>NW_027361739.1:23087500-23545000 GCF_039654945.1 Dendrobates tinctorius | reverse complement strand
TACCTCAGAATTCATTCGGCTACTTCTGTCCTGTGTCACATCATCAATAAACACTTGTGACCCAGTGCCACTGTCAGCCATGCATGCCCAAGCCATCACACTTCCTCCGCCGTGTTTTACAGATGATGTGGTATGCTTTGGATCATGAGCTGTACCACACCTTCGCCATGCTTTTCTCTTTCCATCATTCTGGTAGAGGTTGATCTTGGTTTCATCTGTCCAATAAATGTTCTTCCAGAACTATGCTGGCCTTTTTTAGATTTTTTAAGCAAAGTCCAGTCTAGCCTTTTGATTCTTGATGCTTACGAGTGGCTTGCACCGTGCAGTGAACCCTCTGTATTTACTTTCATGCAGTCTTCTCTTTATGGTAGATTTGGATATTGATACGCCTACCTCCTGGAGAGTGTTGTTCACTTGGTTGGCTGTTGTGAAGGGGTTTCTCTTCACCATGGAGACTATTCTGAGATCATCCACCACTGTTGTCTTCCGTGGGCACCCAGGTCTTTTTGCATTGATGAGTTCATCAGTGCTTGCTTTCTTTCTCATGATGTACCAAACTGTAGATTTTGCCACTCCTAATGTTGTAGCAATTTCTCGGATGGGTTTTTTCTGTTTTTGCAGCTTAAAGGGAATCTGTCACCTGGTTTTGGCATGCGATGAAAACAAGGTGGGTCCGGTCCGATGGGCGGTGTTCCTGATGTGTGCAGCCTCCCCATTCTTGGCCGCCGTCCGCAGTTTGAGTAATAGGAGTAGGTGTCCGCCATTTGTTGCGGGTGCGCTAAGCATTCTTGGCTAGCGCACACGCAATATGCTTTGCCCGACTGCGGGCAAAGCCGAAAAGCCTGACTGCACATGCGCCAGTTAACTAAGCCCCGGAACACCGCAAAATACTTCCGGGGCTTAGTTAACTGTTTGTCATCCCCTGAGGAAGAAGTAGTTCTTACTTCGAAACGCGTTGGGAATAAATGGTTAATCTTTCACCAGAATTGGAATCCTGTATTTTGTCTAGCAGCGCATGGAAGTCCATAAATTATTTCCATATGAATTGATATATCAGCAGTCACTTGTTTGACCTTTGGACGTGCAGCAGCTGACTACTAATCGTATATGCCTGATCTCTGCTACAATAGGTGAGTGGATTTCTTATATATTTTATTATTAAACCGGATAAGACCCTATTTGCGCTTTTTTGTTCCTATAGTGTATTGTATTTACAGAGGAGCTGTCACCTGCCATAAATGTGTACGTTTTTTGCAAGGTCTAATGGCTGATGTTCTGAATTTGCCATCCTCTCCATTCCTAAGTTATGGTCCCTTGTTCAATGTATGTACAGTGGGTGCGGAAAGTATTCAGACCCCTTTCATTTTTTCACTCTTTATTTCATTGCAGCCATTTTGTAAATTCAAAAAAGTTCATTTTTTTCTCATTAATGTACACTCTGCACCCCATCTTCACTAAAAAAAAACCAGAAATGTAGAAAGTTTTGCAAATTTATTAAAGAAGAAAAACTGAAATATCACATGGTCATAAGTATTCAGACCCTTTGTGCAGACACTCATATTTAAGTCACATGCTGTCCATTTCCTTGTGATCCTCCTTGAGATGGTTCTACTCCATCATTGGAGTCCAGCTGTGTTTAAATAAACTGATAGGACTTGATTTGTAAAGGCACACACCTGTCTATATAAGACCTCACAGCTTACAGTGCATGTCAGACCTAATGAGAATTATGAGGTCAAAGGAACTGGCCAAGGAGCTCAGAGACAGAATTGCGGCAAGGCCACAATGTGACATAATGTGAATACGGCTGAGAAGGACTGAGACCGGCTAATGGACACCCAGCTGGATCTTAGTTGTTTCTAGCATTGTGCTTTTCTGGACAGTTTAAATGTTACTCCTGGGATCTGTTGTAGCCATTCTTCCAATTTAGGGGTCAGTGCTCTAAGTGCTCCTATCACCACTGGAATCACTGTTGCCTTCACCTTCCACATCTCCAGTTCTCCTTTGAGGCCCTGGCATTTCTCCAGCTTCTCATATTCCTTATTTCTGATGTTGCTGTCACTTGGCACTGCCACATCTATTATCATTGGTGTCTTCTGATCCTTGTCTACTATCACAATGTCTGGTTGGTTAGCCAACACCTGCTTATCCATCTGGATCTTGGAGTCCCACAGGATTTTAGCCCTTTCATTCTCCACCACTCTTTCTGGGGTCTCCCACCTGAACTTAGCGGGACTTAGCCCATATGCTGTGCAGATGTTCCTGTATACAATTCCTGCTACTTGGTTGTGGCGTTCAGTATACGCTGTTCCTGCATGCATTTTGCATCCTGCCACTATGTGTTGAACTGTTTCTGAGGCTTCTTTGCATAGTCTGCACCTTGGGTCTTGTCTTGTGGGGTAGATTCCTGCTTCTATGGATCTTAGTGCTTGCTCTTGTGCCACTATAATTAGTGCCTCTGTGTATTTAATTAATAAATTAACTGTTTTTATGAAAAAATTTGTGTGTGCGCTGTAGTAATTTTCATAACCAGCAGTGGAAAAGTCAATAGCTGGGGGCAGATGTTTATAGCCTGGGAAGAAGGTAATACCCATGGAGGTTTCCAGGCTGTTAATATCAGTTTCCAGATGGTTACTTAGCCTTTACTGAGTATTAAAATGGGGGACCTCCCCCCAAAAAATGATGTAGGGTCTCCCCTATAATAACTAGCAAAGGCTAGGCACAGAGCTTATTAGTACAGTGCTCGTGTTGCTTACTGCACATGTATTTATTTAATCAATAAATTACAGAAAAAATATCATGGGATCCCTTGAAACTTTTCTAACCAGCAGAGAAAAAGCAGACAGCTGGGGGCTAATGTTTATAGCCTGGGAAGAGGGCAATAAACCTGGAGCTTCCCAGGATGATAATATCAGCTCACACCTGTATACTTAACCTTTACTGGTTATTAAAATGGGGGACCCACTATAGCTAATGTCCAGTAAAAGCTAGGCAGAGAGCTGCAGCCTGATATTAATAGGCTTTCAAGGGGCCAAGGATATTGGCACCCTCCCAGACTAAAAACATCAGCTCTCAGCCACCCCAGAAATGGCGCATTCATAAGATGGACAAGATGAAGATTCTTTTTTTTCTCTCCACATTCAATAAAAACCGATGCCACTATGATAAAATTCTGATCAGAATAATTGGACTTTTTTTTTTGGTTGTGGAGAAATCGGTAGTGTGAACCTACCCTCAGCCTTTTACCCATCACAGGATACTAATATAGGTTTTATATATGTACACACGGTCAATAATGTTGGTACCCCTTGTTTAATGACAGAAAAACCCACACTAGCGACAGAAATAACTTGAATCTGACAAAAGTAATAATAAATCAAAAATCTATGAAAATGAACAAATGAAAGTCAGTGATTGCTTTTCAACCATGCTTCCACAGAATTTTAAAAAAATAAAACTCATGAAATAGGCCTGGACAGAAATGATGGTACCCTTGAAAATAATGTGATAAAAGGAACATGTTAAATCAAGGTGTATCCACTTATTAGCATCACAGGTGTCTATAATCTTGGAATCAGTGAGTGGGCCTGTATAGAGGGCTACAGATACTCACTGTGCTTTTTAGTGACATGGTGTGTATCACACTCAACATGGACCAGAGGAAGCGAAGAAAAGAGTTGTCTTAGGAGATCATAAAGAAAATTAAAGACAAACATGTTAAAGGTAAAAGTTATAAGTTACAGTTGCACATATTATTCAGAAATTTAAGCTCCATGGGATTGTAGCCAACCTCCCTGGACGTGGCCCCAGGAGGAAATTTTATGACAAATCAAAGAGCCGGATAATACAAATGTTAATAAAAGAGCCCAGAAAAACTTCTAAACAGTTTAAAGATGAACTCAAGTAACGTCCGTGTCAGATCGCACCATCCGTCGTTGTATGAGCCAAAGTGGACTTCATGGGAGACGACCAAGGAGGACACCATTGTTGACAAAAAAAATCATAAAAAACAAGACTGGAATTTGCCAAAGTACATGTTGACAAGCCACACAGCTTCTGGGAGAATGTCCTATGGACAGATGAGACAAAAAATGAACTTTTTGGCAAGGCACATCAACTCTATGTTCACAGACGGAAAAATGAAAATATCAAGAAAAGAACACTGTCCCTGCTGTGAATCATTGAGGAGGCTCTGTTATGTTCTGGGGCTGCTTTGCCACATCTTGCACAGGGTGTCTTGAATCTGTGCAGGGTACAATGAAATCTCAAGACTGTGGAGACCTGTGTGTCGTAAGCAGTGCCTTCACCCCCCCCTTCCCACCAATCCCGCAAAGAAAACACAGTCAGATCTAGATGGGTTGAACAGGTCGGCCACAGTTTATTAATTACCTAAGCAGAGAAAGGCAATTACATTTCGTAACGGGAGGCTCGTGGCTGAGATCCTGTCCTCGATTGACAGGAGATTTGGACAACGAGCGGTCACGAATCTTTGCCCTTCTCTACTTCTTCCGCTTTGATTTAATATTGTTACCTAAGACTAGTTATATATACAATTTTTTTTTATAAATAAAACAAAGTGCACATATATACTTATCTCCGGAGCAGTTAGTATGGCAATTTACCCCCATCAAAATATGTAAGGGAGGGAGGGTGGGACAAAAGCTTCCAAGTGAGTGACTGCCGGAGGGAAAAGGAAGTTCTGACCTGGGCACCTGGATTTAACCCCCTGTAGGTGTAGCCATAGATACCTTCCCCTTTAAGGACCATTGGACAGCAGGGCATCCCAATTAGTGCATCACCGGGGGGAGTGGTGTGAGGCGGGGTGAATTGGGCACTGTCCGTATTTTATTAGCTTTGTCCATGGTGCTCCACAGTCAGAGGCACATTCCTTAAGCAGTACTGTGCCTGCCAGACTATCAAGGGATTCTAGAGAGAAATGTGCTGCCCAGTGTCAGAAAGTTTTGTCTCAGTAGCAGGTCATGGGTCTTGCAACAGGATAATGACCCAAAACACACAGCTAAAAACACCCAAGAATGACTAAGAGGGAAACATTGCACTATTCTGAAGTGGCCTTCTATGAGTCCTTGCCTAAATCCTATTGAGTATCTTTGGAAAGAGCTGAAACATGCCGTCTAGGAAACGGCAACCTTCAAACATGAGACAACTGGAACAGTTTGCTCTTGAGGAGTGGGCCAAAATACCTGTCGAGAGGTGCAGAAGTCTCATTGACAGTTACAGGAATTGTTTGAGTGCAGAGATTGCCTCAAAAGGAGTGCAGCAAAATATTAAGTTAAGGGCACCATCATTTCTGTCCAGGCCTATTTCATGAGTTTTATTTTTCTTTAAATTCTGTGGAAGCATAGTTGAACAATGCCTACTTTCATTTGTTCATTTTCATAGATATTTGATTTATTACTTATAATAATAATAATTTTATTTATATAGCGCCAACATATTCCGCAGCACTTTACAGTTAAACAGTTTCAAACACAACAGTCATAAGTAACAACGTTAACAATATTATAATGATTAAAACAACCCTGCTTGTGAGAGCTTACAGTCTACAATGAGGTGGGGGAGATACAAAGTACAGGTGTGTATTTTTAATGATGCATTTACAATGATGGACCAGCCATCTTGAGGGGTGGGGGATAGGTAGAGATAGTGAATGGGCTACACACGCACACTTTCACATAATATGACTTTGATTAGGGAAAGTGAAAGGCTGATCTGAACAAATGTGTTTTTATGGAGCGCCTAAAACTGTGCAAGTTGTGGCTGGTCCAAATTTCTTGGAGTAGAGCATTCCAGTGGATTGGCGCAACATGGGAGAAGTCTTGGAGTCGGAAGTGAGAGGTACGGATTAGTGCAGAGGTTAGTCGAAAATCGTTTGCAGAGTGCAGCGATTGGCTAGGCTGATAGACAGAAATGAGGGAGGAGATGTAGGGGGGTGCCGCACTTTGGAGAGCTTTGTGGGTGAGAACAAGTACTTTGAATTGAATCCTGTAGTGAATGGGCAGTCAGTGTAATGACTGGCGAACAGCGGACGCGTCCAAGTACCGATTAGCCAGGTGGGTGACCCTAGCTGCTGCATTAAGGATGGACTGGAGAGGGGAATGTCCAGTAAGGGGGAGGCCAATTAATAGAGCGTTACAGTAGTCCAGGTGGGAGTGGATCAGGGTGACAGTGAGTGTTTTTGTTATTTCCATGGTGAGAAAAGGGTGGATTCTAGAGATGTTCGTTAAGTGTAAGCGGCAAGATCGGACAAGAGATTATATATGGGAGGTGAAGGAGAGATTCGTGTCAAAAATAACACCCAGACAGCACGCCTGCTGCCGGGGTGTTATTATGGTGCCATTCACTGAGAGGGAAATGTCAGATTTAGAGAGTTGAGTAGACGGCGGGAGCAGAAGAAGCTAAGTTTTGGAAAGGTTGAGTTTCAGATAGAGAGCTGACATAATGTTGGAAACTGCGGACAGACAGTCACTGGCGTTCTGTATTACAGCTGGGGTAAGGTCAGGGAATGACGTATATAGTTGTGTGTCATCGGCATAAAGATGGTACTGAAAGCCAAATCTGCTGATGGTTTGTCTAATTGGGGCCGTGTAGAGAGAGAAGAGAAGGGGGCTAAGGATTGACCCCTGAGGAACCACAACAGTGAGAGGAAGAGGAGATGAAGTGGAGCCAGCGAACAGAACACTGAAGGAGCCGTCCGAAAGATAGGAAGAGAACCAGAGAGAGAGCAGTGTCCTTGATGCCTAGAGACTGGAGCCTAGAGAGTAGGAGATGGTGGTCAACAGTGTTGAAAGCACTTTTGTCAGATTCAAGTTATTTCTATGACTATTGTGGGTTTTTGTCATCAAACGAGGGGTACCAACAATTTTGTGTGTATGTAGATTCAGTATTCTGGTATTTATTAAGCATGTTGACCTTTTACCTGTGCTTTTATACTTTATGTTGATATTATTCTACTTATGTGTAGGGTTGTCATTTAGTCATTGTCAGCATTATTATTTGGACACTGCTACTTGTAGTCTTGTTAGCTTAATTTATCTGACTTTGCTAATTTTCTCTTTTCAAGAATAGGGAAAGGATCTCCAGGAAATTTTGCCAAGGGAGAAAACACACCCAGCAAATCATAATTTACAGGGTCTAAACGTGGGGGTCATTTTCTGATTTTACCAATTATAAGGGTAGTGATCCACTTGAAACTTTGCGGATGGCTTGTGGTAGAACATGGTCTGCAGCAAGACATGATCTTTGCCAAAACTTCTGCTGGATGAGCTCTTTTTAGTTCATAAACCCTACTTACTTCACACCCTTGAGAGGCTGAGAAAACACCACAACGTCATGCTCCAGTGTTTGGGTAAAGAGAAGACAGATGTTGTTCAGGCTTCAGCTAAATGAGAGCTGATTCCTCTCTCTTGCCGCTTACAATGACCATCTGGGTAGTCACGATCAATTACTTACTGGTTCGGTCAGCTCGCTCAAGTTGGTTTAATACACGGGATTTTAGTTTCTCTGGAATATTTTAATACTTGTTTTTATCACCATAAATCTTCTAATATTTGGTATTATTTTTGATGAATTATGTATGACCCAGCTACCTTGTAACAGATGTACCAGAACATAAGGAAATGAGAAGTAATGTATTAAAATGTAATATTATTAACCAGACGGGCATTTCTTGAATTTCCTTTATAATAGTCTGGCAGTGCTACATATACAACAAAGGCCTCAGAAAGAAGACAGGGAGCGGTATTTAAATCTTACTAATTTTATGCCCTACACAGATCTCCTATAGATCCCTGGGAAATAAAGATTATATCAACCGCACAGTCTTGTACATTTTATAGGATAACTAGTTCTCTCTCCCAAGAGGTCATCGTGATTATCCAATGTATGGACGCGGGAGAAACACAGCACATTTTGTCTGGAAATTAAACTATGGTAATTATAGGGTTATATGTCTAGAAAGGCACTTGATTTATTATTTACTTACATGGCACCGATGTGTACAGAAATGCTGTTTCATGGACCCACTTTTGTATTGCACTTCTACTACATCTGGAGTAAGAGTCTGGAGTAAGAGACTGTGTATTTGTGCATATAATGCTTGTAATCTGCTATGTGCAAACCTGCTTGTACTTTGCAAAGTGTACCTGTGTATGCTGTAAAAGAAATGTGTATATATACACATAACATAAAATCCAATAATATTATATGTTATTACTATGGATGAGCGAATGTGTTCTGTGATACTCGGATATCACTTGAGTATCTGGGTGGGCGGATGTGCTTGGCACTCAACGAGTATTGGTTGGTGCTCAGATTTGAAGCTCGAATCCACTCCCCACATTTTTGGTGCCTGTTACACAGTTAATAAGCATGCAGGGATTGCCTGCCCATCACTGTAATGCCATAGCCATCTTCGTAGTGGCATCAATGTGATTGGCTGACTGCATTACCTCATTAGAGCTTATGAAAGGACAGGCACTACCACACTTGGATCACTGAAGCCATTGCATAGCTCAGGGACAGTTGTGATTGGAGGGAGAGAACAGTTATCCAGGCCTGTGTGTGCATAGTTTAATCAGAGTACTCTAGTGATGCTACTTGTGCTGATGCTGAACCATCATACTAACAGTCTTTCTAAGAGCTAATCCTGTGCTTTCCTGTTTGTATCAGATACATTCTGCATTTAGCCTAGGGACAGTTGCAGGAGTTGGGAGCGTAGCAGAATACCACCTCTATGCAGGGCTTATGGTCCCTTGATAAATATACGTATAGTTACTGCACGTGACCAAATTCTTTTTGGAGGGATGAAAAAATGTACTATATTGTCATATCTACAGTTTAACATGCTTAGTGTTCCATTACAGTGGTGTATAAAACTACCCAAAAAGTTTTACATTTTTTCCTGGATTGAATTAGTCATCCATAGAGTTTAACATTGTCATGATGTGCTGGTCTGAAGTAAGAGATGGGGGGTTAAAACTGTCCCTGGAACTGGGACCATAACTATCCCATCCCAAGGGTACTCTTGATGGTAGAGAGCCATGGGTCTCTAACCTTACTATGCTCCTGTTAAACCCTAATCTGTGCCCTCTCCCAAGACAGACGAAAACCACTATCATAGAAAATGCTCACCAAAATAGGGAGGACAGGGAAATAGAGAGAATAAACAAACCAAATAGAAATAAGGATGAAGAGCTAATTCACTAAACCTCTGCATATAAAACACTCCAGCAAATACTCCCAACCCCAACACTACACAGCTCAACACTTCTTGTACAAACATTCTTTCACCATCAAGCAGTGTCGGACTGGGATGCCAAGGGCCCACAAATAACAATGACCTTGGGGCGGCCACTTTTCACATGCATACAAATATTACACTACCTTTGTTCACAAATTTACCTATATAATAATAAAGTAGGTAGTTTGGTTAATGAATGATGAGATGCTGCTTTTTTCTGTATGTTGTAAATCATGTGAATTATGCCAAGTACTACCCATTTAGTGGGGTTGGGGCACCTGACTGCACAGGGGTCTACCGGGGGATTCTCCTGTTCCCCTAATGGGCCTGTCCGAGCCTGCCGTCAAGGAAGAAACACCCAGAGCTAGTATACAGTACCTAAGGAGAGAAAATTATATCTGCAGCTGAGAGCAACAATGCTGTATGTTCCCAGCCAGCATGGAAAGAGTCCTTAACACTTAGCACTGATGGAAAGGAAATTCATTTCAAATAAGACATGAATCACACAGTCTCTGAAGAGGACCTTTGACTCACTATCAGTTGTGACCGAACTACAGGTCTCCCAGGGGGACGTGACACCCTTGTGACAAATGTGGTCAGTAGAGTTGAGCGAAACGGGTCGTAAAATTTCAAAAGTCGCCGACTTTTAGCAAAGTCGGGTTTCATGAAACGAAACCCGACCCTAGGATGAGGTCGGCCACGAGGTCGGCGACTTAAGCGCCAAAGTCGCGTTTCAAAAGTTTGTTTTGCGCTCTTTTTCAGCCAATCAGGATCCACGGACACTGTGGGCAACGTGATGACATAGGCAGGGGTCCCCACCATCTTTCAGAACGGCATGCAAGTGATTGGCTTGCTTTGGTGGGCGTCACAGGGGGTATAAAGGGCGTGCACGCCGACCGCCATGTTACTCATGCTGATCTCAGAATAGGGAGAGCTGCTGCTGCTGATGATTTTGCAGGGAGAGCGTTAGGCAGGGAAGAAGACACCAAAAACTGCTTCTGCTGCTAGCGATTTTGCCTGTACAACACACCAGTCACTGTGTGTGCAGTGCAAGTGGATGCTATATTTTGCTGGATCAGCGTTGTTGGTTGTTAGGCTGCCTTCTAAGGCTTCCTGACGGCTGCATTGCTGTTTACCCACTGCTCTGCAAACTGCTTTTTTAAAAGCAATCCCAATTTTTTTTTTTGTCCTGGTGAGGTACTGAGCGTGCATTTTTTCACACCATACAGCGGTGCACACTCCTCACTCAGTACCGTGTAACTGCTGTTATCACAGCCACAGTGAAGCTATCTGTGTGTCACTCTGTAAGAATAAGTCGAATACATGTTCCGTTCTTACAAACCTGCACCTTCTAGTTTTGTCTAGATTTAAAACAGTTAAATATATTTGCTGTTTGATCACATTCAAAACTATAGAGAGACAGCGTGTGTCAGTCCGTATACTTAAAAAACACGGAGCTTGACAATTTTGCGTACACTGGACAGCCGTGTACGCTCCTCTTTCAGTACCGTGTAACGGCTGTTATCACGGCCACAGTGAAGCTATCTGTGTGTCGCTCTGTAAGGATAAGTCGAGGACTTGTTCCGTTCTTACAGACCTACACTCTAGGGAGATTCCTATTCTGCCCAATTCTATATACACCTTGTAGTTTGTCATACACTAGCCAATTTCTGACTGTGACATAGCGCTGTGATATTCAGTGGGCCTCACACAATCCAAAAGTGTCCAGTGTCCACAAGTGTGTGCAGAAATTCAAAATCTCCGTTATCCTCTAGTGACATTTTTCACACCTGCGACATCGAGCCTGTGACATAGCGCTGTGATATTCAGTGGGCCTCACACAATCCAAAAGTGTCCTGTTATGATGAGTCACCGAAGGAGGAAAAAACAAAATACCAGCTAAGTCCAGAAAAACCCAGAGAGGTTGGCAGCTATCGGATTGCAGACCCCTGAACCTATCCACAACAACTAGCAGTAGCCGTGGGGGGTTCCTACGGTGCCCTAGACCCCTCGATCACAGCCGGAGAGCTACATAGCCTAAAGACAGAAAGGGGAAAAACTAAACTGCCCCAGAGCAGACCACAAAGCAATAGGCAGCCCCCAACATATAATGACGGTGAAGCAAGATGAAAACACTAACACAGATAGAAAGATAGGTTGAGCAAATGATGGGGCCCAAGCTAACTACATAGGACAGGATAGGAAAGCTGCTGTCTGCCATCCGCAAAAACCCTATCAAAATGAGCCAACCGACTGATAGAAAAAACAGGCCCTGAAGTCGCTAGGCTTCAAAAGACTATATCAGCACTCAGGTATATTCTGAAGACAGAGCAAAAGATCAACAGATCAGAGACAAAAATGGAATTCAGCTCACCCCCGGCCGGGGATGGCAGAACTCCCAAAAAACAAGGCAAAACAAAAACAAAACTGAAGAGTACAAAGCAGAGCAGAAAAAATTAGCTTTGAGACGCAGGAATCAGACTGGTGTCCAAGAATACAGCAGGAAAATCACCAGCCAGGAAGAAGGGCGTCGGCAGCCTTATATCCAGCCCTCAATTCCAGCCACCCAGTTATCATCTAGCTGCCCAGGTGTTTGGTAATCAGTCTCACTACCTTCCTTCACCAGAGGAGGGAGTTCATCAGACCTCATGGTGAAGGGAAAAATTAACTCACAACAGTGTCCAGTGTCCACAAGTGTGTGCAGAAATTCAAAATCTCCGTTATCCTCTAGTGACATTTTTCACACCTGCGACATCGAGCCTGTGACATAGCGCTGTGATATTCAGTGGGCCTCACACAATCCAAAAGTGTCCAGTGTCCACAAGTGTGTGCAGAAATTCAAAATCTCCCCTGTCCTATAGACACCTTGTACCTTGTTTTACATTACTATATAGTTTGTTGGATTTTGTCTACATTCCTACCAAAAATGAGGAAGGCTGGTGGAAGAGGCCGTGGAATAGGACGGGGGTTGGCAGCTAGTAATGATGGTGTTGGTGGTGGATCTGATGGTAGTGGCAAAAGCAAAATAGGACCGAATGCAGGAGGTGTTGAGCCTGTGTCATCATCTGGCTCCACAAGGCCTTCGAAGGCTTAGTTTTCTAGGAGTTGGCAAACCACTTTTAAAGCCAGAGCTTCAGGAAAAAGTTTCATCTTACATTGCTGACTCAGCCTCCAGCTCTATCGCCTCCTCTTCTGAAGTTGTAAAAAATAAAAGCACTGAGTCGTCATTGGAGGCTCATGTTCATGAACCACACCTTTCCTTGTGTCCTTCACCCCAACCAAGAATGAAGGATGATGCAGGCCATACTACTGATTACTCCATGGAGTTGTTTTCACATACCATGCCTGGATTATCAAGTGAAATGGTGAATTACCCAGGCCAAGATGAATCTGACATGGAGTGCACTGATGCACAGCCACTGATAGATGATTCTGCTGGTACATTCACTCAGAGCACTACATTGTCCTCGCAGTGTACAGAGCCAGATTCTGACCCTGGTGAGACTCAGGTGCCCCTTCCCGCACACTATACCACCATACACGGTGACACAGAGGAAGGTGCACATGACATTGAAGAGGAGGTGATGGATGACCCAGTTGTTGACCCAGATTGGCATCCATTGGGGGAAGAGGGTGCTGCTTCCAATAGCTCAGATGAGGAGGAGGAGCATCCACAGCAGACATCGACATCGCAACAGCTGTTATCTGGCAGGCCCAGAGCACTCCAAAGACAGATTCCAAAAATCAAAAGAGTTGCTGGACAGCTTGTCCAGAGGGTCAAAATATCACAGCGTGCTAGGCCGCAAAATGTCTGCCAAAGTAGGAAGAGTGCAGTGTGGCACTTTTTTGAACAAAATCCTCATGATCAGGCCAAGGTTATCTGTAAGAAGTGCGCAAAGACCTTTACCCGAGGGAAAAATCTGAAAAATTTGAATACCAGTTGCATGCTTAGACATTTAACCAGCATGCACTTGCAAGCGTGGACACAACACCAAACCTCAAGTACCACATGTGCAACTGATCACAAAGAAGGTAGTCAGCAACGCTACATTGTTTCCCCCACTGTAAGCCCACCGGTTAGCACAGCAGCAAATGTTGAGGTGTCGTTGCAAGGCCACAGCAGTCAGGGAATCCCACTGTTATATCAACGAAAGACTGAATCTAGACCATCAGAAAGAACACCAACTCCATCACCATCATCAACCCTCTCTCAGTCCGCCCTGTCCACCGCTACTTCCACCATATGCAGCTCTCAAGTCCAGCTCACCCTCCCAGACACTATGAGTAGGTCAAGAAAGTACTCAGTCTCTCATCCGCGTACACTGGGTTTGAACGCCCACATTGCCAAACTAATCTCGTTAGAGATGATACCCTATCGGTTGGTGGAAAGCGCAGCTTTCCGCGAACTCATGGCCTATGCAGTACCACGCTATGACCTACCCAGTCGCCACTTCTTCTCTCGCAAAGCCATCCCAGCCCTCCACCATCATGTGAAAGACTGCATTGTCCATGCACTCAAGCAGTCAGTGAGTGGAAAGGTGCACCTCACAACTGATGCATGGTCCAGTCGGCATGGCCAGGGCCGTTATGTGTCCATCACTGCGCACTGGGTTAATGTGGTGGATGCAGGGTCCACAGGGGACAGCGGTGGTGGGACAGTGCTGCCTAGCCCACGGTATAGGAAACAGTTGGCTGTAGGCGTTTGACCCTCCTCCTCCTCCTCCTCCAGAAGCGAAAGCTCGTCCACAGAGCGCAGTTGTACAAGCACTCCATCTGCAGCTGCCACTGTTGCACACGAGGTGTCCCCCTATCGAGCAGCTAGTGGAAAGCATCAGCAGGCTGTGTTGCAGATGATGTGTTTGGGCGACAGACACAATGCCGAGGTGCTGGCCAAGTACTTTCAGCGACCAACTGAGTCATGGCTGGGCAGTGTACATCTTGAGGCAGGCAAGGTAGTTAGTGATAACGGTCGTAATTTTGTGGCAGCCATAGCCCTTTCAAAACTCAGCCACATACCTTGCTTGGCTCACACCTTGAACCTGGTGGTGCAGTGCTTACTCAATTATCCGGAGTTAACAGCCCTACTCCAGAAGGTGCGAATACTGTGCGCGCACATCCGCCGGTCGCCTGTACACTCCATTCGAATGCAGAAGCTGCAGCGATTGCTCCACCTTCCCAACCACCTCCTCATTATCGACATTGCAACAAGGTGGAACTCCACCCTGCACATGGTTGAGCGGCTGTGCGAGCAGAGGCAGGCCATAATGCATTTGTGGGAGGATACACGGCCAGGTACTTTGAGAGCAGACATGGAGTTGACAGGTGTGCAGTAGTCGAAGCTGAAAGACCTCTGTAAAGTCCTTCAGTGTTTTGAGGAATGCACACGGCAGGTAAGCGCAGACGACGCCATCCTAAGCATGAGCATCCCACTTATGCGTCTGCTCATGCAAACTTTGACGCACCTTAAGGAGCAGGCGTCTGCAGCCAATGTTGACGAGGAGGAAGAGGTGGAGGGAATCCTTGATGACATTCAGCCATTGTCTGCTCAGGGACCTCTCCTGGACGAGGTGGAGGAAGAAGAGGAGGAGGAGGATGATGATGGGGATGATTACTTAGGGGAGGAGGATGCATCTCGTGGGGCAAGTGAAAATGTTGGCGTGGCAAGGTCTGGTAAAGGGTTTGTGCGTGACTGGAGGGATGTGGATTTGCCAGAAAGTGCTCCTCCACCCAGCACTCGCAGTGCATCATTGACACCGGGAGCATTGGCCCACATGTCAGATTATGCCTTGCAGATCCTAAAAAGGGACCCACGCATTGCCAAAATGATGAACGATGATGACTACTGGTTGGCCAGCATCCTGGATCCACGCTATAAAGGCAAATTACAAAACATCATGCCACAGGAGAACCTTGACCTAATATTGGCTACTAAACAAGCAACTCTGGTTAACCGGTTGGTTGAGGCATTCCCAGCACACAGCAGCGGTGATGGTTCTCAAACGAGCCGTACGGGCCGGGGGCAGCTTGGCAGAGGTGTTCGTGGTGCACACAGCAGAAGTGGCGTTGGAGACAGGGGTTTCATGACAATGTTGTGGACTGATTTTTCACGGACCGCTCACACAACTGTTAATACAGCATCGATGGAAAGTGACAGGAGACAGCAGTTGTCAAATGCATTTCCTTTTTTCCACTTTTTAGATTGCTGTGTAATCCATACTGAGAACACGGAGATTTTACATGTTTAAACTATGCTATATATACCTGCTATCCAGTGATAAAGTACCCTTTCTCAACTTTGTACAATCTGGTCAAATCCATACTGGGCCTGAGAACATCTGAGTCTGCCTCCTGATCTATAGACATATATTTTTAATGTGTAAACTAGGCTACATATACATGTGTTATCCGGTGAAACTGTACCCTTTATCAACTTTCTACAATGTTGTTGAATCCATACTGGGCCTGAGAACGGCTGCCGAGCTGTTAAGCAAGCTACAGCACCTGTGGTTTGGACACGTAATTTTTTCAGGAATGACGGTTAGGCCTAACTCCGGAATTGCGGTTGACCTGAACTTACTGGGAAATCATCTTTCGCGGGAATAATCTGAATCCCAGATCCCCATCACTAGCGGAGTTCAGCAGGTTATCTGCACCTAGAATCATAGAATTGTAGAGTTGGAAGGGACCTCCTGGGCCATCTGGTCCAACCCCCTGCTCAAAGCAGGATTCGCTAAATCATCCCAGTCAGATGTCTGTCCAGCCTCTGTTTGAAGACTTCCATTGAAGGAGAACTCACCACTTCTCGTGGCAGCCTGTTCCACTCATTGATCACTCTAACTGTCAAAAAGTTTTTTCTAATATCTAATCTGTGTCTCCTCCCATTCAGTTTCATCCCATTGCTTCTAGTCTTTCCTTGTGCAAATGAGAATAAAGTTGATCCTTCTACAATGTGACAGCCCTTTAGATATTTGTAGACAGCTATTAAGTCTCCTCTCAGTCTTCTCTTTTGCAAACTAAACATTCCCAAATCCTGCAACCTTTCCTCATAAGACAGGGTTTGCAGACCGGTCACCATTCTGGTCGCTCTTTTCTGAACTTGCTCCAGTTTGTTGATGTCTTTTTTAAAATGTGGCGCCCAAAATTGGACACAATATTCCAGATGAGGTCTGACCAAAGAGGAGTAGAGGGA
Source organism: Dendrobates tinctorius (assembly GCF_039654945.1). NCBI lineage: Eukaryota > Metazoa > Chordata > Amphibia > Anura > Dendrobatidae > Dendrobates > Dendrobates tinctorius. The sequence continues at coordinate 23,528,552 of NW_027361739.1, read as the reverse complement.
AATAATGACTTCACGTGATCTAGACTGTATGCTTCTGTTAATACATCCTAGAATTGCATTTGCCTTTTTTGCTGCTGCATCACACTGTTGACTCATATTCAGTCTGTGATCTATTAGTATACCCAAGTCTTTTTCACATGTGCTGTCACTTAGCCCTATTCCTCCCATTCTATATATGCTTTTTCCATTTTTATTGCCCAGATGTAGTACTTTGCATTTCTCCCTGTTAAAAACCATTCTGTTAGTTGCTGCCCACTTCTCCAGTTTATTTAAATCTTTTTGAATCCTCTCTCTCTCTTCTCTAGTATTAGCTATCCCTCCTAGCTTTGTGTCATCAGCAAATTTAATCAGTTTACCCTCAATTCCTTCATCTAAATCGTTGATAAAGATGTTGAACAATACAGGGCCCAGGACAGAGCCCTGTGGTACCCCACTTGAGACATTCTTCCAACTGAATGTGCAGCCATTTACGACCACTCTTTGGGTCCGATCACTAAGCCAGTTATGAATCCACCTAACAGTTGCCTTGTCCATTCCATACTTAATCATTTTTTCAATAAGGATTGTATGAGAGACTTTGTCAAATGCTTTGCTGAAGTCAAGATATACTATATCTACAGCATTTCCTTGATCCACCCAATCAGTGATACCGTCATAGAAGGAAATTAAGTTAGTCTGACATGACTTATTAGTTACAAACCCATGCTGACTCTGTTTAATCACTTCATTCTTATCCAGGTATTGACATACATGTTGTTTAATAATTTGTTCAAAGATCTTTCCTGGTATAGAAGTCAGACTCACCGGCCTATAGTTACCTGGGTCCACCTTCTTCCCCTTTTTGAAGATAGGAACAACATTTGCTCTTCTCCAGTCTTCTGGCACTTCTCCTGTTCTCCAAGAATTTTCAAAGATTATAGAGAGGGGTTCAAAAATTTCTTCTGCTATCTCCTTCAGTACTCTGGGGTGTAATTCATCTGGACCTGGAGACTTGAATTCATTTAGGCTAGCTAAGTGTTTCCTCACTATCTTTCTGTTTATAGATATCCTGGATTCTTCTATTCCCTTAATAGGACAGTGAATAACAGTTGATGTTACATTTCCTTTCTGAGAGAAAACAGATGCAAAATAGGAATTTAAAAGTTCAGCCTTCTCAACATCCTGTCTTACCATTTCATCATTTTCATCCTGTAAAAATCCTATAGCATCTTTGACTTTTCTTTTACTTTTGACATATCCCCAAAATCCTTTATTATTGCTTTTGACATCTCTTGCAAGCCTCAATTCATTTTCAGCTTTAGATAATCTGATTTGTGCCCTGCAGGTTCTGCAGACAGCATTATATTCTTCTTTAGATATGCCTCCCTCTTTCCATTTTATAAACATTTTTTTCTTCCTTTTTAGCATGTGCTTAAGTTCTGTGTTCATCCATCCTGGTTTCCTTAACTGCTTCCTATTCGTCCCTCTTTTCGGAATTGTTAACAACTGTGCTTTGAGAATTTCATTTTTCAAGATTTCCCATCCTTCCTGGACATTTTTGTCTTTAAGGATATCCAGCCATTGGATCCCTCCAATTCTCTTTCTGAATCCCTTAAAATCTGCCTTTCTGAAATCTAACCTTGACGTCTGAGTCTTCACAGGTCTTCCGCCTCTAGTTATCCAAAATTCTAAAATAGCATGGTCGCTACCTCCTAGGGTCCCAGCCACTTTTACCTCCTCAACCATTTCCTCCCTGTTTATAAGGATTAGATCCAAGGTAGCAGTTCCCCTTGTTTTCTCCCTTACCTTTTGGAAGATAAAGTTGTCAGCAAGAGAGGATAAGAATTTCCTTGACCTGTTAGTTTTGCCTGAGAGAGATTCCCAACAAATGTCTGGATAGTTGAAATCTCCCATGACAACTATGTCATATTTTTTGGAGAACTTGGCCATTTGATGCATAAAGAGTTCATCCATATCTTCAGCTTGCACAGGCGGCCTGTAGTAAATGCCTACAATGGTGTCCTTTCCATTGTTCTGTCCTTGTATTCTTACCCAAACAGTTTCCACAGAACTCCCAGTCTCTGAAGCTTCAATCTCTGTGCAGATATACGCGTTTCTAACATACAATGCGACACCCCCTCCTCGTTTATCAAGTCTGTTTCTTGCAAATAAGTTGTATCCTTCTAGTCTTGTATTCCAATCATGTGTATTGTCCCACCAAGTTTCAGTGATTCCAATGACATCATATTTCTTTTCCTGTGTTAGTAGTTCCAATTCTCCTTGTTTGTTGCCCATGCTTTGTGCATTAGTATAGAAACATTTTAGTTTGTGATTGGTTTCTCTTTCTCCAATATTTTTATTAATTAGATTCTTTCGTCTTTGTTCTTCCTTTCCACTTCTAATAGCAGAGTTCTCAATAGCATTTGTCAGGTGTATGGCTTTTTCTGGTCTTTTGCTTCCCTTCCCATGTTGTTCTAGTTTAAAGCTCTCCTTACAAGTGTAGCAAGGCGACTTCCAAATACATGCTTTCCAGTCTTCGTAAGGTGCACCCCATCTCTAGCAAGTAGTCCATCGTATAAGTAGTTCACTCCGTGATCCAGAAATCCAAATCGTTGCTGACGGCACCATCGACGTAGCCAGTTGTTCACCTGCAAAATCTTATTCCACCTCCTTGTTCCATGGCCATCCACTGGGAGGATGGAAGAGAAGACCACCTGCGCTCCCAGTTCTTTCACTTTCTTGCCTAAGTCTTCAAAGTCTCTGCAGATGGTTTCCAGGTCGTTTCTTGCAGTGTCATTTGTCCCCACATGTAGTAGCAGGAATGGGTAGTCATCTGTAGGTCTGAAGAGTCCTGATATCCTGTCAGACACATCTTTAATTTTTGCACCTGGAAGACAACACATTTCTCTTGAAGTTATATCCGGTCTGCAGATAGCGGCCTCTGTTCCTCTCAACAGGGAATCCCCCATGACCACCACTCTCCGTTTCTTCTTCACAACATTTTTCTTTCTCCATCCAGGAGGACTCTGAAGGCGTACAAGGTTGCTGCTTGTTGGCAAAGTCTTATCCTGATGTATTTCTTCATTGTTTTCCTGCGTGAGAGCCTGGTACTGGTTTCTGAGCAGTATGGGTGCTGACTGCCTCCTGATCCTCCTGCTTCTCTGGGTCACATGTCTCCATTCCTCTGTTTCTTCAGGTGCACTTCGAATTTCTTCTCTTTCTGTAACATGAAGAGATAATTCTGCTCTGCCCAAGAACTCTTCACCTTCCTTAATGATCTTCAACGTAGCTAACCTCTCTTCGAGATTTTGCAACTTTTCCTCCAACAGGGACACAAGCTTGCATTTGTGGCATGTGAAGTTTGGCTTTTCCACTGGTAAATCTGTGAACATGTAGCAAGAAATGCAGCTCACCAAATGGCTCCTGGCCTCTTCCATCTTGAGATTTCTTAAAAACGATGAAGGATGAGCCCAAAACCCAGTGATCGTTGAGCTCGCGGAGACTCTTCACTTATCCCAGAAGGCACTGGGAATATGCAAATGATCTCCTCAAGACTCTTCCCCTGGTTTTCCGATTTCCTCTTTTCAGCTGCAACGGCCAAAACCCAGTGATCGTTGAGCTCGCGGAGACTCTTCACTTATCCCAGAAGGCACTGGGAATATGCAAATGATCTCCTCAAGACCCTTCCCTGGTTTTCCGATTTCCTCTTTTCAGCTGCAACGGCCAAAACCCAGTGATTGTTGAGCTCGCGGAGACTCTTCACTTATCCCAGAAGGCACTGGGAATATGCAAATGATCTCCTTAAGACTCTTCCCCTGGTTTTCCGATTTCCTCTTTTCAGCTGCAACGGCCAAAACCCAGTGATCGTTGAGCTCGCGGAGACTCTTCACTTATCCCAGAAGGCACTGGGAATATGCAAATGATCTCCTCAAGACTCTTCCCCTGGTTTTCCGATTTCCTCTTTTCAGCTGCAACGGCCAAAACCCAGTGATCGTTGAGCTCGCGGAGACTCTTCACTTATCCCAGAAGGCACTGGGAATATGCAAATGATCTCCTCAAGACCCTTCCCCTGGTTTGTCACCTGTAAGTGACAAAAGCTGGTCCTTTCAGTGTAGCGTGCATGCAGCCCCGGACATGTACTGGAATGCTAGACCTGTTATTGCTCGATCTCACGTGCCACAGTCTCGCGTATCCCTCTAGTAAGCTTGACACGTACCGCGGGGCCATGCCGGAGTCTCGGTCGTTAACGGAATAAAGCTGAGAAATCGCTAGCACAAATACAAATGGACATACCACACCACACACAGAATCGACAAATCTTGCAATCTGTCCATCTTTTCTGTAGCTTGTATGGTAGTGGTTTCCCAGGTGCAGTCCAATTAAGCCACAGCTCCACTCCTGGTGGTGTCCTTTTGGACATTCCTTTAAGGTTCAGCTTTGCAATCATACTGCCCCCGGAAACCAAAAATTTTGCCTTCAGGGACGCTGTTTGGAGGTTCGTGGGAATAACGCCGCCCGATCAGCATATGGGTCGCCCTCCCAGGGCTGTGGGGTACTCGGTACCGGGCCGGTGTCAGTGGGATGTGTCACAGCAGCGGTGACCCGGACGGTGGCCCTGGGCACCCATGTAAATGGCGTGGTATAATGGTAAAGAGTTTATATAGATAGTTTGACGCCACCTGTGGTGTTCGGCAACATAGATGTTAGGCCGACGCTGCATGCAGATCCTCTGGGACTGATGGTGTTGTGCAGCAAAGATGGTGAAGCTCCCCACAGGTGGAGCTGGAGTCCCAGGGAAGTGTAGATGTAGTGATGGGGGAAAGGCACAGGCGGTGTAGGTGCTGGTACCCAGATGTAGCAGTGCTGGAATAACTGTAGGACACCAGAGCGTGCAGTTCCAAAGCTTTACTCACAGTCTGCAGGTTACACAGATGCCTGCCTCTGTGATGTGTCCTCTGGGTCAGGACCTCTTCCAACCTCCGGGACCAGAATGGAAAGCTCCCTTCCAACACTCCTGAACGTCTCCTTTCTAGCGCTTGTGGGGGAAGCACTCACAGGACCGTGGTTCACTGAAACGCCTCCTGTCTAACAGATGTTCCTCAGACTTTACTTGTGTGGCAGACAGCTGTAGCCTTTTCCTTCTGCCCCGCACATGTCGATGCTGGGGCCTCCGAGCCTTAGTTGGGTACAGAGCATTTATAGCTGCTACTTCCCCCGGTTTCTGCTGCAGGAACGTCAGTGTCCCTACAACCTCGGAGACCGGAATCCGGACCATGCGCTCCAGCTAGGAGTGAGCCTTAACTCTGCTCATCCTCCAGCTACCCTTCTCACGTCCACACACTTCCCCTTCCCTGCACAGAGTGCCCTAACTTACCTCCTCCCGACCACAGAGAGCAGCTCCTCAGCAGTCAGGTTCAGAGGTCTCCCTGCTGGCCTGGAGTGGGAAATGTGTTGTGTGTTGGTTTCACTGCTAGAGACATCCTTCGCTGCTCCCAAGCTTGACAACACACTCCCTAGGAGGAAGGCAATGCCACAGTGGCGACCGTACTCTTGGGGATGCCACAAGTGCACTGAGGCCCAGCCACTGCTGGATGATGCTGCTGGTACATTGACCCAGACCACTACATTCCCCTCGCACTCTACACAGCCAGAATCTGACCCAGAGGAAACTCAGGTTCCCCTTCCCGCATACTATACCATCTTACACTGGGACAAAGAGGAAGGTACAGATGAAAGTGCAGGTTCCTTGTGCAGGTGGGGGGGCATACTCATGGGCGATGGCACAGGGCACCGCATAGTACGCAAAAGTGTCTCTGCTGGTGGGAGGGCCTAAACAGCCAAGTGCAGTGAGAGGGAAGATGTGGACGACAAGGAGTTCAGAGTAGTGCAGGGATTCCCTAGCAAGGAGACTTATGTAATTGTTTTCAATGTTGGGACAGCAATTTTTGGGGAGCACTATACTCTGGTGAATGATATATGGGACCCACCATACACTGGAGCATTCCAAAGGTGGACATCAGACACTGGAGCAGCATTTACAGGGCCCATTATACACTAGAGCAGTAGAAATGGGGCCCATTATGTATGGGGCATTATTGGGCCTATAAGACAGTGGAGCTTCATCCATTGGGACCAACATATACTGTAGCATTATGTGGAGCTCATCATATATGGTTTGAAACATTATATGGGAATAATGATCCCGTATGGAGAAATATATGGGCCTCATTACTCTGCATAGCGCACTAAGTGCTGGCCATAATACTGTATGGAGTTATATACTGTCGGTTTTTGGAGTTATTGGAGAATTTAAAATGGATATCAGTCATGAGATGTAAGAAGTGAAGTATTTTTCATTGTACTATACTGCTATTTCTCTGCCGTATCGGAGCATCATGAGTTGTGGTATGTGTTAAAGGGGCGCTCTTTGGACCAGGGCCCACGAAAACCTGGAGCCAGCCCTCCCCCCCCACAACTGTAGCCAAATAACCCCCATTTTTCAGTGCGTAACTAGTATTATGATTTAATTAAGGTTGACAAGCTTCAGTAACAAGAATTTATGCTTTTGGCATTCAAATGGGCACTGTTGGTGTGTTTCCTGTCCTCCTCTCACTGCCGACTTTAATTCTCCATTGACTTACATTGGGTTTCGTGTTTCGGGACGACCCCGACTTTTCCCTATAGTCGGCCGATTTTGCTCGACGAAACTCGACCCTAAAAAACCAAAAGTCGCTCAACACTAGTGGTTAGTGTTTGAGTTGAAACCAGAAGTTTACATACACTATATAAAAAGACATATATGCACTTTTTTCTCAATATCTGACATGAAATCAGAATAAACCTTTCCCGTCTTAGGTCAGTTAGGATTACCATAATTATTAATATTTGCCAAGTGCCAGAACAATGAGAGAGAATGTTTTAAGGCACTTTTATTAATTACTGCAAAGTCAAAAGTTTACATATATTTCATTAGTATTTGGTACCATTGCCCTTAAACTGAATGACTTGGGTCAATCGTTTGGGATAGTTTTCCACAAGCTTTTCCCAATAGTTGGTCAGTATCTTGAATTGTACCCAATGATGAGCCAGACTTGTGCAAGTCCATAATTCTCTTCCTGATATCTTGTCTGATTTCTTTCGACTTTACCATGATGCTATACAAAGAAGCAGTGTGTTTCAGGTGTGCATTAAAATAGATCCACAGGTGTGTCTCTAACTCAGATGTTGCAAAAAAGAAGCTTCGAAACACATGACATCATCATATGTGCAATCCAGAATTGTTTAAATTGTTTAAAGGAAAAGTAATCTTAGTGTATGTAAACTTTTGATTTTGCAGTAATAAAAATGCATTAAAACATTATCTCCCTCATTATTCTGGCATTTGATAAATATTAATAATTATGGTAATCCTAATTGACCTAAAATGAGAAAGGTTTATTCTGATTTCATGTCAGATATTGAGAAAAACATGCAGATGTGTCTTCATTAGAGTTGAGCGATACCGTCCGATACTTCAAAGTATCGTATCGGATGGTATCGGCCGATCTTTAAAAAAAGTATCGGTATCGCCGATTCCGATACCGGAAGTCCCATTCAAGTCTATGGGACTTCCGGTATCGGAATAAGAAAAACCCTTTCCTGCCCTTGTACAGCCTCTCTGGGGTCTGTACGGGCCTTTCGGGGGGCTGTGCCGGCCTGCCAGGGGGTCTGTGCAGGCTCCGGTGGTCTGTGCCGGCCTGCCGGTGGTCTGTGCAGGCTCCGGGGGGCTGTGCCGGCCTGCCGGGGGGCTGTGCCGGCCTGCCGGTGGTCTGTGCAGGCTCCGGGGGTCTGTGCAGGCATCGTCCGATGGGACTACAAGTCCCATCGGGCGATGCCTGCTACCATGACAGTGATTGACACATTAGCCAATGATGGGACAGTAGTAGTCCCATCATCCGGCTAATGTGTTAAATGTAAAAAAAAAAAAAAAAAAAAAATTACATGCTACATACATACAACATGCATACTACATACATGCTACATTCATACTACATACTACATACATGCTACATTCATACTACATGCAACATACATACTACATATATACTACATGCATGCTACATACATACTGCATGATACATACATACCACATATATACTACATACATACTACATGCATGCTACATGCTACATACATACCACATACATACTACATGCATGCTACATACATACTACATGCTACACACATACTACATGCTACATACATACAACATGCATACTACATACATGCTACATTCATACTACATACTACATACATGCTACATTCATACTACATGCAACATACATACTACATATATACTACATGCATGCTACATACATACTGCATGCTACATACATACCACATATATACTACATACATACTACATGCATGCTACATGCTACATACATACCACATACATACTACATACATACTACATGCATACTACATGCAACATACATACTACATATATACTACATGCATGCTACATACATACTGCATGCTAAATACATACCACATATATACTACATACATACTACATGCATGCTACATGCATGCTACATGCTACATACATAACACATATATACTACATGCATGCTACATACATACTACATGCTACATACTACATATATACTACATGCATGCTACATACTACATGCTACATACATACTACATATATACTACATGCATGCTACATACATACTGCATGCTACATGCATGCTACATACATACTACATACATACTACATGCTACATACATACTACATACATACTACATGCATGCTACATGCATGCTACATGCATGCTACATACATACCACATATATACTACATGCATGCTACATACATACTACATGCATGCTACATACATACTACATGCTACATACATACTACATATATACTACATGCATGCTACATACATACTACATGCTACATACATACCACATATATACTACATACATACAATACATTCATACAATACATACATAGACATACAGTACATATAACATAGAGTAACATACTTACCAATACTTGTCACATTGTTCCCCGAAGCCATTGTCTTTCCGGAATAAATATTAACATAACAAACCACAAAAATACTCACCCACGATCCGAAGCAGTCCACGAGTGTGTCCCACGACGATCTTGGGTAGAGAACGGCAGCATCAGATGATGCTGCCGTTCTCTACGGGCTGCAGGAATCCAATGACGGAAGGTAGGTATCCTTCCGCACTGTATTCCTCCGCCACTTAAAAAAAAAAAAGTCCCTAGTCTCACTTTATGCCATTGCTGTGTGGGAATTTCCCACACAGCAATGGCATAAAGTGAGACTAGGGACTTTTTTTTTAAGTGGCGGAGGAATACAGTGCGGAAGGATACCTACCTTCCGTCATTGGATTCCTGCAGCCCGTAGAGAACGGCAGCATCATCTGATGCTGCCGTTCTCTACCCAAGATCGTCGTGGGACACACTCGTGGACTGCTTCGGATCGTGGGTGAGTATTTTTGTGGTTTGTTATGTTAATATTTATTCCGGAAAGACAATGGCTTCGGGGAACAATGTGACAAGTATTGGTAAGTATGTTACTCTATGTTATATGTACTGTATGTCTATGTATGTATTGTATGAATGTATTGTATGTATGTAGTATATATGTGGTATGTATGTAGCATGTAGTATGTATGTAGCATGCAGTATGTATGTAGCATGTATGTAGTATGTATGTAGTATATATGTAGTATGTATGTAGCATGTAGTATGTATGTAGCATGCATGTAGTATGTATGTAGCATGCATGTAGTATGTATGTATGTAGTATGTAGTATGTATGTAGCATGCAGTATGTATGTAGCATGTATGTAGTATATATGTAGTATGTATGTAGCATGCATGTAGTATGTATGTAGCATGCATGTAGTATGTATGTAGCATGTATGTAGTATGTATGTAGTATATATGTAGTATGTATGTAGCATGTAATATGTATGTAGCATGCATGTAGTATGTATGTAGTATTTTTTTTTTTTTTTTTTAACATTTAACACATTAGCCGGATGATGGGACTACTACTGTCCCATCATTGGCTAATGTGTCAATCACTGTCATGGTAGCAGGCATCGCCAGATGGGACTTGTAGTCCCATCGGACGATGCTTGCACAGACCCCCGGACATCAGCACAGCCCCCCGGCAGGCCGGCACAGCCCCCCGGCAGGCCGGTACAGACCCCCACAGGGTGCACAGACCACCGGCAGGCCGGCACAGCCCCCCGGCAGGCCGGCAGAGACCCCGGGCAGTCCACACAGCCCCCCGGCAGGCCGGCACAGCCCCCCGGCAGGCCGGCAGAGACCCCCGGAAGGCCCGAAATGACGGCGCATCATGATGCGCACACACCGCGCATCATGATGACGTCAGGCCGTCAATCAACTGAACTTCCGATTCCGATGCCGAATTCCGATATTGAAAAAATATCGGAAGTCGGTATCGGAATTCCGATACAGCAAGTATCGGCCGATACCCGATACTTGCGGTATCGGAATGCTCAACACTAGTCTTCATATAGTGTATGTAAATTTCTGGTTTCAACTGGACATTGCGGTGGTAGATAAAACTCCAAAACAATGTTCACCAATTACATACAGTACATCAATGACATCTTTATATCTATCTATTCTATGCATTTATATCCAGGCCCGGATTGGTAATATAACCAACCGGGCATTTTCCCGCTGGGCCGCTGTCATGTGGGCCGCAGGCAGCAGCGCCTGATCATCTGGCAGCTTGCCAGCTAATGCGGTCACTGGTCTGGCTGTTGCTCCTGCCGCTGGCCCTCTGTGGGCACGGCAGTTATAGTTTCCAACTCTCCAGCACTGCAGGGAGATAAGCCGCCACGCCCCCTCTCACGCACCCCATCCTTGCCGTACCATGAGACCTCCCCCCGCAGCCACTCACAGCGTCGCTTGCCTGCTCTCTTCTCTGTTCACAGGACCTGTGATGAGGTCACAGGAGGGGAGGAGTCAGGGGTCACATGATCAGGAGCCTTTGGGCAGACCCCTGATCATGTCACCCCTGACTCTGCCCCTCCTTTGACCTCATCACGGGACCTGTGCGCTCAGCCTTGTGTCTTGGTGTCTGCAAGACTCTGCTGTGCTGTTGTCATGGTGCTGGATGAGGTAAGTATGTGTGGTGGGGTCAGGAGGGGTTTACAGGGTAGATGTAGCAGAGCCGTGTGTGCATGAGGTGTACAGAGCGGAGCCGCGCGAGTACGAGGTGTACGGAGCGGAGCAGAGCCGCGCGAGTACCAGGTGTACGGAGCGGAGCCGCGCAAGTACCAGGTGTGCGGAGCGGAGCCGCGCGAGTACGAGGTGTGCGGAGCGGAGCCGCGCGAGTACGAGGTGTGCGGAGCGGAGCCGCGCGAGTACGAGGTGTGCGGAGCGGAGCCGCGCGAGTACGAGGTGTGCGGAGCGGAGCCGCGCGAGTACGAGGTGTGCGGAGCGGAGCCGCACGAGTACGAGGTGTGCAGAGAGGAGCCACGCGAGTACGAGGTGTGCGGAGTGGAGCCGCGCGAGTACAAAGCGGGCTTTTCCCACGGACACAGGAGTACATGGCGGAGCCCCGAGGAGCATTTTAAAACACACACATGACGTTCCACCTGAAGCGATATGCTGGAAGCTGACCGGAAATGAAATAATTTCTTGAGGAGATTGTGACGGAACCAGGAATGCTTCAGATCCATTACCATGTCCTCCTCCGACAGCGCAGACAGCAGGATCGCCTTGAAATCGGGGATGCCGGACATGTGAGCGGATCATGATATGTACCGCATCGGGAGGCTCAGGTGGGCACTACAATGGGAGCCGGGCTGCCATAGTATCTTTATAGAATCTTTCTTTATTTCTTTCTCTGTTCTTTCTTTTTCAATCTCTGCTCTGTCTTTCCCTCATTTTCTTTCTCTCTCTCTGTTCTTTCTTTCTCTCTCTAATCTATCTTTTTTCTTTCTCTCTCTCTATCTGTTCTTTCTTTTCCCTCTTTCTTTCTTTTTCTTTCCTCTCTCTTTCTCTCTGTTCTTTCTTTCTTTTCTTTACTTCTTTCTTTCTCTCTCTGTCTCTCTGTTCTTTCTTTCCCCTCTTTCTTTCTCTCTGTTCTTTCTTCTTTCTCTCTCTGTTCTTTCTTTCTCTCTCGCTCTCCTTTCTTTCTCCCTCTTTTTTCTTTTTTCTCTCTCTCTTCCTCAGTACCAGTCAGTGTGTTCAGCCGTGCTAAATGGGTGCCATTAGGCATGGACTTGGGTGTGACTAGTTGTGAAATGGGTGTGGCCAGGTGTGGCCTAAAATTTGCAGCGACGCGCTGCGCGCGACTCAGTCTTTGTCCCTCTTTCCCTTCTTCAAAAGTTGGGAGGTATGATAGGGGCAGCTATGACCAGGGGGTCTGGTTGCCCAATGGATAGCAGTTCTGCCAGGAATTCTGTCACTGTGCACACAAAAGGGGACAGAGCTTTGGGAGGAGTACTGTACCTAAAAGCAATAAATAGGACTGAGCTGAAATCCTGGGCACAGCTGTGACTACATGTTATATAGTTGTGTTAATCTCCTCTCACTTCTTGTAACCTACAAGTGTACAAAGATATTATATAGTCACCATGTGACTAGTGGGCCTGTGTAACTTTAAATGCCAGGGCTGAATTTTAGTCCCAGTCCGGCCCTGTTTATATATATTCTATCTTCTCTTCTGTCTGGTCACGCTGTGATTTTACTGTACTGAGCTGATGAAATGTCAGGTTTTCTAGGACATGGGTGGGAAAAAAATTGGAAGGCACACACATGGTCTGTGTGCTGTGCGACTGACTTGCATTGGTGAGTCTCGTCCGATATACGTGGCCACTCACAGCATGCTGCAGTTATTTTCTCAGTCTGATCTGAGCTGAGAAAAAAATTGCAGATGAGCAGGGAATCATAGAATAACATTAGTAAAAATGCAATCCGATTTTTTTTTTTTATTGGATTGCACTCGTCCGTTTATTTTAGCTGTAAATTTTTATTAAAGTTTTCAAGTTTTAAAGGACATGAGTCCCAACATACAATTAAATTCGAAAGACATTGTTAGACGTCTGGTTTCTGTGTCTGCTCTGCAGGAATCCAGAGCCTCACATCCTGCGGTTTCCTGCTGTCTATCTACTGCAGAGAAGATTACTTTGCAGCAGACCGCTCCAGAGACTAAGTTCCTCTGTGCTCCTACTGGGCTTGCTCACGAGGAGATCTCCCATTGGAGATCGGGAGTCATGTGCCCAGGTCCTGCTCCAGATCTCATTGGTCCATCTCGGATATCTGGAAGGTCCCGCACGGCTATAAAAAGCACGCATGACCGTTCAGCCATGCGCTAGTATAGACTTTTCAAGCTAAATGTGTGAATGGTGACGGATGTATGACTCTGGTGACAGACTCATTTGAAACCCCTTCCCTCTGATATTACGCATGTGGATAGGGAATTAGTGCAGTAGTCAGCGCCAGTCAGTGGCAAGCCTCCGACATTGCGCCTGCTTCCTAGCTTTGTCGACTAGCTGCCATGTCCTGCGCCACGCTGCAATCCTCCTTGGCATCCACAGTAGCGACGCCGCACACACGGTAGGTCTAGGCGGACGCAGCTCCTCTGCCTTGGGTCCTGCTACTGTGACCAGATACCGTGTGTGCATTTTCCTGTGGTCTGTGACACTAACAGGCTCAGCGTTTTTGTATGTTTATGTTGTGGCGCCTCTGTGTGTGAACAGAGCCCGCTTTGTGCACTTCGGGTGAAGTCTAACCCGTGCGCATTATACCGCCATATTGCTCGTCTGTCATTACCTAGCAGCGGTGTAACACCTACTGCACGGTGGACCCCGAGCGGCAAACGCACTTTTTTATTTTTATTTAGTGCGTTCCGCCGTTCCTATCAGATATCTTATAAAAAAAAAAAAAAGAGGAAAGGTTACAAAAACCAAACCATGAAGATAGAACATGGATGAATACTCCCTCTATTATTTATAATACCCAGATGGGTAATGGGGTAGTGACTTCCATTTATTCCACGTTAATCTAGGTACCCATGTACCCTTAATAAACTTTAGCCATAATGATTCAGCAATATACAGAAAAAAGGCGTAAGAAAATATTATTGGATATTGCATAATTGTACCTCACATAGACTAACGTAAGGCTAGGACACACACACTTAGGGTAGGGAAGGGTTAGGACACAGGCTACAGAAGAAACTGAATAATCCAACAAATCCTAACCATTTCTCTGAGCCCAGTAGAAATCCTACGGGGCCCAAATGGAGTCAAACCCATCCACCCTTGCCCACAAAAGAGCTGCTACCTCTAGCTACAGAAGTGATTTTTCAGGGAGGCGTAGACCAGTGTTTGACCTACACAGAGGAAAAGATTGGAAATAAAAAAAAGGAACTAACCTCTACTGCAGGGTAAACCAGGGCTCCGACCAGGCAAATATTATCTATATCTTGCAGGGATACGCGCTTACTTGAAAGAAACAAAAATCGGCATTCAAAAACTGTAGGGATATTAGAAATATGAACCCGCACTGGCAAAGAGATATAGATAACTTCAATCTACTGAATCTTGCAATATAGGAGTAAAAGAATATTAAAAACAGGTTATTTCAAGACTGATAAGTCAACTAGGTCCATTTTGGGGTGCTCCTTTCTTGTCATCCCCACCCTTCCTTCGATCCTTCCTTCTTTTCTGTGACCAAATCGAAGGAGGAGGTGGACCCCCAGGGGTTGGGATGCCTCATCTGGTAATTTAGGGATTTGGAGTCCAAATGTATCAGAAAAGCCTGGAAGGTCCTCCATAGATAGCATAGCAGTGTCGCCGATACACCCGCTTTCCAGGCTGGTAGAGCGAAAGCCAAACCCCTCCTGTAAGGGATTTTAAGGTCTTTCAGGAGGGACAGCAAAGGCCTAAGAATTCTTCTTTTTGCAATGTAATACAGGATAAGTTCAGAAATATCTGAATTGCAGCATCCATATATTATATTTCCCCTTGGGACCTGGCTTGTGCCATAATTTTTTCCTTTGCTTCAAAATCATGAAGGCTCTTGGATATGGTAGTGATGCCTTGGGCTGTAGGGCCCGATGAGCTTGATCAAATTTAATGGGCTTTGAAGTTGGTTCTCCCAAGATGGAATTAAACATGTCCTGAAGTATCTTTTTAGCATTTTCCTGATCAGTAGATTCAGGGACCCCTCTCACCCTAATGTTACATCTTCTTCCCCTATTGTCCAAGTCCTCCAGTTGTACCAGAAGGTCTCTAATTGTTTTCTGGTGCAAGATAGATGTCTTGTGTAGTTCCACCATATGACATCATGATCCCCCTCCAATGAATCAATCCTGCCTGACAGAAGCTGCAGGTTTTGATGCAGGCAAGCAATTTCAGACCTGCATGTGTCTTTAACCTCTGTTGTTAAAGCTTTAAAGTCTGCTTTTGAAGGGAAACGTGAAAAGAACCTCATCCATTGTGGGGGAAGGTGCTCATCTGATTGGTCCCTTTCCTCATCAGAGGATTCATCCATATATTCACTCTCCTCTTCCTCTCATGTGGTGTTTGGAGTTATATTAGGGGGACCCTTTTGAGAAACCCATATCACTCGTCCGTTTTTAATGCAGATGAGTATGAATCCTAAAACAGAGACTAAGACCTGTGTCATTACTTTTATGAATATCACTTATAAATCTAAAACAAAACACAAAGTTATCAAAAATATATAGATATATACATTTCTTAAATGATTATCAAAGCAATGTATGAAATATTTATCATAACAGCCTCTTCTGATCAGTAGGCCTTGTGCAATGTCACTCATCAGTCACAGACTACTAATATGATCTCTGGAAGATGCACCTGTCCTGAGAATTGATTCGCTCATCTCTAGTTTCTAGATTTTTTTTCCCAAAACCACCTTATCCTCCTTAACTCCTTTCCTACATTAGACGTACTATTCCATCCTTGTGACCAGGGACCTAAGTCCCAAGAACGGAATAGTAGATCATAGAGATCAGCGGCGCCCCCCCGTGGGGAGCGCCGCTGATCATGGCCGGTTGTCAGCTTCTTATCACGGCTGACACCCAGCACTATGTGTCAGGGGCGGTCACGGATGACCCCCGGCACACTGCGATCAAACATGATCGCAGTGTACCGGGGGTTTAGGGAATCATCGGCAGGGAGGGTTTCCCTCCATGCTTCCCTGAGACCCCCAGAGCAGCCCGATGTGCTGCGCTGCTCTGGGGGCCTC
Organism: Dendrobates tinctorius; assembly: GCF_039654945.1. Lineage (NCBI taxonomy): Eukaryota > Metazoa > Chordata > Amphibia > Anura > Dendrobatidae > Dendrobates > Dendrobates tinctorius. Next base: position 23,512,282 of record NW_027361739.1, on the reverse strand, counting down.
CTTCCCTGCAGGTCCCCGGATCCAATATGGTGGCGGGGACCTTCGGGGGCCTGCAGGGAGCCGGCTCCCTTACTGCCTGCAGAGCACAGGCATGAGGAAGCCTGCTGCAGTGCCTGTGTCAGATCGCTGATCTGTAACAGCAATCAGTGATATGTCAGATCAGCGATCTGTCACATGACAGTGATGTCCTCCCTGGGACAGTGTAATAAAGTAAAAAAAAAAAAAAAAAAAAAAAGTGTAAAAATAATTTATAAAAAAATCGCTAAATAAATAAAAAAAAAATATTCCCTAATAAATTCATTTTTTGAAAATAAAAAAAAACAATAAAAGTAAACATATTTGATATCGCCGCGTCCATAACGACCCGCCCTATAGCACTGTCCCACTAGTTAACCCTTTTATTGAACCGCTTAAAAATTAAAAATAAAAAACGAAGCAAAAAATAATGCTTTATCATCATACCGCCGAACAAAAAGTGCAATATCGCGCGATCAAAAAGACGGATATAAATAACCATGGTACCGCTTAAAACGTCATCTTGTCCTGCAAAAAAACCAGCCACCACACAGCGTCATGAGCGAAAAAATAAAAAAGTTATAGCTCGCAGAATAAAGCAATGTAAAAATAATTATTTTTTCTAAAAAATTGTTTTCATTGCATAAAAGCGACAAAACATAAAAAAAGATATAAATGAGGTATCGCTGTAACCGTACTGAACCAAAGAATAAAACTGCCTTATCAATTTCACTACACACGGAACGGTGTAAACGCACCCCCCAAAAGAAATTCATGAAATGCTGGTTTTTGTTCATTCTGCATCCCAAAAATCGGAATAATAAGTGATCAAAAAATGTCACGTGCCCGAAAATGATACCAATAGAAACGTCAACTCGCCCAGCAAAAAATAAAACCTCACATGACTCGGTGGGTCAAAATATGGAAAAATTATAGCTCTCAAAATGTGGTGATGCAAAAACTATTTTTACAATAAAAAGCGTCTTTTAGCATGCGACAGCTGCCAAATATAAAAACCCAACATAAAAAGTAAATCCCCCCGTTATCACCCCCTTAGTTATGGAAAAATAATAAAATAAAAAAAATGTATTTATTTCCATTTTCCCATTAGGTTTAGGGCAAGGGCTAGGGTTAGGGTTAGGGTTAGGGCTAGGGTTAGGGCTGAGGTTAGGGGTGTGTTGGGGTTAGGGTTGGAGTTAGAATTGGGGGGTTTCCACTGTTTTGGCACATCAGGGGCTTTCCAAACGCGACATGGCATCCGATCTCAATTCCAGCCAAAAAAGTCAAATGGCGCTGCTTCCCTTTCGAGCGCTGCCATGCGCTCAAATAGTGGTTTACCCCCACATGTGGGGTATCAGCAAACTCAGGACAAATTGCACAATAACTTTTGGGGTCCTGATACCCTTGGGAAAATAAAAATTGGGGGTGAAAAGATCATTTTTGTGGAAAAAAATGATTTTTTTAGTTGTACGGCTGTACGTTATAAACTTCTTGAAGCCCTTGGGGGTTCAAAGTGATCACCACATATCTAGATAAGTTCCTTGGGGAGTCTAGTTTCCAAAATGGGGTCACTTGTGGGGGGTTTCCACTGTTTAGGCGCTCAGGAGCTCTCCAAATGTGACATGGTGTCCGATCTGAATTCCGGCCAATTTTGCATAGAAAAAGTCAAACGGCGCTCCTTCCCTTTTGAGCTCTACCATGCGCCGAAACAGTGGTTCCCCCCCACATATCAGGTATCAGCATACTCAGGACAAACTGCACAATAGCTTTTGCAGTCCAATTTCTCTTGTTACCCTTGGAAAATAAAAAAAGAACCTGAAGTAATTTGTTTTGTGAAAAAAAGTTAAATGTTCATTTTTTTTTAAACATTCAAAAAATTCCTGTGAAGCACCTGAAGGGTTACTAAACTTCTTGAATCTGGTTTTGAGTACCTTGAGGGGTGCAGTTTTTAGAATGGTGTCACTTTGGGGTATTTTCTATCATATAGACCCCTCAAAGTGACTTCAAATGTGATATGGTCCGTAAAAATAAAATGGTGGTGTAAAAATTAGAAATCGCTGGTCAACTTTTAGCCCTTATAACTTCCGAACAAAAAAAAAGTTTGGTTTCCAAATTGTGTTGATGTAAAGTAAACATGTGGGAAATGTTACTTATTAAGTTTTTTGAGTGCCACAGAGATACTGTGATTTAAGAGTATAAAAATTCAAAGTTGGAAAATTGCGAAGTTTTCAAAATTTTCGCCACATTTCCGTTTTTTTCACAAATAAATGCAAGTTATATGAATTAAATTTTACCACTAACATGAAGTACAATATGTCATGAGAAAACAATGTCAGGATCACCAGGATCCATGGAAGTGTTCCAGAGTTATTACCTCATAAAGGGACAGTGGTCAGAATTGTAAAAATTGGCCCGAGCATTAACATGCAAACCACCCTTGGGAGTAAAGGGGTTAAAAGGAGCTGTGCAAAATTAGAAATTCATGGCTTCTTGCAGAAACAACACCACACCTGTTTAAAGGATGGGTCTGGTTCTGTAGCTCAGAGCCACCGAATTAACCAGAGCTAAGCTGTATTAGGCCATGTTCACACCTTAAGTATTTGGTGAATTTTTTACCTCAGTATTTGTAAGCCAAAACCAGGAGTGGGTGAGAAATCCAGAAGTGGTGATGTGTTTCTATTATACTTTTCCTCTGATTGTTCCTCTCCTGATTTTGGCTTACAAATACTGAGGTAAAAAATTCACGAATTGAAGAAAAAGTATAATAGAAACACGTCACCACTTCTGTATTTCTCACCCACTCCTGCTTTTGGCTTGCAAATACGGAGGTAAAAAACTCACCAAACACTCAATGTGTGTGCCTTATGATCCACAACCTGTAGGCAGTAGTGGTGATATTGCTAGAAGAAAAAAAGCCATGCTTTTCTTATCCTCTACAAGTCCTTTAAAAAAAGTTTTGGCTTGGGATTCTATGCAAGTTATCAAACTTTCAGCTTGCTTCCCATACTGGCGTCAAAATTTTTCCGACTCGCTTCCCAGTAGTGACAATGACTTTACCAATAAAAGTAAATGCTGCTCTGTTCTCTCTACATGCAAAGATCAGTGGGCAGAAGACATCACAGTGCAGCGCTCAGACACGAGCATATACATGTTTCCTTTACTCCACCCGTAGAACGCTGGGACTTTAAACAGAGGGAGTGTTGAGGAGCTGCGGGTGGCACTGCCAATAAAATGCCGTCGGGTTCCTGAGCACTGTCTGTTTTGTGTGGAATGATGTGTAGCTGTGAATAATAGTAGGTGTCCAGCCGCGTCTAATAATGCAGCAAGGCTTTTCATGTTGAGCACCCCACAGAATAATAATACAAGTAAATATCCGCACTGACATCAATTCTTAACTCTTTCCTGACAGGAAAAATGTAGATTTGGAAAGTATAAATCTCGAAACTGCAAGGGTTAAACTGACTTTTGAGGGCCGCTGAAGTTTTACCACATTTTAAAGTGTTTCGTACCTTTTCAAAGGTTTATGAGGAGGTTAGTTTGTTGGTTTTATTATCAAATTTTCTATTTCCCTACGCACTGGTTAAACATAGCTTCTGGGCTCGCTGGAGTATGGATTTTACCATATTGCTTATTTTCTACGGGCAAATTGATTTCCTTTGGTAACATAAAAACTGATTTGTAGGCTATAATGTAACTTTGTGTTATTCAACAAGGTTTTTTTTTCTAAAATTGGCTTTAATAAGAAGTCAGTTGACTTGACATTAGCAAGAAAAGGATGGGAAGTCAGGTAGCTTGGATCATCATTGGTGTCAAAGATTAAAGGGGTCACATCTAAAGGGTAGGGAATTCTTAAAGGGGTCTCACATTTTAGACATTCATGCCATATCCAATACCTATTAAGGCTCATTCAGACAGCCATATATTCTCTCATACAACAGAGTTAGGTTGATTATGCTAATCAAACTCTGATCAGAGTTTGATCATAGTGCGACTCATAGTGTGATCCGATTCTCTCGGATGCTTTGGAAGTGGAAGTAGGCGCCCTTATCTCCAGCTGCATAGGTTGCACCAATGGTATGTCCGCCTTTGCTCTTCTCCCTTAGATAAAAAAGCCACCGCACTCAAGCAAAAATTGAATGCAATGGTCATGTATGGCGATGACTCTCTCAATTTAAGTCTATGGGAGCTGCTTACACTAAAATGGAGGGGGACATACATTAGTTACAGAGGTTGGCTTACAGTATGTGTCTATAGTGGGATTATTGTTCAAAATTTTTTATTCATTTTCTAAAATGTAAACCCTCTGACTTCTTACCAGTTTTTGCTGAAAGTTTGTTTTGTTTATTCCCAGTATTGACCTGAATTTGATGAGTGTGCACATCCAGAGGTAAAGGATCCCTTGAGTTCTTATGAGCCATGCAGGCTCAACATTGATGGTAGTCAGATGTAAATCTAGTGACTTAGGTGATCAAGGTTGAACATACCATATAGGGGCAATGGGGTCCTTAGATAGAGTGGACCCAGTATTGGTTGGTCCATACCCATTTCTTGGCACAACTGGATTATTAGCAAATAATGGGATACCATGCCCCCCAAATATCCACACTGCATGAACATGCTTTCAAGAAACCCATTTAAATGCATAAAAGTTAATGTCCTGGTTTTTGGTCAGTGACTCATACCCTCATTATGGCCAACTGCGTAGTCATTACCAATTAATAATGCTTACCAAATATAGTGCCAAGTGCATAAAGTCCCTACACACCATAAAGTCTGATACTATCTGCATCTGATAACTGCTGATCCCACGTTTTCCAATCAGCGGTCATTTATTATACTGTGTACACATGCTAAGCGAACTTATATTTGTAGGGAACAATCATTAATAGATTGTTCTGTTCTCATAGACTTGTACACAAAAAAAAGAGCTGCCAAAAACGATTTTTTTTAAGCTAACCAAAAGATCATTTCACCTGATGAGTGAGCGTTTTGCTCAGTTGATGAATGACTAACCAGCAGCCTGTTCACATTGTCGATTATTGAAAAATGTGTCCCTAGAAACTCTCCTTAATGATAATTTTGCAGTGTAAATTCACCCATACTCTTCCGACTAATCTAAACTAATTTTCACATTGTTTTACGTATTTGAAAGCCGGATTGCTGTTTGAACTTATTGTGACCTCCTGATTTTTAGTATGGTCTCATTTATTGATTAGTTTATCCTTGATATGGCATCACTCAAATCCCTTAAAGGTTTAGAAGAACCATGTTTGTATATAATCTACGAGAGATTTCATTTGAGAGTAGAGCGCGCTTACAAAGAGCATCTCTCACTCTGGACGACCTGTCATCTTCTGCATTATAGAGACATCTTATCGATTTGAATGCACTTTACAACCGTTAATCTCTCCTGTGGTGTCACTGTAGACAAATTGGACCCTAAATGCCAGGTTTTCCCCTGATTGCTAGAGATATCAGTTGAGGTGCACTCTGTAATCAAATTATTGGCATGGGGCCCTTCTAACTAGCAAGGATTGTCCTAACACACAACATCTGCAATCTTAAAGAGAACCTGAGAGCTGATACCTGCTGCTTGATCAACAGCATGTATCAGCTGTCAGTTTCACTTTAAAAGGGGCTATCCAGTTGGAAATTGTATGACCGATCCTTAGGATAGGTCATAACTAGGGATGAGCGAGCATAATCGTGGGGATTCGGTACTCGGCGAGTAGTGAAGTACTCGGAACATAGCGAGTATTTCACTACTCGCCTCGCACTACTCGGATCTCCCGCCCAGCATTTGCCAATCACAGTAATGCCACAGCCTTCTTGATGGTGGGCGACATTACTATGATTGGCTGGCTGCTCAGCATCATAGCCTATGAGTCATCATAGCCTGGCTCTATCTAAGCCCTGCTGCCGCCATTTTCTGCACATTGCATGCAGAACACATTCAGCTAGTGTAGGGAGAGTGTGAGCAGCTGCTAGGGAGAGTTGTGTTTATTGTGCAAATCATCCAGAAATCCTCTGTAAAACCCAAAAGCTCTTTTCAGAGCTGAAAACATAACGTCAGGGACTGAGTAATGACAGTTTTCCCAGCTATTTTTGTGGTCTCATTTACCCCTGCAGGGCAGTTTTTTTGTGCTGTTGCGTTGCTGTGTTTACAGCGAATGGTATGCACGCACGGTACTGCACAACTGACACGCAGTCAGCACCGCTGTCTTGTGTGGTGACTGGGGTGTGTAATATCGCCTTAAACCTCAGGGCAATTTTTTTGTGCTGTTGCGGTGCTGTGTTCACAGCGAATAGGACGCACGGACGGTACTGCACAACTGACACGCAGCCAGCACCGCTGTCTTGTGTGGTGACTGGGGTGTGTAATATCGCCTTAAACCTCAGGGCAATTTTTTTGTGCTGTGTTCACAGCGAATAGGACGCACGCACGGTACTGCACAACTGACACGCAGCCAGTACCGCTGTCTTGTGTGGTGACTGGGGTGCGTAATCTCGAATTAAACCTTAAGGCAATTTTTTTCGTGCTGTTGCGGTGCTGTGTTCACAGCGAATAGGACACATGCACGGTACTGCGCAACTGACAAGCAGCCGGCACCGCTGTCTTGTGTGGTGACTGGGGTGCGTAATCTCGCCTTAAACCTCAGGGCAATTTTTTAGTGGCAGCACCACTGTCTTGTGTGGTTACTGGGGTGCGTAATTTCACCTTATACCTCAGGGCAATATTTTTGTGCTGTCGCGGTGCTGTTTGTAAAACACAAAGCAGTACTAGGCTGTAGTGCTACCTTCCACAAAGCACAAACATCTGCAACTATGGCAGAAAAATCCAAAATTCCTAAAAAGGCTGTTGTGAAGGGACAGGGATGTGGACGTGGGGTTGTCATTGGTGCTCAACAAGGCACAGAGTCTTGGAGACCGAAGAAGGTTGATGCATCTAGGTTCCTGGCGAAATTTCCAGGTCTGGAACATAAACGAGTCTGGAAGCCAGAAGAACAAGAGCAGATACTGTCTTGGATGGCTGATAAGGTATCATCGAAATGTTCTAGCAGCACCCAATCGTCCATGACAAAACAGTCTACTGTCCATACAGAGAACGCTGGGTCATCCTATTCTCAACCTGTTCCTAGTTCATCACCCGGTCAGGAGCCACAGGAAACATTTGACCCCATCCTTGGTCACTCTGAGGATCTGTTTGATCCATTTCCTTTTGTTGCCTCTGGCCTCTCACGGCGTGACATTGAAGAGGAAGTAAGTTGATGATGGCCAAATATTTGAAACCCCACAGCCAAAAGAAAGCAACTTTCATCCACGTGATATACCGGGTGAAGAGTTGGAGGCTGATGGTGATGACACACAGTTGCCATCTGGCCAGTCGCCAATATCAACAAGGAAGGAGGATGACATGGACGAAGAGGTGGTCGATGATGAGACCACCGATCCGACCTGGACTGTTGACACACATAGTCAGCATAGCAGGACAGAGGAAGAGGGTGGATATGTAGCACCAACAAAGCCACCAAGGGCTACTGGTTTGAGCAGAGTGCGAAGTGTGTCAACTGTTGCCAAGAGCAATCCCTCTGTGCCCCAAGTCAAGACAAGGATGCGTTCAGCCGCTGTCTGGAAATTTTTTTACGATAGTCCTTCTGAACCAAATGTTGTCATCTGTAGCATCTGCCATAGGAAGCTGAACAGAGGCCAGGGCAAAGGCAACCAAAGCACCACCAGTATGCGGAAACACAAGGCAGCTAAGCACCCTAGTTGGTGGGTTGAACAACAGGGTACCAAATCAGTGTCTGGGACTGCAGGTCAAACCACTGCCATGTCGCCTGTGATACGTCCTTTCCAATCTGCTGGGCAGGAAGCGGGTGATCATCATACCTCTTGCTCACAAGCTGCGGTTGCACAGACACAGGCCACAACAATGTCATGTGACTACGATGGGCTACAGTTTAAATTATGGGATGGGGCCATTATATCATATTCTTGAAGGGTTCCTTTAGGCTATGTGTCCACGTTAGTGTTTTTAAACGCTCAGAAAACCGGACTCCTTCCCAGAAACCGCGCGTTATATTTCCGTGCATTTTTTGTGCGATTTTTGCACAAAACACGTGCATTTTTTATGCGTTTGTTCCGCGCGGTTTCTGGAAAGCTTGGAAACATCTAAAAACGTGGACCTATGCGGAAAATAATGAGCATGCTGCGTTTTTTGCCGCTAAGCTTTTTCTGAGCAGAAAAAAACGCATGCATTGGCACAAAAAGCCAAAAATGCATTAAATTGAATGGGAAGCTTATTTTAAGCGTTTCTGAAGCATCTGATCTGGCACAAAAAAAAATAAAATAAAAAAAAAAGCTACAGATGGATCTGGATAAGTTGTGAACTTGGGTCGAAAGGTGGCAGATGCAGTTTAACAATGATAAATGTAAGGTTATACACATGGGAAGAAGGAATCAATATCACCATTACACACTGAACGGTAAACCACTGGGTAAATCTGACATGGAGAAGGACTTGGGGATCCTAGTTAATGATAAACTTACCTGGAGCAGCCAGTGCAGCGGCGGCCAAGGCAAACAGGATCATGGAGTGCATTAAAAGAGGTCTGGATACACATGATGAGAGCATTATACTGCCTCTGTGCAAATCTCTGGTTAGACCGCACATGGAGTACTGTGTATAGTTTTGGTCACCGGTGCTCAGGAAGGATATAATGGAACTAGAGCGGGTACAAAGGAGGGCACCAAAATTAATAAAGGGGATGGGGGAACTACAATACCCAGAGAGATTAGCAAAATTAGGATTATTTAGTCTAGAAAAAAGACAACTGAGGTGCGATCTAATAACCATGTATAAGTATATAAGGGGACAATACAAATATCTCTCCAAGGATCTGTTTATACCAAGGAAGGTGACGGTCACAAGGGGGCATTGTCTGCGTCTGGAGGAGAAAAGGTTTTTCCACCAACATAGAAGAGGATTCTTTACTGATAGGGCAGTGAGAATCTGGAATACCCTGCCTGAAGAGGTGGTGATGGCGAACTCAGTCGAAGGGTTCGAGAGGCCTGGATGTCTTCCTGGAGCGTAACGATATTGTATCTTACAGTTATTGCTAGGTTCTTTAGAAGGAAGTAGATCTGGGGATTTATTCTGACAGAATTTTATAGGCTGAACTGGATGAACTAATGCTCTTTTTGGCCTTACTAACTATGTTACTATGTTATTAACAAGCTCATCCACTTATTTGTCCCAGGAAGGGTCCAATTGTCCGTGCCCCAGATCTATGAAAGGAGGCGTAAATACCAAGCCACACACCCACAAGTAGAGTTGAGCGAAACGGGTCGAAAAATTTCAAAAGTCGCCGACTTTTGGCAAAGTCGGGTTTCATGAAACGAAACCCGACCCTAGGATGAGGTCGGCCACGAGGTCGGCGACTTACGTGCCAAATTCGCGTTTCAAAAGTTTGTTTTGAGCTCTTTTTCAGCCAATCAGGATCCACGGACACTGTGGGCAACGTGATGACGTAGGCAGGGGTCACCACCATCTTTCAGAAGGGCATGCAAGTGATTGGCTTGCTTTGGTGGGCGTCACAGGGGGTATAAAAGGGTGTGCACGCCGACCGCCATCTTACTTCTGCCGATCTCAGTATAGGGAGAGGTTGCTGCTGATTCTGTAGGGAGAGCGTTAGGCAGGGAAGACAAAAAAAACTGCTTCTGCTGCTAGCGATTTGGCCTGCACAACACACCAGTCACTGTGTGTGCAGTGCAAGGGGAGGCTATATAGTGGTGTATCAGTGGTGTTGGTTGTTGGGCTGCCTTCTAAGGCTTCCTGACATTCCTGCATTGCTGTTTACCCACTGCTCCGCAAACTGCTTTTTTAAAAGCAATCCCAATTTTTTTTTTTTGTCCTGCTGAGAAGAAAAAAAAACTGCTTCTGCTGCTAGCAATTTGGCCTGCACAACACACCAGTCACTGTGTGTGCAGTGCAAGGGGAGGCTATATTGTGGTGTATCAGTGGTGTTGGTTGTTGGGCTGCCTTTTAAGGCTTCCTGACAGGCTGGCATTGCTGTTTACCCACTGCTCTGCAAACTGCTTTTTTAAAAGCAATCCAATCTCCCTTATCCTCTAGTCACTTTTGTCACAGCTGTGCCATCGAGCCTGTGACATAGCGCTCAGATATCAGTGGGCCTCACACAATCCAAAAGTGTCCAGTGTCCAAAAGTGTGTGCAGAGATTCAAAATCTCCCTTATCCTCTAGTCACTTTGGTCACAGCTGTGCCATCGAGCCTGTCACATAGCGCTCAGATATTCATTGGGCCTCACACAATCCAAAAGTGTCCAGTGTCCAAAAGTGTGTGCAGAGATTCAAAATCTCCCTTATCCTCTAGTCACTTTGGTCACAGCTGTGCCATCGAGCCTGTCACATAGCGCTCAGATATTCATTGGGCCTCACACAATCCAAAAGTGTCCAGTGTCCAAAAGTGTGTGCAGAGATTCAAAATCTCCCTTATCCTCTAGTCACTTTGGTCACAGCTGTGCCATCGAGCCTGTCACATAGCGCTCAGATATTCATTGGGCCTCACACAATCCAAAAGTGTCCAGTGTCCAAAAGTGTGTGCAGAGATTCAAAATCTCCCTTATCCTATAGTCACTTTGGTCACAGCTGTCCAATCGAGCCTGTCACATAGCGCTCAGATATTCATTGGGCCTCACACAATCCAAAAGTGTCCAGTGTCCAAAAGTGTGTGCCGAGATTCAAAATCTCCCTTATCCTCTAGTCACTTTGGTCACAGCTGTGCCATCGAGCCTGTCACATAGCGCTCAGATATTCATTGGGCCTCACACAATCCAAAAGTGTCCAGTGTCCAAAAGTGTGTGCAGAGATTCAAAATCTCCCTTATCCTCGAGTCACTTTGGTCACAGCTGTGCCATCGAGCCTGTCACATAGTGCTCAGATATTCATTGGGCCTCACACAATCCAAAAGTGTCCAGTGTCCAAAAGTGTGTGCAGAGATTCAAAATCTCCCTTATCCTCTAGGGTCTAAGAAGTAACGTTTCTCCTTGCGGAGAGTGACATGCCAGCTGTGGCTTGTCAAGGTAAGGAGACTTATTCGCCGTGCAATGCTCCTCTGGGAAAATAATATGCAAATTGCCTCTTCAGAAAGAAAGAGGACTTTTACTCTACAGCGCCACCTATTGGTAGTAGCGATCCTACAAGTCACAATCAACCCTTTAACGAGTCTTGTAGTATGACTTAGGATACAAGCCAAATCAGAATCTCAATTTGCAGACACGGTGTTTCGAGCTGTTGGCTCTCGTCAGTGCAAAGTATGAGATCTGATTTGGCAAGGTGAGAGGCTCTGGACTAGGGTCTAAGAAGTAACGTTTCTTGAAACGTTACTTCTTAGACCCTAGTCCAGAGCCTCTCACCTTGCCAAATCAGATCTCATACTTTGCACTGACGAGAGCCAACAGCTCGAAACACCGTGTCTGCAAATTGAGATTCTGATTTGGCTTGTATCCTAAGTCATACTACAAGACTCGTTAAAGGGTTGATTGTGACTTGTAGGATCGCTACTACCAATAGGTGGCGCTGTAGAGTAAAAGTCCTCTTTCTTTCTGAAGAGGCAATTTGCATATTATTTTCCCAGAGGAGCATTGCACGGCGAATAAGTCTCCTTACCTTGACAAGCCACAGCTGGCATGTCACTCTCCGCAAGGAGAAACGTTACTTCTTAGACCCTAGTCCAGAGCCTCTCACCTTGCCAAATCAGATCTCATACTTTGCACTGACGAGAGCCAACAGCTCGAAACACCGTGTCTGCAAATTGAGATTCTGATTTGGCTTGTATCCTAAGTCATACTACAAGACTCGTTAAAGGGTTGATTGTGACTTGTAGGATCGCTACTACCAATAGGTGGCGCTGTAGAGTAAAAGTCCTCTTTCTTTCTGAAGAGGCAATTTGCACCTTATCCTCTAGTCACTTTGGTCACAGCTGTGCCATCGAGCCTGTCACATAGCGCTCAGATATTCATTGGGCCTCACACAATCCAAAAGTGTCCAGTGTCCAAAAGTGTGTGCAGAGATTCAAAATCTCCCTTATCCTCTAGTCACTTTGGTCACAGCTGTGCCATCGAGCCTGTCACATAGCGCTCAGATATTCATTGGGCCTCACACAATCCAAAAGTGTCCAGTGTCCAAAAGTGTGTGAGGAGATTCAAAATCTCCCTTATCCTCTAGTCACTTTGGTCACAGCTGTGCCATCGAGCCTGTCACATAGCGCTCAGATATTCATTGGGCCTCACACAATCCAAAAGTGTCCAGTGTCCAAAAGTGTGTGCAGAGATTCAAAATCTCCCTTATCCTCTAGTCACTTTGGTCACAGCTGTGCCATCGAGCCTGTCACATAGCGCTCAGATATTCATTGGGCCTCACACAATCCAAAAGTGTCCAGTGTCCAAAAGTGTGTGCAGAGATTCAAAATCTCCCTTATCCTCTAGTCACTTTGGTCACAGCTGTGCCATCGAGCCTGTCACATAGCGCTCAGATATTCATTGGGCCTCACACAATCCAAAAGTGTCCAGTGTCCAAAAGTGTGTGCAGAGATTCAAAATCTCCCTTATCCTCTAGTCACTTTGGTCACAGCTGTGCCATCGAGCCTGTCACATAGCGCTCAGATATTCATTGGGCCTCACACAATCCAAAAGTGTCCAGTGTCCAAAAGTGTGTGCAGAGATTCAAAATCTCCCTTATCCTCTAGTCACTTTGGTCACAGCTGTGCCATCGAGCCTGTCACATAGCGCTCAGATATTCATTGGGCCTCACACAATCCAAAAGTGTCCAGTGTCCACAAGTGTCTGCAGAAATTCAAAATCGCCCTTATCCTATAGACACCTTGTACCTTGTTTTACATTACTATATAGTTTGTTGGATTTTGTCTACATTTCTACCAAAAATGAGGAAGGCTGGTGGAAGAGGCCGTGGAATTGGGCGGGGGTTGGCAGCTGGTAATGATGGTGTTGGTGGTGGATCTGATGGTAGTGGCAAGAGCAAAATAGGACCAAATGCAGGAGGTGTTGAGCCTGCGTCATCGTCTGGCTACATAAGGCCTCGAACGCTTAGTTTTCTAGGAGTTGGCAAACCGCTTTTAAAGCCAGAGCATCAGGAAAAAGTTTTGTCTTACATTGCTGACTCAGCCTCCAGCTCTATCGCCTCCTCTTCTTCAGTTGTAAAAAGTAAAAGCACTGAGTCGTCATTGGAGGCTCATGTTCATGAACCACACCTTTCCTTGTGTCCTTCACCCCAACCAAGATTGAAGGATGACGCAGGCCATACTACTGATTACTCCATGGAGCTGTTTTCACATACCATGCCTGGATTATCAAGTGAAATGGTGAATTACCCAGGCCAAGATGAATCTGACATGGAGTGCACTGATGCACAGCCGCTGATGGATGATTCTGCTAGTACATTCACTCAGAGCACTACATTGTCCTCGCAGTGTACAGAGCCAGATTCTGACCCTGATGAGACTCAGGTGCCCCTTCCCGCACACTATACCACCATACACGGTGACACAGAGGAAGGTGCACATGACATAGAAGAGGAGGTGATGGATGACCCAGTTGTTGACCCAGATTGGCATCCATTGGGGGAAGAGGGTGCTGCTTCCAATAGCTCAGATGAGGAGCATCCACAGCAGACATCGACATCGCAACAGCTGTTATCTGGCAGGCCCGGAGCACTCCAAAGACAGGTTCCAAACATCAATAGAGTTGCTGGAAAGCTTGTCCAGAGGGTCAAAATATCACAGCGTGCTAGGCAGCAAAATGTCTGCCAAAGTAGGAAGAGTGCAGTGTGGCACTTTTTTGAACAAAATCCTCATGATCAGGCCAAGGTTATCTGTAAGAAGTGCGCAAAGACCTTTAGCCGAGGGAAAAATCTGAAAAATTTGAATACCAGTTGCATGCTTAGACATTTAACCAGCATGCACTTGCAAGCGTGGACACAACACCAAACCTCAAGTGCCACATGTGCAACTGATCACAACGAAGGTAGTCAGCAACGCTACATTGTTTCCCCCACTGTAAGCCCACCGGTTAGCACAGCAGCAAATGTTGAGGTGTCGTTGCAAGGCCACAGCAGTCAGGGAATCCCACTGTTATATCAACGAAAGACTTATTCTAGGCCATCAGAAAGAACACCAACTCCATCACCATCATCAACCCTCTCTCAGTCCGCCCTGTCCACCGCTACTTCCACCATATGCAGCTCTCAAGTCCAGCTCACCCTCCCAGACACTATGAGTAGGTCAAGAAAGTACTCAGTCTCTCATCCGCGTACACTGGGTTTGAACGCCCACATTGCCAAACTAATCTCGTTTGAGATGATGCCCTTTCGGTTGGTGGAAAGCACAGCTTTCCGCGAACTCATGGCCTATGCAGTACCACGCTATGACCTACCCAGTCGCCACTTCTTCTCTCGCAAAGCCATCCCAGCCCTCCACCATCATGTGAAAGACCGCATTGTCCATGCACTCAAGCAGTCAGTGAGCGGAAAGGTGCACCTCACAACTGATGCATGGTCCAGTCGGCATGGCCAGGGCCGTTACGTGTCCATCACTGCGCACTGGGTTAATGTGGTGGATGCAGGGTCCACAGGGGACAGCGGTGGTGGGACAGTGCTGCCTAGCCCACGGTATAGGAAACAGTTGGCTGTAGGCGTTCGACCCTCCTCCTCCTCCTCCAGAAGCGAAAGCTCGTCCACAGAGCGCAGTCGTACGAGCACTCCATCTGCAGCTGCCACTGTTGCACACGATGTGTCCCCCTATCGAGCAGCTAGTGGAAAGCGTCAGCAGGCTGTGTTGCAGATGATGTGTTTGGGCAACAGACACACCGCCGAGGTGCTGGCCGAGTACTTGAAGCGACAAACTGAGTCATGGCTGGGCAGTGTACATCTTGAGGCAGGCAAGGTAGTTAGTGATAACGGCCGTAATTTTGTGGCAGTCATAGCCCTTTCAAAACTCAGCCATATACCTTGCTTGGCTCACACCTTGAACCTGGTGGTGCAGTGCTTCCTCAAAAATTATCCGGAGTTAACAGCCCTGCTCCAGAAGGTGCGAAGACTGTGCGCGCATATCCGCCGGTCGCCTGTACACTCCGTTCGTATGCAGAAGCTGCAGCGATTGCTCCACCTTCCCAACCACCGCCTCATTATCGACATTGCAACAAGGTGGAACTCCACCCTGCACATGGTGGAGCGGCTGTGCGAGCAGAGGCAGGCCATAATGCATTTGTGGGAGGATACACGGCCAGGCACTTTGAGAGCAGACATGGAGTTGACAGGTGTGCAGTGGTCGAAGCTGAAAGACCTCTGTAAAGTCCTTCAGTGTTTTGAGGAATGCACACGGCTGGTAAGCGCAGACGACGCCATCCTAAGCATGAGCATCCCACTTATGCGTCTGCTCATGCAAACTTTTACACACCTTAAGGAGCAGGCGTCTGCAGCCAATGTTGATGAGGAGGAAGAGGAGGAGGGAATCCTTGATGACATTCAGCCATTGTCTGCTCAGGGACCTCTCCTGGACGAGGTGGAGGAAGAAGAGTAGGAGGAGGAGGATGATGGGGATGATTACTTAGGGGAGGAGGATGCATCTCGTGGGGCAAGTGAAAATGTTGGCGTGGCAAGGTCTGGTACAGGGTTTGTGCGTGACTGGAGGGATGTGGATTTGCCAGAAAGTGCTCCTCCAACCAGCACTCGCAGTGCATCATTGACACCGGGAACATTGGCCCACATGTCAGATTATGCCTTGCAGATCCTAAAAAGGGACCCACGCATTGCCAAAATGATGAACGATGACGACTACTGGTTGGCCAGCATCCTGGATCCACGCTATAAAGGCAAATTACAAAACATCATGCCACAGGAGAACCTTGACCTAATATTGGCTAATAAACAAGCAACTCTGGTAAATCGGTTGCTTGAGGCATTCCCAGCACACAGCAGCGGTGATGGTTCTCACACGAGCCGTACGGGCCGGGGGCAGCTTGGCAGAGGTGTTCGTGGTGCACACAGCAGAAGTGGCGTTGGAGACAGGGGTTTCATGACAATGTTGTGGACTGATTTTTCAAGTACCGCTCACACAACTGGTAATACTGCATCGATGGAAAGTGACAGGAGACAGCAGTTGTCAACTATGGTTACAAACTACTTTTCCTCCCATATCGATGTTCTCCCACACAGGTCATTCCCCTTTGACTATTGGGCCGCTAAACTGGACACCTGGCCTGAATTGGCACAATATGCCTTACAGGAGCTCGCTTGCCCAGCTGCAAGTGTGCTATCGGAAAGAGTCTTCAGTGCAGCTGGATCAATCCTGACAGAAAAAAGGACCCGTCTGTCAACCCAAAATGTGGATGATCTAACCTTCATTAAAATGAACCACGCATGGGTTTCCAAGGATTTTGTCCCACCTTCCTCTGATGACACATAGGGTGACAGAAAAATGGCTTGCTTTGGTCCACCTCTTCCTGGGACTTGACCTATTTCACCTTTTGCATCAGCTGAATGTCCAACATCAACATATGCCACTTTCTAAAACTCCCTAACTGTGCTGCCTCCCCCCCCCATGGCCGGGGTCACCACCTAGCGCACGACACCGTGCGAGTGCCGTTGCCCTGGACAGGTGGGTAGGCCGACTCTTCGGCGCGGGCACTGGTACAGGGTCCTTCATAGTGCAATCAAGTGTCTCTGACGGTGGTGGTGCACACCCGCCGTCAGACACACCGCCGTACTATGAGGGGCCCAGTGCCAGTACCGACGCCCACGAGTGGGCCCCCCTTCCTTGGGCAGGGCCCCAGCATTTGCAATCTTTACCTCTCCCTGCTCCTCCGCTGTGTAATCTGGGCCGTCAAATCCATACTGTGCCTGACACCATCTGAGCCTGCCTCCTGATGTATAGACATATATTTTGAATGTGTACGCTTATCCATACATGTTATCCGGGGAAATGGTACCCTTTCTAACCTTTGTGCAATCACGTGCAATCCATACTGGGCCTAACACCGTCTGAGCCTGCCTCCTGAGACATATATTTTGAATGTGTACGCTATCCATGCATGTTATCCGGGGAAACGGTACCCTTTCTAACCTTTGTGCAATCACGTGCAATCCATACTGGGCCTAACACCGTCTGAGCCTGCCTCCTGAGACATATATTTTGAATGTGTACGCTATCCATACATGTTATCCGGGGAAACGGTACCCTTTCTAACCTTTGTGCAATCACGTGCAATCCATACTGGGCCTAACACCGTCTGAGCCTGCCTCCTGATGCATAGACATATATTTTGAATGTGTACGCTATCCATACATGTTATCTGGGGATACGGTACCCTTTCTCACCTTTGTGCAATCACGTGTAATCCATACTGGGCGTGAGAACGGCTGGCGAGCTGTTAAGCAAGCTACAGCACCTGTGGTTTGCACACGTAAGTTTTTCATTTTTTCAGGAATGACGGTTAGGCCTAATTCCGGAACTGCGGTTGACCTGCACTTACTGGGAAATCATTGTTCGCGGGTAATAATTGTAATCAGTGATCCCCATCACTAACGTTGTTCAGCGGGTTATCTGCACCTGTAAGCGACAAACGCTGGCCTTTTCAGTGTAGCGCACATGCAGCCACGGACATGTAAGGGCATGACACACCAGTTATTGGCCAATCTCATGTGCCAGAGCCTCACGTGTCCCTCTAGTAAGCCGGACTCGGACCGCGGGGCATGACGGAGTCTCGTTCGTTAACGGAATTAAGCTTGCAATGTGTGCATCTGTTCTGTAGCTGGCATGGTTGAGGTTTCCCAGGTGGAGTCGAATTTAACCATAGGCTCCACTCCTGGTGGTGCCCTTCTGGACATTCCTTTAAGGTTCAGCTTTGCAACCATACTGCCCACGTAAAACAAACACTTTGCCTTCATGAACGCTGTTTGGAGGGTCATGACTCGTGGGAATAACGCCGCCCAATCAGTTAACCTGCTAGAGAGATCCTTCGTTGCTCCCAAGCATGACATCACACTCCCTAGGAAGAAGGTAATGCCACTGTGGCGACCGTACTCCTGGGGGAGACACAAGTGCACTGATGCCCAGCCACTGCTCGATGAATCTGCTGGTACATTGACCCAGACCACTACATTCCCCTCGCACGCTACACGACCTGAATCTGACCCTGATGAAACTCAGGTTACCCTTCCCATATACAGTTCCATCTTACACGGTGACAAAGAGGAAGCTGCAGATGAAAGTGCAGGTTCGGCCCACCCGCCATCAGACACACCACCGTACTATCAGGGGCCCTGTGCCAGTGCCGTCGCCAACGAGTGGGCCCCCCCTGCTTGCCCAGGATCACAGCACTTGCAAAGTTGAAATACTGTGCAGTGAGATGGAAGATGGGGACGACAAGGAATCCAGACAAGTACAGGGATTCCCTAGCGAGGAGACTTATTTGATTGTTTTCAATGTTGGGACAGCAATTTTTGGGGAGCACTATACTCTGGAGAATGATAGATGGGGCCCACCATACACTGGAACATTCCAAAGGTGGACATCAGACACTGGAGCAGCATTTACAGGGCCCATTATACACTAGAGCATTAGAAATGGGGCCCATTATGTTTGGAGCATTATTTGGGCCCATAAGACAGTGGAGCTTCATCCATGGGGACCAACATATACTGTAGCATTATGTGGAGCTCAACATATACTGTTTCAAACATTATATGGGACCAATGATTCTGTATGGAGAAATAGATGGGCCTCGTCATGAGATGTAAAAAGTGAGGTATTTTTCATTGTACTATACCGCTATTTCTCTGCCGTATCGGAGCATGATGAGTTGTGGTATGTGTTAAAGGGCGCTCTTTCGCCCAGGGCACATGAAAACCTGCAGCCAGCCCTCCCCCCCCCCACAACTTTAGCCAAATAACCCCCATTTTTCAGTGCGTAACTTGTATTATGAAGTTAGTTAAGGTTGACAAGCTTAAGTAAGAAGAATTGATGCTTTTGGCATTCAAATGGGCACTGTAGGTGTGTTTCCTGTCCTCCTCTCACTGCCGACTTTTATTCCCCATTGACTTACATTGGGTTTCGTGTTTCGGGACGTCCCCGACTTTTCCCTATAATCGGACGATCTTGCTCGACCCGACTTTTGGAAAAGTCGGGTTTCACGAAACGAAACGCGACCCTAAAAAACCAAAAGTCGCTCAACTCTACCCACAAGCACAAATACTGAACGCGCACATTGCTAAGTTGCTAGCCGTGGAGATGTTGCCCTTTAGGCTTGTGGGGACACAGTCTTTCCATGATCTTTAGGCTGTGGCTGCCCCACGATACTCGGTTCCCAGCCGGCACTATTTTTCCAGGTGTGCCGTCCCCGCGTTACACCAGCACATCTTAAACAATCTAAAGCGAGCTCTCACCAACGCCGTAACCGGGAAGGTCCATCTTACAACAGACATGTGGACAAGTACTTGTGGCCTGGAACGATACATCTCTGTCATGGCACAGTGGTTCAACCTGGTGGAGGGTGGGATAAAGTCTGAAACTGGACCATCAACACATACTGTATCCTGCCCACACCACGAATAGCGGGCCCAACTTCAATCAGGGTTTCTGCCTCATCATATATGTCCAGTCTCCCCTCTTCCTCCTCCACCTCGTCATCCTATGCTGAATTACCCTCCACATCAATCCCAAGTTGGGAGCTGTGCAGCAGTGCATCAGCAAAGCAGCAACATGCTCTGCTGAAGCTGATCTGCTTAGGTGAAACACCACACACTGCAGCAGAGCTGTGGCAAGGACAAAAACAACAGAGCGATCAGTGGCTCTCCCCACTGCAACTCCAACCTGGTCTGGTTGACTGCGACAATGGGCGTAACCTGGTGGCGACTTTAAAGCTCGGGAAGCTGGTACACGTGCCATGCATGGCTCACATGCTGAACCTAGTGGTGCAGAAATTTATAAAAACATACCCTGACTTGCCGTACCTACTTGAGAAGGTGCGCCGTATTTGCGCCCATTTCCGCCATTTCTCAACCTCTGTTGCAGGTCTTGCAGTGCTTCAAAAGCAATTTAATTTGCCAAACCACAGACTCATTTGAAACCTGCCAACACGGTGCAACTCAACATATCATATCTTGGCTAGGGTAAGTGAGCAGCAGAGGGCACTTGCTGAATACCAGCTTAAACATGCCTATCACACTGAGACTCAGCCAAGACACATAACAACTGTCGAGTGGGTGTGGATCACTGATATTTGTGAGGTGCTTGATAACTTTGAGTACAGCACGAAGCTGGTGAGCGGCGATCAGGCTATTATCAGTGTAACCATCCCTATGCTATGTCTGCTGAAAAAAATCGCTGCAGAATTAAAAAATGGAATCTTTGCATGCCCAGCAACTGGGTGTGGAGCAAGATTTCACAATGGGTAATCCTACCCAGCCCAGCCAATATCATCAGGTAACATTGGAGGAAGAAGAAGATGATGATGAAAACGAGGAGGGAAAGGACTTCTTTTTCTGTGGTACTAAGGGGACATCTCATGCTACAGAAGGGAATCCCAACCCCAGCTTCATGTCTGTCCAGCATGGGTGGGCTGGAGAGGAGGAGGAGAGTCAGTGTGAGGAGAGGATGGGTATTGTTCCTGTTACGTGTTACAGAACCACTCAGCACCCAGAATATGTTGTGCAGTTATATGTATGTATAATAGGTTCTATGTGAGATGCATGTCCCTAATGCATCAGCCCACAGGCTGTGCCCCTGGGCAGAGGGGGCATGATATTCTCCTGTTGTCCGCCCTCCCCCCACCTTGGTAATTCCCACAGTAAACATCGGCAGGCTCTGGACACCTACGGCTTGTCAGACTGGAAATACGTGGAGAAGCAGTGATCTTCTATATGCGCCCATGTAACCAAGGAATTCCAGCCAGTGTCATTCATTCAGACTCCAGCCAACGTAGAGCGGACCTCCGAAAACACGGGGTGGTACTGAAAGAGGTACCCCAGCTTGGGTAGACCCCGTTACACTGGTGGCAGACAGCGGGATTTGATACCCCTTCTACAGGAGGAAAGGAATGAATGGAAAATAACTACCAGAAGTTAAAGAGGACTACATTAAAAGATCTGGTGGAAGCCCGAGGGTTGATCGCCAGCAACAAAACAAAAACGGATTTGATAGCAGCCATCATGAACACGACAGTGCAGCGCCCCCCAATGTGAATGTGGAGGAGACTGAATTCCAGAGGGAGGTAAAGAACAGACTGGTGTTCTATGGCCAAAACCCTGCAGTAGAGATCATACGAGAGGTGATGGCTGATGTGCGTACTGATCTGAAGGAAAAGATGGCTGAGCGGACCAGGATAGAGCTAGCCAAGATGGAGATGGCAGAGCGGACCAAAGTGGAGCTGGCCAAGATGGAGATGGCAGAGCGGAGAGAGGAGAGTCAGCGAGCAGGGGGAGCTCTGGCCTTCGACCAGGTACCTTCAACAGTAAGCCACAAAAAGATCCAGTATAATGCCTTCCGACAGTTGGGGGAGGCAGAGGTAGACATTGATGGCTTTCTGCAGGACTTTGAGCAGCAGTGTGCCCTTCATCAAGTGAAGCCGGAGAAACGGGTTCAGATTCTGGCCAGCAAGCTGACAGGCCGGGCAGCAGACGCCTATCGCACGGTACCTGATGAGGACTGTATGGACTATGAGCGGATCAAAGAAGTGATCTTGGCCCAGTATGCGCTGACACCAGAGGCCTACCGCCAAAAGTTCCGCGGACTTATAAAATGCGTAACCGATACCCACGCTGAATGGGCCTGTAAATTACGGCGGTCACTGCTACAGTGGGTACAAGGGAGCCAAGCAACCACTAAGGAGGACGTCCTCCAGCTCTTCCTGTTAGAACGATTCTTTAATGGACTAAACCCCGAGACACAGGAATGGCTTCGGGACAGGCGGCCAACGACTCTTGAGGAAGCCGCTCGTCTGGCCGATGAACACCATGATGCCAGGAGGCCGCAGTTGTCCGGATCAAAGGTGGTCACTAGGGGCCCGCCCATGGACCTGGTGGGCCCCAAACCACCGAAGATTGTAGGGGGACCAGCTAGAAACCCGGCCTACCACAGTCCCCCTGGGGCGCGATGCCACACCTGTCGTCAGCTGGGCCACCTGCAAAGACAATGCCCCAACCGAACTCAGCATACCCAGTGGCCAAATGCGGGAACAGCTACCTTCAACTGGGCTGCTGTACACTGCTACCAAGGTGAAGCTGACCCGGCATTGGAGGCTACGATTAACCAAGGGGTGGAAGAGATGGAGGAAGTGCTGCATGAAGTAGACCCCGTGCAGGCACCCCGGACAGATAATCGACAACAGCATCGACAGGTCGTGTGGGTTAATGGGAAACGTATGCAGAGACTAAGAGATTCCGGGGCAACTTTGACCCTTGTGAAGCCTCATCTCGTCCGGGACCAAGAGAAGACGGACCGGACAGTGGCAGTCCGTGTAGCAGGGGGAGCTATACATCGACTACCCACTGCCAGGATTCACCTGAACTGGGGAGTCGGGCATGGCCTTGTTGAGGTCGGCTTGATGGAGGATTTGCCTGCAGATGTCTTGCTGGGAAATGGCTTGGGGCCCATGTTATCTGCATTCTCGGTGGCCCCTCTGGCTGAGACCTATCCTGTGACCACCCGGAGACAAGCTCGAGCTGCGGAGGCGGAATCACACTCAGAGGAGGCCCAGGTAAGACATCCCAGCCCTGCACGTATTCCCATAGCCAGACACATTTCTTGGGCCACCCCAGAGGAATTTAAGAGGGAGTTACTTGAGGATCCTTCATTAGAGGGATATCGTGGGAAGGCACAGGAGGGGAGAGGAGTACTGGAAGGGGAACAGTTTATATGGAAGCAGGGACTCCTCTACCGGATCACAGAGCAGCACCACACAGGGACAAGCCCCACTATAAAACAACAGCTGGTAGTTCCCAAGAAGTATAGGCAGGAGTTACTGCGCATCTCTCATGATATACCCTTGGCCGGGCACTTCGGCGTCAGTCGCACCAGGCATCGTCTGACACAAAACTTCTTTTGGCCAGGGGTAACCTATGATGTTCTTCAGTACTGCCAGACCTGTGACAGTTGTCAGCGCATTGGCAAGAGGGGGATCGATGCAAGGCCAAATTACGCCCCCTCCCCATTGTAGAGGAACCATTTAGCCGAGTAGCGGTCGATCTGATAGTGCCGTTAGCCAAACCCAGTCCGTCCGGGAAAAAGTATATATTGACAGTGGTAGATTATGCCACATGGTATCCAGAGGCGGTTGCGTTACCTAACATACTGGCAGAGACGGTGGCGGCCGCCCTGCTCCAGGTTTTCTCACGGGTTGGATTTCCCCGGGAGATTATCTCGGATCAGGGTACCCAGTTTACAGCAGAGGTGACAAACCAACTGTGGAAGCTGTGCGGCGTAAAGTCCATTAGAAGCGCCCCGTACCACCCGCAAACCAATGGGTTGTGTGAACGCTTTAACGGGACATTAAAACAGCTCATTGGGACTTTTACCAGGACCTACAGGGACTGGAAGAAATTCTTGCCACACCTCCTGTTTGCCTCTCGGGAGGCGCCCCAAGAATCCACGAGGTTCTCCCCGTTCGAGCTGGTATACGGGAGACGGGTAAGGGGACCCCTAGACTTAGTGCTGGAACACTGGGAAGGGGAGGGCCTCATAGAAGGGGTACCTATTGTACCCTATGTGCTGGAATTCTGGGACCGCCTACAGGAGCTGACCCAGGTTGTACGTGAGAACAAGCAGGTGACACAGCGGCGCCAGCGCATATGGTACGATCGGAGGGCCAGAGAGCGCACTTTGGAAATAGGACAGAAGGTCCTGGTGTTACAGCCCACTAAGCAGAAGACGTTTCAAGCTGCATGTCAGGGGCCCTACCAGGTAGTGGGGAAAATAGCCGACACAACCTATAATGTCGCCTATTGTGATGACCCCAGGGTTATCCGCATGTTCCACGTGAATATGCTGAAGCCCTACCGGGAGCGCCCTGAAGAGGTAGTGGCCATCTGTGCACCTGAAGCAGAGGATTTAGCCGGACTTCCCTTGCCGGATGTCTAAGGCTACTTTCACACATCAGGTTTTCGGCGTCAGGCGCGATCCGGCGTCGTGCCGGAACGCCGGATCCGGCAAATGTTTAGTAAAACCGGATGTGACGGATCCGGTTTTCTGCCGGATCCGTCTTTTTCTTGACAGACAAAACCGGATCCGTCTCATCCGATTCATCCGTTTTTCTATCCGTTTTTCGACGGATTACGCCGGATCCGGTTTTTAAAATTGACCCTTGTGGCCTTCCGAACGGGATTGGCTACTGGAAAACTATATATAGCATGTTCCTACAGCCCTTCTTTGACAGGTTGTAGAGGAGAAAGTGCAGGTTGGAGAGAAGAGCAAGTTTACTGGCGAAGATGGATGTTGTCATTGGAAATATTTTGAAGAATTTGGCGGATTTTACAGCGGAGGCAAATCGTTTGAGGGTGATTGTTCTGGAGAAGGAGAGAGCGAGACAGCAGCGCATCAGGCATCGTAGACGACGTTTGTGGATCCACCCCATCACAGCCAAGAGAATGACGCGTGGGGTCTATTCTACACTATGCATGGACCTTCGACGAAACCCGGATAAATTTTTTGGATATGTTAGGATGAAAATGGAGAATTTTGATTACTTGGTGGAGCGCATTGCACACCTCATAAGAAAAGCGGACACCTATTGCCGCTTCTCCGTTTCACCCGCAGAGCGTCTGATGGTGACTTTAAGGTAAGCCACATTTATTGGATATGATCGCATCAGAGCACACTTTCACTGCAATCTTGTTGGTAGTAATTTGTATCTCCAAGTGTTAGGTCAGTTTTGGTATGTAATGCTGTGATTTAAAACTAATTTATTGTTTGTTAATTCCCCACAGATTTCTTGCAACTGGAGAATCCCTTTCGTCACTGCATTTCCAGTACAGACTCGGGATTTCTACCATATCTGGAATTGTGAAGTACACATGCCGTGCACTGTGGGACTCCTTAGCTGAAGAGTTTTTACCAGAGCCCACAACAGAGAGGTGGATTGAAATTGCTGACAAGTTTCAACAGATATGTCAGTTTCCAAACTGCTTGGGCGCTGTGGACGGGAAACATATCCGCATTGTAAAGCCAGCTGGATCTGGATCGGAATATTTCAATTACAAGAAATATTTTTCAATTGTCCTCATGGCCATCGCTGACGCGGAATACAAATTTATTGCGGTTGATATTGGGGCCTATGGCCGCTCCAATGACTCTCAAGTTTTCAAACTGTCTGCCATGGGGCGTAAACTGTATGGAAACACCTTCCAGTTCCCACCACCTAGACCGCTGCCGCAAACATCTGGTCCACCTATGCCATTTGTCTGTGTAGGGGATGAAGCCTTCCAGCTGTCAGAACACCTTTTGAAACCGTACTCTAGCAGAGGATTGACAAGACCAAAACGCATTTTTAATTACCGCCTCACAAGAGCAAGAAGAATGGTTGAATGTACCTTTGGTATTCTGACAGCCAAATGGCGGGTCCTATTGACTGCGATCAACCTCAAGACAGAAACTGTGGACGAGGTGATCAAAGCGTGCGTGGTACTCCACAATTTTGTTATATGCAAGGAACCCATTTCCATTGAGGACACCTCTGAAGAAACCACCTTGCAAGATTACCATGACATTACCACTAGAAGTTCTGTGACGGTTTCAGTGATGAGGGACAATTTTGCACTATACTTTATGTCACCTCAAGGCAGAGTACACTGGCAGGATGACAGAGTGTGAAAGATTTGTGCCCTAACCAAACTTGTGTACCTTCTGTACCAACAGTATATACCTTTGCCAACCAAAGTTGGCTATCTTGTCATGGTCTCTATTTTTAGCTTTAGGCCACAGGTGTGTACCTGGTTGTGTTTTATGCAAAGTATTTCACCTTTTAACAAAAGTTGTGTACATTGTTCGGAAATCACCAACAATAAACACAACTTTTTAGGTGAAATACTTTGCTTCAAACACAACCAGGAACACAACTGTGGCAAAAAGCTAAAATTTACCCACAGTTATATACCTAGTTTTGAATACCATTTCACCTTTTAAATACCCTGTATTTAACCTTTTTCGCCGCAGAAAGAAATGACAGACAACCAGTGTAAAATAATTTAACTTTTATTGAAAAATGTTTTTTTTAGTAAACTTTTTAAAAATTTTAATAAACATGTTTAATAAAAATTTGAAACTATAAAACTGAAACCATAAAACTGGTCATTTTTATTTAAATACACACATTATAATTCTGTGTAGTGTGTGGTGGAAATACTGCTGTAGGGGCTGCGGGACACTTCGACACTGGGAGTGTGGAGAGAGGACTGGGATCGTTGTGGGGAAGGAACAGTTAGAGGTGAAGGTGTGGAAAAAACTACTGAATGGGTGGACATGTGGGAAGCAGAAGAGGTGGTGGGTGGTGGAGTGGAGGGTTGGGCAGGGACTGTAGGAGCAGATGATGTTGATGGCAAGTTGTATGGGGAAGGAGTTTGGTACGGGGCAGGTTGCTGGAAGTGGGGAGATGTCTGGTACGGGGCAGGTTGCTGGAAGTGGGGAGATGTCTGGTACGGGGCAGGTTGCTGGAAGTGGGGAGATGTCTGGTACGGGGCAGGTTGCTGGAAGTGGGGAGGTTGCTGGTACTGGGGAGTTTGCAGGTACTGTGGAGGTTGCTGGTACTGGTGAGGTTGCTGGTACTGGTGAGGTTCCTGGTGCTGGGGAGGTTGCTGGTGCTGGGGAGGTGGCTGGTGCTGGGGAGGTGGATGGTGCTGGGGAGGTGGATGGTGCTGGGGAGGTGGATGGTATGTAATAGGAGGGGGAGGATGGAAAGTGGCTGGAGGTGGATGGTATGTAATAGGAGGGGGAGGATGGAAAGTGGCTGGAGGGGGTGTAGATGTAATAGGAGGGGGAGGATGGAAAGTGGCTGGAGGTGGTGTAGATGTAATAGGAGGGGGAGGATGGAAAGTGGCTGGAGGGGGTGCAGGTGGAGGAACTACTGTGGTGGGAGGAGGAGGAGGAGGTTGGGAGGTAACTTGCTGGAGAGCAGCGTGGCATGAATGCATTACATGCATCTGCTGGGCAGGAGAGAGCGTTTCCATGCGCTCCACAACAGACCTGAAAAAGGTGTGGTTTGGCGAAGATCTTGCTTCTGAATGCATGGTTTGCAGAAGTGTCTTCACCTCCAGAATGCTGGAGTTGATCTGCTGATAGCCTGCGGAGATTTGCTCTGACAAGACTTTTAGACAGTTCTGGAAAGATGCATTCAGATGCAAGAACTCTGGCGCATAACTCTTTTCCTGACCCCTCTGCCGCTGCCGCCCAGTACCCGCAGGTGTACTAGAGGTGGCAGGGGCAGAAGGGTGGGGTAAAGGGAAAGCGATCTCCTCACCAGCAGCTTCATGTAATGTAGGCGGCCACGATGCTCCTGTGCTGGTGGATGGGACAGATGGGTCGAATGTGTTGGAAGGCTGGGAAGGTGCAGATGTACCGGGGTGGTCGAAGTGTCCCTCGGTGCCGTTCTCCTCAGGGATCGCCTCAGAAGGGTCCAATCGTGCCGGCTCACGAGTGCTGCTCACCGTGCTGTGGAATAAAGAGAAAAAAAAACAATTAAAATACTGACATGGTATGGCCCTGGCTGAAAAAAAAATTTACATCTAACATTTTTTTTCACATGTGGTGTGTAATATTTACCTTCTGGTGACCATTGTTTCCCGGAGGAACGACAGGGCTTCTGCGTACTTGTACTTGCTCCTGCGTCCTCCAGAACCACTCGGGGCCCGCATCTCTTTATTGAACTCCTTCTTGAAAGGATCTCTCACAGACCGCCACCGATTCACAATTCTGTTCCCTGAAACGAGAAAGGAGTGGTTAGTATACAACATCAGTGTTTCCCAAACTCCAGTCCTCATGGTCCCCAGGGGTCATGTTTTCAGGATTTCCATAGTAAATAGAAATCCTGAACACATGATCCGTGGGGACCACGAGGACTGGAGTTCGGGAAACACTGGTTTAAATCAAGCAACCGGTACTGTATATAC
This sequence comes from Dendrobates tinctorius, assembly GCF_039654945.1. Classification (NCBI taxonomy): domain Eukaryota; kingdom Metazoa; phylum Chordata; class Amphibia; order Anura; family Dendrobatidae; genus Dendrobates; species Dendrobates tinctorius. The sequence goes on along the minus strand of NW_027361739.1, from coordinate 23,484,081 downwards.
TTACGCTCTGTAATCTGGGCCCGAACATCGAGGTCCTCCCAGCGGCCCACAAGGAGCGAACAGATTTCCTCCCAGAGTCGTCGGGTAACGATCAGGTCAGCGTGGCGGCGGTCAGCCATATTCCAGAGCGGCTCCCTTTCTCTGACGAGATCGATGAGGCGGTCCACATCAATCCCTCCATCCTCAACGTCAGAGTCGGGAGCACGCTGTGAAGGCTGTTAAAGAAAAAGACAAAAATAACATAATTAGCCTCCACAAAAGAAATGAAATAAAAAGTGCAAAAAAACAAAGCAAAAATATTTATACTTACACGCTGGTGACCGCCGCGTTGCTGTCGCCGACGACCCTGGGAGGCACTGCGAGCACCTCTTGGCCAAGCACCAGATTGGGAAGACTAGAGAAGAAAACAAAAAATGTTATGTCTTTGGATGTAGGCATTTGTTTGCTGTGTGTGGTCTGCAGAACATTGTTTTCTATGTGTTGTGTGTAGTGTGATGTTGTGTTTCTGCGTTTGATGCAAAAAACTTACCAATTGTGAGCCCACTCCAGGTGTCTGTCCACCCCTTCCTTCTTCTTCTGGGAGCTCCTCTTCATCTTGTGATTCCTGTTTTGAAATAAAAGGCCATGAATAGACATATATTACAGAGAAGATGGATTTTGGAAATAAAAACTTACCGTCAAACGCTGACGATGCGAGGGAGGGCTCCCAGAAGATGATGTGCTGTCTTCCTGGTGGCCACACTCCATGCCTGTGGGTGGTGTTCCAGCTGCTGCCATTGCTGCTGCTGCTGCTGCTGCATCTATTGGGCGGCTGTTGAATAAAGAGAAACAAAGGGCCAATGAATATCTTGATATTCAATAGCCCTAGTTTGGAGGAATGGGTGATTTGATAATTACCGTCTCTCATCTGCTGCTGGACTCCCCTCCCGTTGTTCAGCATGCTGCTCCAATTGGGGTGGTGCTGATGGTGCTGCTGCAGATGTCTCCTGCCTTCTCCTGCGCCTGGTTGCTGTCTTGGGTGGCATGTTGGGTGTGGCTGTGGGTCCCACTGTCTTGCTTTTATATATGTCTTGTGGGCAGAGCTACTGAGCATGCTCAGACCAAAAAACCGGATCCGGCCGCCGGATCAGGCTTTCGCCGGATCCGGCGCATTGCGGCGCTCATAGGCTTTCATTGTGTGAAAAAGCCGGACGCGCCGGATCCGGCGTGTCCGGCTTTTTCGCCGGAGACAAAAAACGTTACAGTAGACGTTTTTTCCAGACGCCGGATCGCGACACATTGTGACACATTGCCGGATCCGGCGAAAACCGGATGAAACGCATGGCCATCCGGCGCGATCCGACGCAAATGCAAGTCAATGGGGGGGAAACCGGATCCGGCATTGCATTTCGCCGGATCCGGTTTCTGTCAAAAGCGCCGGATCGCGCCTGAAGGCGAAAACCTGATGTGTGAAAGAGGCCTTAGGGGAAAGGACTCAGTCTAAAACATGAGACCAGGTACACTTGGGTGAAGACCTATGCCCCCGGGAGAGACAGCAGGCGGAGGCGTTGTTGAGGCTGCGACAGAGGATGTTTTCAGAGAGGCCGGGGTACACTCGCCTGGCACAACACAAGGTTGAGACCCAGGATGAGACCCCCCTGTGACAAAACCCCTTCCGCGTCCCTGAGTCTGTACGAGGGGGAATTCGACAAGAGATACAAGAGATGTTGCGTTTAGGGGTCACTGAAGAGTCAGATAGTCCCTGGGCATCCCCTGTAGTGTTAGCGCCCAAGAAGGATGGGACTACACGGTTTTGTGTAGACTATCGTAAGCTCAATGAGAAAACAGTGACGGATGCATACCCCATGCCGCGTGTGGATGAGTTGTTAGTCCGGCTGGTGGGGGCAAAGTATTTGACCACCATCGATCTATGCAAAGGCTACTGGCAGATTCCCCTTAGTCCTGACGCTATTCCCAAGTCGGCATTTGTCACCCCGTTCGACTTATTCCAGTTTTGAGTTATGCCATTTGGGATGAAGAATGCCCCGGCGACCTTCCAAAGGCTGGCTGACCGGCTTCTGGATGGTCTCCAGGACTATGCTTGTGCCTACCTGGACGACATCGCCATCTACAGTGCGACATGGGAAGAGCATCTAAATCACCTAGAGACAGTATTGGACAGGATCCACCAGGCCGGAATCACCGTGAACCCAAACAAGTGTCACGTGGGCAAAGCAGAGGTTCACTATTTAGGGCATTGGGTGGGATGTGGGAAACAGCGGCCAGAACCAGCCTAGATTGAGGCCATAGCCAAATGGCCCATCCCACACACTAAAACCCAGGTCATGGCGTTTCTAGGGACAGCGGGGTATTACAGGAAATTCGTTCCCAATTACAGCAGAGTAGCCAAGCCCCTCACTGATTTGACCCGTAAGAACCAACCCCGCCAGGTAACCTGGACCTCAGAGTGTGAGGAAGCCTTCCGCCAACTAAAGGACGCCCTCACCAATACCCCTGTATTGGCCGCATCCGATCCAACTAAACGTTTCCTTGCTCACACAGACGCTTCTATGTTTGGATTGGGGGCAGTACTGAGCCAAGTCGGGCCAGATGGCCAAGAACACCCGGTAGGTTACCTGAGTCGGAAACTACTGCCTCGTGAAGTAAGCTATGTGGCCATCGAGAAGGAGTGCCTCGCGGTAGTATGGGCACTCAAGAAGTTGCAACCATATTTGTATGAATGACAGTTTTCCCTCCTAATGGACCATAATCCCCTAGTCTGGCTTAATCGGGTCTCCGGAGACAACGCCAGATTGCTGCGGTGGAGTTTAGCCCTACAACCTCTGGACTTCACCATCCACCACAGACCCGGCAAACAAAATGGTAACGCTGATGGACTAAGTCGACAAATGGAACTTGTACCAACCCCATAAACTTCGGTCATCCCTAAACCGATCCGTTGAGGATCAGACTGTGTATGCCGATCACGTCGCTGAAAAGGGGAGCCGTGTTACGTGTTACAGAACCAATCAGCACCCAGAATATGTTGTGCAGTTATATGTATGTATAATAGGTTCTATGTGAGATGCATGTCCCTAATGCATCAGCCCACAGGCTGCGCCCCTGGGCAGAGGGACACAATATTCTCCTTTTGTCCGCCCTCCCCCCACCTTTGTAATTCCCACAGTAAACATCGGCAGGCTCTGGACACCTACGGCTTTTGTAATGCATGTCTGGCCTGCCGCTTTTCTATTGGCCTGCCCTCTGTATCTGTGTGATATATTCTGTGTCCTGTGAGTAAAGTGTTGTCAGACTGGAAATACGTGGAGAAGCAGTGATCTTTTATATGCGCCCATGTAACCAAGGAATTCCAGCCAGCGTCATTCATTCAGACTCCAGCCAATGCAGAGCGGACCTCCGAAAACACAGGGTGGTACTGAAAGAGGTACCCCAGCTTGTGTAGACCCTGTTACAGTTCCTCCTTCTGGGGTCACAGAAGATTTGCCTCTTTGTAGCTTGGCACACATGGCACACTTCATATCTAACTGTCTATGCCAAGACCCTCGCGTAATCCACATTTTCAATAACAACCTATACTGGTTGTCCACCTTTCTAGACCCACGGTACAAGGACAAATTTCCTTCACTACTGTTGCAGTCACCAAGGGGTTTCACAATGGAATCCTTCAAGAAGGCCGTTGTCGATCATTTGATGGCAACAGCACCCTCAGATACCACTGCTAGCAGAGGTACCAGCTGTGTGCAACAGCATGCATTAATGGGGAGAGACACGCCAAGCAAGTCCAAAAGAGGTGGTGGTAAAATGTCCACAAACTGGGCCATCTTCAATAAACCGGCTCATCACCAAGGACTAGCTGGAACAGTAGCAATGTCAAGGAGGGAGAAGTTGAACAAGATGGTCAACAACTATCTAAGTGACCATACCTGCGTCCTTCCTGACGCTTCTGTACCATTTAATTACTGGGTATCCAAGCTGCATAGTTGGCCAGACCTCTCCTTATATGCTTTGGAAGTGCTGGCCTGCCCTGCTGCTAGTGTGATGTCAGAGCGTGTTTTCAGTGCCGCTGGGGCAATCATCACAGATACATGCACACGGTTGACTACAGAGAATGCAGACAAGCTGACTCTGATAAAATTTAACAAGGACTAGATTTCGCAATGGTATTTAAGCCCTCCAGATGACAGTATCCCAACCTAAAGTCACCCGAAACGTTATTTTTTTTTAAATTGGTGATCACGTCCATCCCTTCCTATACAAGCCCCTTTTCTTATTCTTACACATGTTTTCAAATCCTGCTTCTGCCACATGTACCTCATGATCAATAAGCTAAAAACAATGTTAAGTTAATTAATATTTCCCATCGGAGGCACTTGTGATGAGAGTGAGACCGTTCTTCCTTCATCAACCATGGTATCAGGCCCATTGGGCTAATTTTTGGAGACACTATGGCTATGCATGGACACTGGGCACTGCAACCTCTATGCTAGTAGTCTTAGCTTCATCATAATTGTTTGGCCCTTCAGACCTGTCTTGCTTCCTTCATCAACTATGATACAGCCCCTTGGGCTAATTTTTGGAGACACTATGGCTATGCCTGGACACTGGGCACTGCAACCTCTATGCTAGTAGTCCTAACTTCATCATAATTGTTTGGCCTTTCAGACCTATCTTGCTTCCTTCATCAACTATGATACAGCCCCTTGGGCTAATTTTTGGAGACACTCTGGCTATGCCTAGACACTGGGCACTGCAACTACTATGCCAGTAGTCCTAGCTACATCATAATTGTTTGGCCCTTCAGACCTGTCTTGCTTCCTTCATCAACTATGATACAGCCCCATGGGCTAATTTTTGTAGACACTATGGCTATGCCTACACATTGGGTAGTGGCAGGGGAACAACAAGGACAGTAGTCCAAGCTTTATTATTATGAATCCCTTGTGATGATGATGATGAGTGGCTTCTTCCTTCTTAACCATCACACAGCCACTAGGGCAGATCACTCTCCTTACACCACTTACACACTTAGCTGTCAGAAGATCGCCTCCATCATCACTCGCTCTTACGGCACTTCTGATATATCACTGGCACTGCGTAAGTGGCGTATGAGTCCCGCTCTGCCGGCAAAAAAACACAGGACTTCAAATAGTGTTTGTACATTCTAGTGAAGCAGTGGTGTAAAACCACTCATGCAGCCCATGACCTGGTGCCCCCATGTTATATACATTTGTTTACAGCATACATTTTTTTAACATTTACACATTTTTTAGCCTTTTCCTCAGCCCCCAGACCGCTTTGTAGGGTCCAGCAGACAATTACTCGCATTTTCCATTGACTATCATTGGACTCACTAATCGTACCGAATACCCGAGTATTATGGTATACTCGGTATGAGTATAGCGAGTCGGAATACTTCACTACTCGCTCATCCCTAGTCATAACTTTTAGTCTGGGGAGGGTCCGACCACTGGCACCTCCACTTATCTCTAGAATAGGATATTTCTATCCTGGTTAGAATGGAGTGGCAGTGCTCATGCTCAACTGTGTCGCATTGTATTCTCTAGTAAACCGTGGGAGGGCCGCGTTCAAATTTTTGTGGCAGCCCCATAGAGAACGTATGGACGATGGTCGGGCATGTGCACTACCACTCCACATTAAACAGAATAAAAGTGCCATGTTCTGCCCATCATTGGGGGTCCAAGCCGTCACACCCTCTACGATTTAAACGATATCACCTCTCCCATGGATAGATGATGCCTAGTTCCAATTAAAGTACTCCTTACCGGCATAAACACTCAATTATAATATGTTGCTGGTTGAACAATCATAACGCCAGCGTTTTCGTACACATTTTAATGAATATTGACCATTAAAGTTGTCCAACCTGACCATAAATGTTCAGTGACTCAGGCCGACAGATGAAAACTCTTTCTGCAACTATTCTTTCTACAAAAGATCTTCACAAATTATCTTTCTTCAAACAAAAATCTTGTTCAAATTTTGGATGAAAAATATCAAACACAATTAACTTAATTTCAAAGGTGATGGTTTTTGAATGATCAGCGAAATTAATCACTTGTTAATTTTTTATTCGATTTTTTTCTTTTTTGTTGAAATGATTCATTTTCATCAACTTTAATCTAATGTGCATGGGAGCCCATAGGGAACCTGCTGACACATTCCAATTATAGGTCCATCAAGACAATAAATGATTGATCAGTGGTCACAACAAATCATGTTCTGGTCTACAATTCATCCCTGTTCCCCCCAACTCATGTTTTTCATGATAGCAACGGAAAACAATAACCTTACAGGTACAGGAGGGCTCCTTTGACATTAGAAGTTAGAATAAATAATAGGCTGAGGCTGTCACTGGTCTTGGCTTTTCCCTGGAATGCAAAATGATCAGCAGTCAGAAGGAAAAACCTATAACCTGTAAAGCTCAATATTAAAGGGAGTAAGAGTGAGTGAGAAAGATGAGATTGACAATAGAAAAAAATCCGCTGGTTGTGTTGTGAGCCGTGGCAGAGAGACTCACTGTGACCCCAAGGCAGGTATTCCATGTGTGAAATAAAATAAAACTGAATTTAACAGATCGTTCCTTACCGGAGGCGAGGTGTAAATTTCTGATAAGAAACTAAATGCATGAGGTCGGTGTGGAGATTAATATAAAACTATTCTTTCCCCACCTTTGTCCTTCTGTGATGAGGCTAGGAAGAACAGAAGAAATTATCAGTGAAAAAGGAGGCAGGTTCCAACCCTCAGGAGAAATATCACATTCAACAACAGAAAAGTAGACTCAGCCGGCACTCTGCTTATCATTGAAATACAAGCCATTTTGTGAGTAATGATCCCTTCACAGTGTGCAGCACATGGCTATTAAGTATTTTCTTTTATATTCTATTTTTTAATTAACCTTGTTTGGGAACTTTTTAATGCCAAGGATCTCAAGGTCATCTGGTGGGCAAAGATAGACTAGATCTATTATTATATAGGTGCTGTATTACTGTAATGAGATTTTTCCAACAGTGGCAGTATTACAGTAATTCTATTCTTATGTTTAGGGGAAGTATTATTATAGCTATATTCTTATGTATAGAGAACAGTATTATAGTAGTTATACTCTTGTACATACAAGGCAGTGTTATAGTAGTTATATTCTTGTACATAGGAGCAGCATTATAGGTGTTATATTCTTATACATAGTGGGCAGTATTATAGTAGTTATATTCTTGTACATAGGGGACAGTATTATAGTAGTTATATTCTTGTATATAGGGGCAGTATTATAGTAGTTATATTCTTGTACATAGGGGGCAGTATTATAGTAGTTATATTCTTGTACATAGGGTGCAGTATTATAGTAGTTATACAGTTGTGGCCAAAAGTATTGACACCCCTGCAATTCTGTCAGATAATACTCAGTTTCTTCCTGAAAATGATTGAAACACAAATTCTTTGGTATTATCTTCATTTAATTTGTCTTAAATGAAAAAACACAAAAGAGAATGAAGCAAAAAGCAAAACATTGATCATTTCACACAAAGCTCCAAAAATGGGCCAGACAAAAGTATTGGCACCCTCAGCCTAATACTTGGTTGCACAACCTTTATCCAAAATAACTGCGACCAACCGCTTCCAGTAACCATCAATGAGTTTCTTACAATGCTCTGCTGGAATTTTAGACCATTCTTCTTTGGCAATCTGCTCCAGGTCCCTGATATTTGAAGGGTGCCTTCTCCAAACTGCCATTTTTAGATCTCTCCACAGGTGTTCTATAGGATTTAGGTCTGGACTCATTGCTGGCCACCTTAGAAGTCTCCAGTGCTTTCTCTCAAACCATTTTCTAGTGCTTTTTGAAGTGTGTTTTGGGTCATTGTCCTGCTGGAAGACCCATGACCTCTGAGGGAGACCCATCTTTCTCACACTGGGCCCTACATTATGCTGCAAAATTTGTTGGTAGTCTTCAGACTTCATAATGCCATGCACACGTTCAAGCAGTCCAGTGCCAGAGGCAGCAAAGCAACCCCAAAACATCAGGGAACCTCTGCCATGTTTGACTGTAGGGACTGTGTTCTTTTCTTTTAATGCCTCTTTTTTTCTCCTGTAAACTCTATATTGATGCCTTTGCCCAAAAAGCTCTACTGTTGTCTCATCTGACCAGAGAACATTCTTCCAAAACGTTTTAGGCTTTTTCAGGTAAGTTTTGGCAAACTCCAGCCTGGCTTTTTTATGTCTCGGGGTAAGAAGTGGGGTCTTCCTGGGTCTCCTACCATACAGTCCCTTTTCATTCAGACGCGGACGGATAGTACGGGTTGACACTGTTGTACCCTCGGACTGCAGGGCAGCTTGAACTTGTTTGGATGTTAGTCGAGGTTCTTTATCCAACATCCGCACAATCTTGCGTTGAAATCTCTTGTCAATTTTTCTTTTCCGTCCACATCTAGGGAGGTTAGCCACAGTGGGCTTTAAACTTCTTGATGACACTGCGCACGGTAGACACAGGAACATTCAGGCCTTTGGAGATGGACTCGTAGCCTTGAGATTGCTCATGCATCCTCACAATTTGGTTTCTCAAGTCCTCAGACAGTTCTTTGGTCTTCTTTCTTTTCTCCATGCTCAATGTGGTACACACAAGGACACAGGACAGAGGTTGAGTCAACTTTAATCCATGTCAACTGGCTGCAAGTGTGATTTAGTTATTGCCAACACCTGTTGGGTGCCACAGGTAAGTTACAGGTGCTGTTAATTACACAAATTAGAGAAGCATCACATGTTTTTTCGAACAGTGCCAATACTTTTGTCCACCCTCTTTTTTATGATTGGTGTGGAAATATATCCAATTTGGCTTTAGGATAATTCTTTTTCTGTTTTTTCATTTAAGACAAATTAAATGAAGATAATAATACCAAAGAATTTGTGTTTGCAATCATTTTCAAGAAGAAACTGAGTATTATCTGACAGAATTGCAGGGGTGTCAATACTTTTGGCCACAACTGTAGGTAGGATAACCGACTGGGGTGTGGTCCACTTCTTGCCGCAAACAGACTCGAGACAGAGACAGGATCGTGTACAACAGGTCTTCTTTGTTAGCTGTCCTCACGACAACCACAGCAACACACAACAGCAGTTTACACTCTCCGCACACAGGCCCGGGTACCTTCGCCTCCTCCTTACTTCCGTATGATGACCCTTGCGGCTCTTTCACTGCAGCTGCCCTAGGCCTATCTACTGCAGTGCTTCACCAGTCAGAGTCCGTCCGCCTTGTGATACCCCTAGGCTGTCTCCGTCTGCGGCTTCTGTCGTTTGGGCCACCCCCCCATGGCCGTCTCAACTGTTTGGTGTGGAATTATATCCAATTTGGCTTTAGGAAAATTCTTTTTGTGTTTTTTCATTTAAGACAAATTAAATGAAGATGATACCAAAGATTTTGTGTTTGCAATCATTTTCAGGAAGAAACTGAGTATTATCTGACAGAATTGCAGGGGTGTCAATACTTTTGGCCACAACTGTATTCTTGTACATAGGGGACAGCATTATAGTAGCTATATTCTTGTACATAGGGGCAGTATTATAGTAGTTATATTCTTGTACATAGGGGCAGTAATATAGTAGTTATATTCTTGTACATAGGGGCAGTATTAAAGTAGTCATATTCTTGTACATAGAGACAGTATTATGGTAGTTAAATACTTGTGAATAGGGGCAGTATTACAGTAACAATGAAGCAAATAAATTCAGCTCACCTGGATGAAGCAGCGCACGAGAACTCCTGGTGCACTGGAGCAAGGAAATACCTTTATTGGATCACGGTGAGTAGAACAGAATAAAAAACATCTAGATAGTCGCAGCGATCTGAGAAAAATCATTAAAAACATCTTCATACGTGTTTAAGCTAAGGCCTGTTTCACACTTCAGTTTTTCTTGTCAGTCAAAATCCGCCAAAATAGCGGAAAACGGATCCGCAGGCGGACTGACAGGAACGGGTGCCACCGGATCGGCGGATGTACGGATCCGCCGATGGTTAAAATTTAAAAGAACTGCGCCTGGGGAAAAAAAAAAAAAGGCATACCGGCGCTGTAACGTGCTCCGGGAGCGTGCATCTGCATGTAAAGGGAGCTGGCATGATGATTACGTGGGAGCTGTCATCCGTTTGTCGCGGGCATGGCGGGATCTCGCTGGAGCACCGCTGATGTCGCGGGAAAAGGTCGGGGGACGACGAGAGAGAGAGAGAGAGAGAGAGAGAATATTTTCTTCCAGCAGCCAGAGAAGATTCAGGGTTAAAAAGGGAAAATGCGGATCTGTGAAGCAAAAAAACGTTACAGGCTCCGTTCGGTGATCTCGGCGGACGCCAAAATTCTCATGGATCCGCACAAACACGGACGCAATGGACGATCATCAGTCAAGATCCGCCGACAATGCAAGTCAATGGGGAAAAAAACGGATCCGCAAAGAAAAATGGCGAATCCGTTTTTTTTGCAAAACAGCGGATTTTGACGGTGATGAACGGATGTGTGAAACAGGCCTAACAAGTAGCCTTAGTCATTGAACACACACACATTTAAATATCTGAGCGTCTCATATAGTCCAGTTCAGACATCCCGCTACAAAGCAAACAGCTGCAGACAATATACACCAGCACAGCTTAATTAAGTCTCAGCTATTAAAGGGTGTAAAGACATGAGAGTGTTCACACTAGGATAAGGAAGGGTATTACAGTAGTTATAGTCTTGTGCATAGGAAGCAGTATTATAATAGTGTGAGGTAGCGCTGTCATTCAAGTAGGGGATGCTCGCTCAGCAGCCACAAAATCAGATCCTGCACAGATTTCCCATAAAGCAAGCATAGTCCATGCGGTTTATTCAACATCATAAAAATAGAATCTTTATTGAGAAATCTTCATTAAAAATCCAAAAGCAGGATACAGGTTAAAAAACCATGGTAAAGAAAGGCATTTACGCGTTTCAACTCAACAGAGTCTTACTCATAATGACCACATACTAAAAATTCCCAACTATATACCCTGCGCTAGGAACTGAAGACAAATCAGTATGCACCTGATGAATTAACTCCATGTGAACCGCAAATAAACTCAAAGAATCATATGATTGCAAAAAGTACCATCAAACCATCTACATGTAAAGGCAACCAACCCAGTATATATTATAGAATTGAAAACGCAGGAGACAAAAAAAAAAACACACACAAAAAAAACCACGAAAAAAAAACACACAAAAAAAAAACCACGAAAAAAAAAACGCATGGGTCTCATGCGTTTACAATTCAATTCCCCTTTTCCCTTCAATCTAAAAAACTCAGCTCATTTTTCAAATTTAAACCACCATGCATTCTTGTCTGCAAACACAGAATCCACGTCGCCTCACATTTTCGTAATTCATATATTATGTTACCTCCTCTGGATTTTAAATTTGGTTTGTCAATAGCCATAACTTTTAAGTTAGATATATCACCCCCATGCATTTGCAAAAAATGTTGTGATGTTCACGAGGGAGTACGTGTAGTACGATTTTGAGCATCATAAATATGCTCCGATAAACGTTTACGAAGCGAACGCGTGGTGTATCCCACGTACTACAGACGGCATTGTTCGCAGCAAATGAGGTACACCAGATTAGTACTACTGCAATTCATGAGAAAGTTTATATCATAGGTCTTATTTGTCTGGAAGGAAGAAAAATTTTGTAATTGACCATATATTTGCAGGCACCACATGTTTTATGGCCACAACGATATGAGCCCAGCGTGGCAAGCCATGTGGATTAGGCTTCCCTATGAAAATTCCTATTAGACAAGTGATCACTGGGTGAAAGATAGTTGCCAATAGTAACCCCGCGTTTTGATACAAATTTAACACCCTTTGAAAGAATTTCTTTACCATGGTTTTTAACCTGTATCCTGCTTTTGGATTTTTAATGAAGATTTCTCAATGAAGATTCTATTTTTAAGTAAGAAGATGTGCTGGAATATTTGGATCTTGGCATTTATGTCAGCTTGTGACATTTACTAGCACCTTCATCAAAGAACTGCCTCCAACGTGACAAGTAAAAAAAGGTGAGCAGAATATATTCATTTTTGGATAATGGCCATTCAGTGTTCTGCCATTCATCCTTTCTCCTGGGACATCCACACAGTGCCCCCTAGCGGACACAGTGGTTACTACACCACATACCTCCCCCCTCTGTTCAAACTTGTGGGGTTGAACACACAACATTACACCGGGGTCTCGTGACCGGGCATCACTACACCTTGCCCCACAGGTCGAGAGAACGTCTCCATCTGTCATATGTCCTCGTTCCTACGTTAGACCTCCCCCGCCCCCAGCGGTCAGAATATTGGTCATTGGCTTTGACCCCCCAGTCACGGTCTGTCTGCGTCGTCAGACACTGGTTAGTCACCATCCTTTCTCTATCTAAGCGTCTTGTAAGAAATGGTACCCCACCACATCTAAGTTTACTTTTCAGTGCATTAACCTCACAGTTTTTTGCATCTGCTGTCTCCGTAGCAACCTCCAGTTCACACTGTAATCTACGGTGCAACATATTGCCACGTTGAGCCTCTTTCTCTGCTTCTTCCACCTGGCGTTTCAACTGTGTCAGACGCACATCATTTCCCTTCGCCAGGCCTTTGTACTGCTCAGAATTACACTTTTCATCATCCATTTGCCTTAGTGCAACCTTCAGTTTTTTCTCCGTATGACGTACTTGTTTGCTAGCAGATTGTCGCACTTTAATTTTTGCATCAAGCTGTTCCTCCAGTAGTGCAACCTTTGCTTCTAAGTCCTTATTCTGGTGATCTAATTACTGATGGGCACTCTCATTTTTCTGAGCATTACTACGTTCTGTCTTCAGATCAGCATCCATCTGGTCAACCTGAAGTGTGGCCTTTCTCAGCTTGTCATTGGCTAATTCAACGTTGCTGTGTACTTCCTCCACTTCTTCTTCAAGCTGAACAATGCGAGACTCTAACCGCCTCTTTTCTTCCAAAGCCAGAGCACCTTCACCTCTGTTGTTGGCAATCACATCATCCAGTTCATCTCTTTCCTGCTGTGCTTGTCTTTTAGCACACTCTGCAGCAGCAAGCTCCGTCTGCAAACGAATCACCTCTGCTTCCATACTTTTCAGTTTCTTTTTGTCTTCACACTGTTCCTCATTCAGGCCTTGCCGCTGTAAGTCTTCGTCCCACTTCTTCTCCCGTAGAAGACCTCTTACAGTTTCTGTTAGTTCTCCTACCTCTTCTCTGAGGGACTTATTCAGACCTTGCCACAATGCCAGGTGACCTTTGAGCTCGAAGACTTCTTTCTCTAGGTCATCTAGTGTGTGCTCCCTTTCTCTCTCAGAGCCACAGTCATCCCTAGAGTCTGAGTCACGCCGATCATCCGAGTCAACCATCCAGTTACCCTCTGACCGTGTGTCCACTCCAGTCACCTCATCTCCCAGCCCACCATCTGTCTTATCATGAGACGTCAGGTCCGTCAGTTGGGCAGATGTTTCTCTTCTTCCAGTCACTTCTACATCAGACCTGTCCACTTTAGGAGGCGTCACCATCTCAACATCTGTTAATCCAACAGTAGAAACGTCTCCCTCATTCGACCATACATCATCAAACAACACAAAGTCCCAGCCCCTCTCCAAGCCATAGACTAAGTCACGTGGTATCCCGCCCCCTTGGCACGCACCACCTTTGGTCCCCTCGAACATTACTCGGTCTACTGCATAGTTCACCGTGACCCCATGTTTACAGCGAACCCTGGTGTTTTTCTCAGTCAGAGACAAAACGAGAGGAGTTCCTGTCAGAGTCACCTGACTCTCTGAGTCCAGTCTACCAGAGACTCCTTCCCGGTGCACCATCATGGTACACACCTGTGGCCCATCATTATCCGGAAAATACATGCTGCACTCCTCAAAACTCATACAGATACACTGCGGTTCCCCAGACATATCCACAGAGGCAACCAGTGCTGCCATTTCCTGAACCACCCCAATTTGGGTCACGGCCCCCTCCTGGGACTCCACCCCTTTTTGGGTTACCACCCCAATTTGGGTCACCGCCCTCCTCTGGGACGCCACTTCTTTTTGGGTTACCACCCCAATTTGGGTCACTGCCCCCTTCTGGGACTCCACCCCCTTCTGGGCTACCACCCCAATTTGGGACTCCACCCCTTTTGGGCTACCACCCCGGTTTGGGCCACCGCCCCCTTCCGGGTTTTCCCCATGTCCGTTATACCGGTCTTCTCAGACCACAGTTCACACAACACAGTTTATGTCTTTTAACGATACCACACAAGTCCTTGCTGTCACCGATCACCGACACCACCGGCTGCTGTTCACACACAGTGGCTGGTGTCCTTTTTTGTAACCTCGCCGAGTTACAGGAAGCCGCTTGTCCCCTTCATAACCCCACCTAGTTACCGGAAGCCGCTTGTCCCCTTCGTAACCCTGCTGAGTTACAGGAAGCCGCTTGTCACCTTCTTGACTCCCACTGAGCCACCGCAGGCTGAGTTGAGAAAAGAAAAAAAACACCAAACAAAAAACTCATGTGTCCTTTCTGTGTGCTATTCAGGATGTTCCGTCTCCTCTCCTGAGAACATCCAACACACAGGGCGCACCGGGTGCTATTCAGGAAGCGACCCTCCTCCCAGGGTTTCCCAACACACCGGCCACACCAATACACGACACAAAACTCATGTGTCCTGTCTGTGTGCTATTCAGGACGTTCCATCTCCGCCTGAGACCGTCCAACACACAGGGCGCATCGGGTGCTATTCATGGAGTGGCCCTCCTCCCAGGGTTTCCCAGCACACCAGCTCCAGGGGCTTAGCGGGTGCTCTTCAGGACATCCATCTCCTCCTGAGACTGCCCAACACTCACGCCTCACCAGGTCCAAGGTCATACCACGTGCTCCAGGGATCCGATTCTTCTCCTAAAATCTCCCAACACTGACCCTCCAGGACCTTGCTCATTGAACCCTCCAGGTACACAGTCTATCTCACTGACCCAGGTCAGTACAACACGAACGCCTGTCCATTACCTGTGTTGGCCCCACAGGTCCTCGGATCCCTCTACTGCAGAGGTATCCTATAAGTCTCTTTCTCCTGGTGAAACGGCTGCACTGGGCTCACCGATCCGGACAGTGCCTTACTCACTAGGCTGCCCCACGGTTCCAGAACCACAGCCGGGCAGTGGCTTCCCCAACCGTCAGCCTTCCTGGCTCAGAGTTGCCCTTAGCAACTGACTTTGCAGTCCTATTCCGTTGCTCCCAGCAACAAGGCTACAACAATGCCCATAGCTTTCTCCACCAATTGTGAGGTAGCACTGTCATTCAAGTAGGGGATACTGGCTCAGCAGCCACAAAATCAGATCCGGCACAGATTTTCCATAAAGCAAGCATAGTCCATGTGGTTTATTCAACATCATAAACCCACAGCAGCAACAAAACTTCATACAGTCATATGTTAAAGTTTGGGCACCCCTATTAATGTTAACCTTTTTCTTTATAACAATTTTGGTTTTTGCAACAGCTATTTCAGTTTCATATATCTAATAACTGATGGACTCAGTTATATTTCTGGATTCAAATGAGGTTTATTGTACTAACAGAAAATGTGCAATTTGCATTTAAACAAAATTTGACTGGTGCAAAAGTATGAACACCCTTATCATTTTCTTGATTTGAACACTTCTAACTACTTTTTACTGACTTCCTGAAGCACTAAAGTGGTTTTGTAACCTCATTGAGCTTTGAACTTCATAGCCAGGTGTATCAAATCATGAGAAAAGGTGTTTATGGTGGCCACTTGCAAGTAGCTCTCCTATAAAATTCTCCTATGAAGAGTGGCATCATGGGCTCCTCAAAACAACTCTCAAATGATCTGAAAACAAAGATTATTCAACATAGCTTTTCAGGGGAAGGATACAAAAAGTTGTCTCCGAGATTTAACCTGTCAGTTTCCACTGTGAGGAACATAGTAAGGAAATGGAAGAACACAGGTACAGTTCTTGTTAAGCCCAGAAGTGGCAGGCCAAGAAAAATATCAGAAAGGCAGAGAAGAAGAATGGTGAGAACAGTCAAGGACAATCCACAGACCACCTCCAAAGACCTGCAGCATCATCTTGCAGCAGATGGTGTCACTGTGCATCGGTCAACAATACAGCGCACTTTGCACAAGGAGAAGCTGTATGGGAGAGTGATGCGAAAGAAGCCGTTTCTGCAAGCACGCCACAAACAGAGTCGCCTGAGGTATGCAAAAGCACATTTGGACAAGCCAGTTACATTTTGGAAGAAGGTCCTGTAGACTGATGAAGCAAAGATTGAGTTCTTTGGTCATACAAATAGGCGTTATGCATGGAGGCTAAAAGACACAGCTTTCCAAGAAAAACATTTGCTACCCACAGTAAAATTTGGTGGAGGTTCCATCATGCTTTGGGGCTGTGTGGCCAATGCCGGCAGCGGGAATCTTGTTAAAGTTGAGGGTCACATGGATTAAACTCAGTATCAGCAGATTCTTGACAATAATGTGCAAGAATCAGTGACGAAGTTGAAGTGACGCAGGGGATGGATATTTCAGCAAGACAATGATCCAAAACACCGATCCAAATCTACTCAGGCATTCATGCAGAGGAACAATTACAATGTTCTGGAATGGCCATCACAGTCCCCAGACCTGAATATCATTGAACATCTGTGGGATGATTTGAAGTGGGCTGTCCATACTCGGCGACCATTAAACTTAACTAAACTGGAATTGTTTTGTAAACAGGAATGGTCACAAATACCTTCATCCAGGATCCAGGAACTCATTAATAGCTACAGGAAGCGACTAGAGGCTGTTATTTTTGCAAAAGGAGGATCTACGAAATATTAATGTCACTTTTATGTTGAGGTGCCCATACTTTTGCACAGGTCAAATTTTGTTAAAATGCAGATTGCACATTTTCTGTTAGTACAATACACCTCATTTGAATCCAGAAATAGAACTGAGTCGATCAGTTATTAGATATATGACACTGAAATAGCTGTTGCAAAAACCTAAATTGTTATAAAGAAAAAAGGTTAACATTAATAGGGGTGCCCAAACTTTAACATATGACTGTATAAACAGCAGAGCGTCCATGGTAGAGTTTCACTCTGTAAACCCTGTGTTCACACAGGTTGTACAATGTCCAGCATACAGGCTCTCTTAGCCTCACTTATCTCACCCACGTCCGGGTTTCCTCATGGCTGCTTCAGCTTACTGCAGATGTTCATTCACTCCCCTGGGAACTCTCAGACATGTGCAGCCATTAACCACAGCTACTTCAAAGGCTGTTAGCCAGGAAGCTCCATCTCAGTGGAACCTTCCACACTGGACCAATCGGGTCCCAGCATTCACCACATGTGACCTACCCTGGCCACATTATATGGTTCATAGCCACGCCCACCGGGTCACATGACTCTGACCTCATCACAGGTCCTTCAAGCACTTACACACTCTCTACAACAGTGTTCTTTAAATACACTCCCTGGGTGGGTTTGTAGGTAACTGGCCTGCCCATCTCCCTAGTTACCTGGAGACTTCTCCCTGTCACATTAAAGCAGCACCTCAGCAGTATCACTGCTGATCAACACATAAGTCTCCATCTCAAAGCCATCCACTTTGAGATACATAATGGCCATTCAGTATTCTGCCATTCATTCTTTCTCCTGGGACATCCACACAGCGCCCCCTAGCGGACACAGTGGTTACTACACCACAATACTTATATTCTTGCACATAGGGGACAGTGCAAGATACAGGTGATAGTAGTAGCATTATTTTTTGTATGAGGCAGCATTATAGTAGTTATAGTCTTGTACATAGTATTATAATAGTTATATTCTTGCACACAGGGGACAGTGTTAAAGTAGTTATATTATTTATTATAAGAGGAGGTAGTTATATTCTTGTATTTGTGGCAGTATTATAGTAGTTCCATTCTCGCACAGTGTTATTATAGTTATACTCATACGGGAGAAGTCGTAGTAATAGTTATATTCTTATACATAGGTGGCGTATTCTATTATACACATATTTTTTAATACATAGGGTGCAGTATTACAGTAGGTATCACACATTCAGGCGTTTTATTACAGTATTTGTTTTATTGTTCCATAGGATAAAATATGACATAGTGGGTAGCATTGCATTAGTTTTATTCTTGTACCATGCGTAGGTGCAAGTCTTTATATTTGTGTTCACATGGGCAGTATTATAATAGTTTTATTACTGTACTTATGTTGCGGTAGTTTTTGAATCTTTGTTTTTTGTTCAGGGGGGCACTAGTACTTATTTTCATCTCCATGGTGTTGAAGAAATGATTTTTTACTTCAGTTCATCAATATAATTGAACAAAATACTGACAGTGATAGATTAGAGGTTGTCCATCTCTTACTTCCCCTCAGTTCACATAAATATGAGGGCAACTATGAGCAAAGGTGAAAGATGTGACAAGATCAAAAGACGGAAGAAAACTGGAGTCCATTGTGTTGCATGATACTTAGTAAATCCTATTTTGTGAAAATTTTCCTCCATTATACATAGTAATACATACTGCAGCAACCCTGTGGATTGTGAAATTGCGCATAAAAGGCTATGGACACTTTTATCTGTTTTTAGTGGATAGGAGGCATTTTAGTGTATTAAATGTTACTGATATTATCTTTGCAATTGGTTTTAATTACAATTTTTTTTTCTGCAGCTTGTATGTATTAGAACACTTGAAGCAGCTTGATTCTGTTCAGTCTCAATCCCAACAGTTGACTCCAGATCAGGATAGTCTTTTTCCCCTCTCACCCCTCTCCTGAATGTCCTAATCTGAAATTTAAAAATTAAAAAAAAAAGTCAAATTAGATTTGATCTTGAGCATTCAGGAGAGGAGACAGAGGGTTTGGAGACTGACCTGACTATCGGAATTGAGAATACGCAAGCAGCTTGCAGTGCATTGTAAAACATGAAAGCTACAGTGGAAAAAGAATTAAATATTTTTAATTAAAGTCAAGTTTATACATTATTATGCATACAATAAGTCCATAGCCTTTAAAGAACTGTTAAAGATAATGGTGGTTGTGGTGTGGATTTTTTAATCTCTTTCAATCACTTAGAATTAAAGACCTCCATGGAGAACCTCCTGAAGTTGTATTGTACGCCAGTCACAATAAGAATTCTTTCAGTTTTTGAGTTTGGTTCGAGACTTGCCGTTATTCCTTTGAGTAGAGGATGTTAAAATACATCGTCAAAGGCTGACAAGCTTTATAAGATCTGATGAAGTGTTTATCTTATCCCACTCTATGTGCCACCTTTTATATTACACGTCTATGTGGAAATTAGAGAACAAGCTGGTAAAAAATTTGAGAACGTACAAGTGTTAAGCTCGTTGCCAAACAATAGATAAATGAGTCTTCTCACGCTTTTAAGAAAATGAGCTATCAATAGCATGACATATAAAAATCTGAGTATCTTACAAAATAAACCAAATCACAATGATGAGTTAGTGAATATAGCTCAACAACTATGCACATTATACCAATGTCGCAGCTGCCGACTTGACGAATACATCACGCTACAGTGATAGCCCAGCATACTGCTCATTGAAAGAGAATACTAACATGCTACTAAAGTAGAGCAGAGTGCTATGCTATACATGTAGCATGGCCGCCGTCATGTTGGTGGCTGCTACATCTGTACATTGCTAATTAAGTAAAAGTCTACAGCACGTCTCCCCATCATTTCCTGTGCTGTGGTTTTGATGAGAATTGATGATGTTAGTCCCACTGCACAGAAAAAGCAAGACTAGCGTAGCTCTGACTTAGCACGTCACTCCTCTTACATTTTGGCTGAGGGAGAAATGGGCAGCCAGAGCCAAGTAAAGGCCACCACAATAGGTGATTGTACATGAGAAATATATACCGTAATCGCTTTTTAGTCCTAGGCTTGCTTTAATTAGTGCTTGTGTATGTTACGGGCTGCAAAGCGCTAGTCATGACCGAGCTGCTGTCCGGTTTCGCCCTGGCACTTTACAGACAGAGTCCCAGTTTCTGTATGCTGTCGGACGTGGGGTGCATCAGACTCACTTGTAGTGCATATGCCTCCAATGCCTTCACGCTTCTGTCCTCAAGAGCAGCAGGAAACAATTCAGGGGACACCAATTTCTTTACAACAAGCAAACGTTTACTGGTCAGTTAAAGTTCATCAGGGGGTGACATGTGGGCACAGCATTTCATGTTTCCTTCTTCCTTAGTACAGCCCTGCCACCCATTCATCCTGGCCAGCCCCTAGGCTCACTGACTCCATCAGCCTCAGGGATCCCTTGTCCACTCCGGCAGTGCATCCCCCTTCCCCCATGTAATTCCATGACCACCGACCTCGTGATGTCAGAAGACCAGGCCCACTCCTTGGACCTGGCCTGACCCTAGGCTCCAGTCATTACAAGGATGTCCATCAGAGAACTCAATTCAGCCTCAAGCGATTGACCTATGCTGCCCCTAGAATCCCACTGCACCTGAAGTTGACCTTGATACTGCACTTCTCTATCCACCCACTATCAGGAAGTGTCCCCCTTTTTATCAACACTAGTTCCAACCCACTGGGCTAGTTCTATCATTAACTATTTCCTACCTTACAGACTAAACCTAATGTTCTTATCCTATGTCCTATACTATTGATAAACCACTTGCTATATATACCGTGCTTATGCTATCTCAAAGCTAGTCCTATGCTATACACTACTTACATTATGCAACACTTTACATGACTCATATGCTGTACATTACCATAATACTTTACATAAGACACACATCACTATTGCACATAAAACTGCATGACACTATTCACACAGTGCGGTTGTTGTCGTCAGGGGACGGAACAGGGTAAGGCAGTCCACATGTCATGTACATTTTTTGAACCTATTAGAGGCTAATGAGGCAAAATATTATGGGCAGTGTGAGGGACAAGGGAGAATCCACTTTGGATTTTAAGTTCAGGACATCTCCTTCCACTCCTGAAATGTGCCTCCTCCCTTGGCATCCCCCAAGACCATAAAAAGCCATGCAGTGTTTATCCTTAATTAAAAAGCTAGAAAAAAACCCTTTGAAGCTCTTGACACAATAATGTGAAATTTTCTGCAGCCAGCTCTCTTTTGTCTGAATGAAACACATGGAAACCCCATCGTACAACAAGTCACAGCAAGCTCTGAGGTATTGAATCTGTAAAATGACCTATAATAACAGAATGCAATATCTCTGAGACTAGCCGAGCACATAATCCGAATCGGCGTTCCTTTCCCCACGCGCCCATATAATTTAGCCACCTGTAGCACTCTGGATTATGGAGTTATAAAGCATAGCTTACAGGAACTACATACGGTAGGCATATTTAGTTTTTATGCGCAGACCAAATCCAGCGGAACCCATTGGCGGCACCACCGACCCATTCAAAGCTTCGGGTGGAAAGTTATGAAACTCCACAGTTCTGGACAGAAAATCAAACTTTCAAATATGGGAGGAGAGAGGCTGCACAAGTCCAGGGGGTGGGCACAAAGTGTGGGAGGGGACAGCCTAGGAGATAAGATAGACAGCTGCTCATTTTGAGATTAGTTTTCTGATGGCCGGAGGATACGCTAGCTGACACAGCCAGGAAAGCCTGTAACTAAGATTTGGACATATGATCCATCAGCGCCTCCCTGTAGCCACATGATACATAGCACAGTATTGCAACCTATCTATACCCTACCCTGTACTACACTTGTGACTGTATAACTGTATATTGGTCTTGTAAATATATACCTGTATATTTGTAGTGTGCCTTTTCGGCTATTAAATATAAAATGAATCTTGGGCTGCTCTTTTATCTCGATTCATGAATACCCACATCCGCACGCTTGGTCGGTCAATTGAACGTTACCCAGGCTGGTTTCTGACCCGATATAAGCCTGTTGTCGGACGGGGCTTATGTCGAACGAAGAACTGGTGGCAGAATACATATTGTTTTAGTGAGGAACTCTGGCAGTGACGGCCGGGAGTTTTAAATATATATCCCCAGCCTGGGCTGGTGATATATATCCCCCTCACTGGGAGCGCATTACTAACTCGTACCTATAAGGGATGCCTTTCCGGCAACTATTTGCCCTTGGTGCAGTTCCCTGACTGACCTGGAGCAAATGGAGGTGCCAGAGAACTGATCCCTGCAGGCCCTTCTCTCCCCTCCTCTGAGGTGAGCGAAGTCAATGTCCCCTTCCCCTGTGAGATCCCACACAGGCAGATATCCAAATTTGCATGGAGGTTTTTTTTTCCTGGTATTAACCCGTTACACTTTATTGCACTTTAAATAGGGAACCTTTGAAATAGTATACTTTACATTGTTTTCCTCATAATTCAAAAGAAAACGCTTCAGGTATACAAAACTCCTGAAGAAAGGAGTAATTCCTTTTGAAAAATGAATGTTTTTTACCACTGAAAAATGTGAACATACCGCAAGCCCATCCCAATAGATAGTGATAGTGGTGGGTAAACTATAAGCTGTAATGCTAATGCAAGTGCCCCTGCATGGTTCCTCTTCTCCCTCCATGTAGGGACACATACTCAGAACCCCAGCTGTGCAGCATGGTTCCTGACGTGCTCTCTGTCTCCCATGCATGCCGTGTAGGCTTCCAGTGGTGCACGCTCCCCTGTTCTTAAAGGGGCAACGCACACAATTTGAAAAATGCCCCCAGCCAATAGCTGGGAGACATTTAGTGTAAATGGTACCTCCCTATTAGGTACCGTTGGTTCCTGAGCAACCCCAATAGTTTCCTAGTGGTTTGTAGTGTGTGCAACTTTATGTTGCCAGGTCATCCCGTTTCCTAGAATCCTGAAGTTAGTACTCAAACCCCAGTTCCTTGTGTGGCCAGTGTATGAATTCAAACTCCTGGTCCTTGTGTGGCCTGTGCCTGAACCTGAACCCTTGCCCTTTGTGCAGCCAGTGCCTGAGCCTGTTCCCCTGAGTCTTGTGCGGTCAGGGTCTGAATCCTGAAACTGCATCCCGTGGGTAATCTGAAACCGCATTGGTGGTACCTGAACCAACTTTGAGACTCGTGGGTCTGAACGTATCCCTATCCCTGCATTCCATGGTGGCTTTTGTACCAGTCTCTGAATCCAGCACTGTCTGTAATTTCATGTCAGTATCCATTCTGCCCCAAAGAATAGTCTGATCGGAGTCCGAGTCCAGTCCGTTTTGGCAAACCTGACCCTTGGGGTCAACAGCTGCAGTACCAGGGTCTGCCTAGGAGTGGTACCTGGTGGCTACCTGAACCAAGCCTGACTCCACCATCAGGAGCTCCAGTGAACACCAAGTAGCCCGCTTAGCTACGCCCATTCCTAGGCAAGCCAGACTCTTTGGCACAGTGGGTCTATGAACCACATGCACCACCTGCAGGTGTAACATAAGTTTAGATACAACAAGGCCACCTTATTCCAAATTCACATTTTGGTACAGTAGTTGACTGATGCTTTTTTTTTCCATGGAGATGTTGTAAAAGTACCCATCGTTTGCAGATCTCCTTCTACCATGCGTATTGCTTTCACACTAAAGTAATAGATGTATATTAGGTGACACTCTGATAAGCACCCAAGAAAATTACCATTTTAAATATTATAAGGAATTTAAAAAACTACTGAGGAGATAACCGGGGCAAATTAGTGCAGAATGCAGATCATGGGGCCAGGAGGATCAAACTACTTTAGTGTAATGTGTATGGGGGCCTCAAAATGTTTCAAGTCAGTAAATATTCAGCGTTACAAGTTTCTAGATTGATCCTACCAAAATTTGTGTATCTCAAAGATGTACGTGGAAGTGCGGCAAACAAACTGCAAATGGCTCATTAAAGCACCACTCCAGCAGGTTTTTTTCAGCACTAGAGTGGTGCTGCTAATGTAAGGTCCCTGCCCCAGGTCTTATTACCCTCCAAAGTCTTCATTTTTTTTGGTACAACTCCAGTCCCGATGCGCCATCTTGTGACTGCAACTTCTAACTGGCCAGAAGTCATAAGTTATGTCACAAGCGCTCTTTGGAAGTCTATGCTGGTTTCACATTTGCGTTTTTTGCGCTGAGTTTTTGTGCATACGTGCGCATGCGTGTTTTCCCTATATTTAATATGGGTGTGCATACGTGTGCGTTGGCATGCGAACGTATGCGTTTTTCGTGCACTGCGTTTTTTTGTGGTGTGCGTCCTTAATTTCCAGACGCTACATGTTGCATTTTTTGGTCCACCCAACCGCTTAAAAAAAATGCATGCGCACGTATGCACACGTTTTGCGCAAAAAATTACCATTATTATCTATGGGTGCGCATACGTGTGCATTGGCATGTGCATGTATGCGTTTTTTTGCTCATGCGTTTTTTTGGTGTCCATTGCTTAGACAAGTTATAAAAATCCCCACCTAAAAAAAATTCATGTCTATATAAAAGTAGGTGTCTGCCAGCACTGTACCACAACTATAGAGACAGCCTGGAGAGCAGAAAGACTGCAAAAGAAGACCCCATTTTCAATTCCAGCTTCAGCGGCAAGAATGTGAGTATTATTACATCTAAAAATGTATGCCTGTCCTTTTAATTTGTATATGTACTAATGCTTTGTATTATTTTTACATGCAGTATGAATATTCCCCATCCCGGCAGGAACTGGCGCAAGCAGACCGTGAGGTGATTATTTTCGTGCGTTTGGTAAGTATATCTGCTGCTTCTCAAAATTTCTAACGTTTGTTGGTTTTTTTTCAGACATCGTCATCTTCAGCGGACGCGACTAGTGAGGGCGAACAGCATGAGCAGCCAAGCCAAGTCCCGGTGGTGATACGGAATGTAAGTTTCAAATGATTTGTAATGTTCTTTATTTTTTATCTTCTATCTTTCCTCTTTTCTGGATCTTTATTGTAACTTTTTATTCACACAAAATTTGAATATTCTAATGAATATTTTTTGTCTAGGTTCCACAACGGGATGAAGACGTCTACCTGGATAATGCGCACCTTATCCACCTGGTCCAGGAGCGTGCCCCGTTGTGGGACAGCCGTGACCGGCTGTACAAGGACAATGTGATGACCCGGCGGCTATGGAATGAGGTGGCCGCAGCGTTGATGGATGGCTGGGACAGCGCCATTGCATCCTCCAAAAAGGCGTTTTGTAAGTATTTCCCTGCTCTGTTATGCTGCAGTGACTATTGTCCTTGATGGCACTGTTGGGTTTCGTGCTAGATATATTCTAGCAGGAAACCCAACAGTGTCATCTGGCTCAACAGTGACTGCTTTGGGTATTGTATTGCTGTATTGTGCCGCATTGACTCTTGTTCGTGACGGCACTGTTGGGTTTTAGTGATAGCTAGAGTTGAGCGATACCAGCCGATACTTGAAAATATCGGATCGGAATGGATCGGCCGATCTTAAAAAAAAGTATCGGTATCGCCGATTCCGATACCGGGAACCAATGCAAGTCAATGGGGCCAAAATATCGGAATTAAAAAAAACCCTTTCTTTCCTTGTAGGTTAATTCTACATGAAGAAAAACAACTAAGAATAATGTAGAATGTATTGTGGGAGGTGGAGGAGACATTAAAGCCATAGAGGTTTAGCCCAATCAAATGGAATAGCAGGAATTAAACTTTTTTTTTTAAAGATGTTAGGAGTTACAAAGATATTGACTATGTTAGCCTCATTTATATTTTGCCAGACATGTATGTCTTCTTCTTCTACTTCCTTTTTTTACATTCTTCTTCTTCTTCTTCTACTTCCTTTTTTTACATTCTTCTTCTTCTTCTACTACTTCCTTTTTTTACATTCTTCTTCTTATTCCTTTTTTTACATTCTTCTTCTTCTTCTTCTTCTTCTTCTTCTTCTTCTTCTTCTTCTTCTTCTTCTTCTTCTTCTTCTTCTTCTTCTTCTTCTTCTTCTTCTTCTTCTTCTTCTTCTTCTTCTTCTTCTTCTTCTTCTTCTTCCTTTTCTTACATTCTTCATATTCTTCTTATTCAACAATTATTCTACATATTCAGCTTCTTCATCTTCTTCCTATTCTTCTTCATCATATTCTTGTTTGTGTCAGGCATTCCTGTAGTTGTTATCTAGAAAAGTTAGAAGTTTACACCTTCCGTTCTGCCTGTCACAAAAGATTTACAACAGGATTTGTCCGCGTTCAGTTTGGCCTGCAGAAGCAGGCCTTTTCCAGGGGCACCACGAGGAGGAACGGACTCACCCCCATACACTGCTTAGTCTTCTTCTGCTTATAAATAAGATAATATCATTTGCTCAGAGTATTAGTCTTATGCTTAATGTTCTTCTGCTTTGTTTTTTTTATGCTTCTTTGTCTTCTCTCTCTTGTTGTTCTGCATCTTGGTGGTTGTCTTCCTGTTCTTTGTCCTCTTGAACCAGCTGACGGTACTGGCACCCGGAGGGGCAGCAGAAGGAACAAGAGCCAATGGCACTACCGAGGACCAGCTGACGGTGCTGGAACCCGGTTACTAAGCAGGAGGTACCTGTGCTACAAAGCACTACCAAGGACCAGCAGACGTTGCCGGAACTCGGATACCGAGATGGAGGCACCTAGGCCAAAGGCTCTGACGAGAACCAGCTGACGGTGCTGGAACCCGGAGGGGTAGCATAAGCTGCAAGAGCAAATGGAAATAGCGAGGACCAGCTGACAGTGCTGGCACCCGGAGGGGCAGCAGAAGGAATAAGAGCCAATGGCACAACCGAGGACCAGCTGACGGTGCTGGAACCCGGTTACTAAGCAGGAGGTACCTGTGCTACAAAGCACTACCAAGGACCAGCAGACGTTGCCGGAACTCGGATACCGAGATGGAGGCACCTAGGCCAAAGGCTCTGACGAGAACCAGCTGACGGTGCTGGAACCCGGAGGGGTAGCATAAGCTGCAAGAGCAAATGGAAATAGCGAGGACCAGCTGACAGTGCTGGCACCCGGAGGGGCAGCAGAAGGAATAAGAGCCAATGGCACAACCGAGGACCAGCTGACGGTGCTGGAACCCGGTTACTAAGCAGGAGGTACCTGTGCTACAAAGCACTACCAAGGACCAGCAGACGTTGCCGGAACTCGGATACCGAGATGGAGGCACCTAGGCCAAAGGCTCTGACGAGAACCAGCTGACGGTGCTGGAACCCGGAGGGGTAGCATAAGCTGCAAGAGCAAATGGAAATAGCGAGGACCAGCTGACAGTGCTGGCACCCGGAGGGGCAGCAGAAGGAATAAGAGCCAATGGCACAACCGAGGACCAGCTGACGGTGCTGGAACCCGGTTACTAAGCAGGAGGTACCTGTGCTACAAAGCACTACCAAGGACCAGCAGACGTTGCTGGAACTCGGATACCGAGATGGAGGCACCTAGGCCAAAGGCTCTGATGAGAACCAGCTGACGGTGCTGGAACCCGGAGGGGTATCAGAAGTTACCCCTGAAAAGCAAAGTTGGCATGCCGCAAGCTGGCCGCAGTTACCGAATCACACAGTCCTACAGGGGGTGCTTGTCCTACTGGCACTATGGAACAAACCTTTCTTACCAGAACCCGCAGTCCACATAGGAAGCACCTAAACTGCTGGCACCCTAGCCTCGGCTAACCCAACCGCAACACGACATGGCAACTTGGGGTGGCAAACTGACATTGACACTTCCCGGAAACAGCAGGCAGGGCTGGAACCAAGCTGGGCAGGAGGGAGTACCCGTGCCAAAGTCAGTTATGAGCAGCAACTGGCGATGTTGGAGCCCAGGACAAGCACTTAGCAGGCTGAGGCCTGATGTGCTGTCAATTGGGAGGCAGCAGGACAGATTGCCATCAAAACAGCAGGGGAACAGCTGACGTTACTGAACCCCACAAACACAGGAGCTAGTGTTTTACTCTGTGAAGACGGCACTTCCGAGCAACAACTGGCTGTGTTGAAGCCCAGGGACAAGCACGGAGCAGGCTTAGGCTGCATTGAAGAAATTTTAAGATCGGTTGTAGACTACTAATTTGAACCAAGCTCCACTTAGGCCTGTGGATTCACTGATTTTCGTATTTCCCCTGTCCTCCAACCCCGCCAGTTACAGCTCCGAAGTGGCGTCTGCACAATCCACACTTGTTCCTGTGTTACAGGTGTTCAGTCCGGTCAGTTAATCCCCTGATGTGTGTCCGGCAATGTCGCCTGCTCTGTCCACATTCCGATAATGGAATTACCAGGAAATAGGAGGGTGTAGGCAGAGGCCTACTGTATTTTGAATGAGTTTACAGCAGGAGAGACTGCCATCCACACAGCAGGGGATCAGCTGACGTTACTGAACCCCACTGAGACACGGGAGCAAGTATCTCTTTCCGTGTGGACGGCACTTCCGAACTACAACTGGCTGTGTTGAAGCCCAGGAAATAGGAGGGTGTAGGCAGAGGCCTACTGAATTTTGAATGAGGTGACAGCAGGAGAGACTGCCATCCACACAGCAGGGGATCAGCTGACGTTACTGAACCCCACTGAGACACGGGAGCAAGTATCTCTTTCCATGTGGACGGCACTTCCGAACTACAACTGGCTGTGTTGAAGCCCAGGAAATAGGAGGGTGTAGGCAGAGGCCTACTGTATTTTGAATGAGTTTACAGCAGGAGAGACTGCCATCCACACAGCAGGGGATCAGCTGACGTTACTGAACCCCACTGAGACACGGGAGCAAGTATCTCTTTCCGTGTGGACGGCACTTCCGAACTACAACTGGCTGTGTTGAAGCCCAGGAAATAGGAGGGTGTAGGCAGAGGCCTACTGTATTTTGAATGAGTTTACAGCAGGAGAGACTGCCATCCACACAGCAGGGGATCAGCTGACGTTACTGAACCCCACTGAGACACGGGAGCAAGTATCTCTTTCCGTGTGGACGGCACTTCCGAACTACAACTGGCTGTGTTGAAGCCCAGGAAATAGGAGGGTGTAGGCAGAGGCCTACTGTATTTTGAATGAGTTTACAGCAGGAGAGACTGCCATCCACACAGCAGGGGATCAGCTGACGTTACTGAACCCCACTGAGACACGGGAGCAAGTATCTCTTTCCGTGTGGACGGCACTTCCGAACTACAACTGGCTGTGTTGAAGCCCAGGAAATAGGAGGGTGTAGGCAGAGGCCTACTGTCTTTGTAATGCGGAGACAGCAGGAGAGACTGCCATCTCCACAGCAGGGGAACAGCTGGCAGTGCTGAACCCCACTAACACTTGAACGAATGTGTTTGGCTCTGTGGAGACGACACTTCTGAACACCAACTGACGCTGTTGGAGCCCAGGATTAGGCGAGGAGCAGGCTGGGGCCTACTGGATTTTGGCAGGTGAATGCAGCAGGAGACTTGCCATCTCCACAGCAGGGGAACAGCTGGCAGTGCTGAACCCCACTAACACTTGAACGAATGTGTTTGGCTCTGTGGAGACGACACTTCTGAACACCAACTGACGCTGTTGGAGCCCAGGATTAGGCGAGGAGCAGGCTGGGGCCTACTGGATTTTGGCAGGTGAAGGCAGCAGGAGACTTGCCATCTCCACAGCAGGGGAACAGCTGGCAGTGCTGAACCCCACTAACACTTGAACGAATGTGTTTGGCTCTGTGGAGACGACACTTCTGAACACCAACTGACGCTGTTGGAGCCCAGGATTAGGCGAGGAGCAGGCTGGGGCCTACTGGATTTTGGCAGGTGAAGGCAGCAGGAGACTTGCCATCTCCACAGCAGGGGAACAGCTGGCAGTGCTGAACCCCACTAACACTTGAACGAATGTGTTTGGCTCTGTGGAGACGACACTTCTGAACACCAACTGACGCTGTTGGAGCCCAGGATTAGGCGAGGAGCAGGCTGGGGCCTACTGGATTTTGGCAGGTGAATGCAGCAGGAGACTTGCCATCTCCACAGCAGGGGAACAGCTGGCAGTGCTGAACCCCACTAACACTTGAACGAATGTGTTTGGCTCTGTGGAGACGACACTTCTGAACACCAACTGACGCTGTTGGAGCCCAGGATTAGGCGAGGAGCAGGCTGGGGCCTACTGGATTTTGGCAGGTGAATGCAGCAGGAGACTTGCCATCTCCACAGCAGGGGAACAGCTGGCAGTGCTGAACCCCACTAACACTTGAACGAATGTGTTTGGCTCTGTGGAGACGACACTTCTGAACACCAACTGACGCTGTTGGAGCCCAGGATTAGGCGAGGAGCAGGCTGGGGCCTACTGGATTTTGGCAGGTGAAGGCAGCAGGAGACTTGCCATCTCCACAGCAGGGGAACAGCTGGCAGTGCTGAACCCCACTAACACTTGAACGAATGTGTTTGGCTCTGTGGAGACGACACTTCTGAACACCAACTGACGCTGTTGGAGCCCAGGATTAGGCGAGGAGCAGGCTGGGGCCTACTGGATTTTGGCAGGTGAAGGCAGCAGGAGACTTGCCATCTCTACAGCAGGGGAACAGCTGGCAGTGCTGAACCCCACTAACACTTGAACGAATGTGTTTGGCTCTGTGGAGACGACACTTCTGAACACCAACTGACGCTGTTGGAGCCCAGGATTAGGCGAGGAGCAGGCTGGGGCCTACTGGATTTTGGCAGGTGAAGGCAGCAGGAGACTTGCCATCTCCACAGCAGGGGAACAGCTGGCAGTGCTGAACCCCACTAACACTTGAACGAATGTGTTTGGCTCTGTGGAGACGACACTTCTGAACACCAACTGACGCTGTTGGAGCCCAGGATTAGGCGAGGAGCAGGCTGGGGCCTACTGGATTTTGGCAGGTGAAGGCAGCAGGAGACTTGCCATC
Organism: Dendrobates tinctorius; assembly: GCF_039654945.1. Lineage (NCBI taxonomy): Eukaryota > Metazoa > Chordata > Amphibia > Anura > Dendrobatidae > Dendrobates > Dendrobates tinctorius. Next base: position 23,453,273 of record NW_027361739.1, on the reverse strand, counting down.
TCCACAGCAGGGGAACAGCTGGCAGTGCTGAACCCCACTAACACTTGAACGAATGTGTTTGGCTCTGTGGAGACGACACTTCTGAACACCAACTGACGCTGTTGGAGCCCAGGATTAGGCGAGGAGCAGGCTGGGGCCTACTGGATTTTGGCAGGTGAATGCAGCAGGAGACTTGCCATCTCCACAGCAGGGGAACAGCTGGCAGTGCTGAACCCCACTAACACTTGAACGAATGTGTTTGGCTCTGTGGAGACGACACTTCTGAACACCAACTGACGCTGTTGGAGCCCAGGATTAGGCGAGGAGCAGGCTGGGGCCTACTGGATTTTGGCAGGTGAAGGCAGCAGGAGACTTGCCATCTCCACAGCAGGGGAACAGCTGGCAGTGCTGAACCCCACTAACACTTGAACGAATGTGTTTGGCTCTGTGGAGACGACACTTCTGAACACCAACTGACGCTGTTGGAGCCCAGGATTAGGCGAGGAGCAGGCTGGGGCCTACTGGATTTTGGCAGGTGAAGGCAGCAGGAGACTTGCCATCTCCACAGCAGGGGAACAGCTGGCAGTGCTGAACCCCACTAACACTTGAACGAATGTGTTTGGCTCTGTGGAGACGACACTTCTGAACACCAACTGACGCTGTTGGTGCCCAGGATTACGCATGCCGCATGCAGAGGCCAATGGGCAGCGGTTTTTATGGAGGTTGTGGACTACTACTGATTCTAACCATGCTCCACTTAGGCCTCTGGCTCCACTGTCTCTACTATTTACCCTGGCCTCCAACCCCGCCAGCTACATCTCTGAAGTGGCGTCAGCACAATCTACACTTGTTCCTGTGTTACTGGTGCTCAGTCCCATCAGTTGATCCCCTGATGTTTGTCCGGCAAGTTCGCCAGCTCTGTCCTCATTCCCACTACTGGTTATGGGAATGTGGACAGAGCAGGAGACCTTGCCGGACACACATCAGGGGATAAACTGATGGGACTGAGCCACAGGAACACAGGAACAAGTGTAGATTGTGCTGACGCCACTTCAGAGATGTAGATGGCGGGGTTGGAGGTCAGGGGAAATAGTAGAGACAGTGGAGCCAGAGACCTAAGTTGGGCACGGTTAAAAATCAGTAGTGGTTTGAATGTTGATGGAGCTGGTGACTCTGCCGTCCACACAGCAGGGGATCAGCTGGCATTACTGAACCCCAGTAACACAGGAGCTAGTGTGTTTCTCTGTGCAGACGACACATCTGAGCGACAACTGGCTGTGTTGAAGCACAGGGATTATAGTTCAGGTGGTAGAAAAATGAACACACCAGCAGACCTGGATACAGTTGCCAACCACTAATTTAGTCTGTAAGAGGAATGGCAAAGTCTTTGGAGATCCAGGCCTTGTTCATTTTCAGAAAAGTCAGCCGGTCAACATTATCGGAAGATAGTCGCGTGCGACGGTCTGTTAGTACACCACCTGCGGCACTAAAGACACGTTCCGATAATACACTGGCAGCAGGGCAAGCCAGCACCTCCAATGCATACTGGCTAAGCTCTGGCCATGTATCCAGCTTAGAGACCCAAAACTTGAAGGGGGAAGAGCCATCTGGGAGTACAGCGACAGGGCAAGACATGTAGTCTGACACCATCTGACGGAAGCGTTGCCTCCTGCTGACTCGAGGCGTCGCTGATGGTGTAGACAATTGTGGTGGACACACAAAACTTTGCCACATTTGGGCCATAGTGGTCTTGCCTTGTGCTGCGGCACTGCCTCTGCTCCCTCTTTGTGCAGAGTTTCCTCCACTGCCTCGACGCACAGAGCTGCTTTGTAAAGCACTTGCAACAATGCTGTCGGGTGGAATGGAAAACATTATGGACTGCACCAGTGACTCTTCGTACTCCCGCATTTTACGCTCCCGGTTCAACGTTGGTATGAGCCTTTGTACGCTGTCCCGGTAGCGAGGATCTAGGAGGGTGTACACCCAATAATCAGCCGAGACGAGAATGTGGGCGATGCGGCGGTCGTTTCTCAGGCACTGCAGCATGAAATCAACCATGTGCTGCAGACTCCCAACTGCCAAAGAACCGCTGTCCCCTGTTTGAGGCGTGACCTCGACCTGCTCTGCATCACCCCACCCTCGCTGTACATACTGAGTAGAGGTTTGTGTACCTCCCTCCTCTGGAGAGATGTCTTCCTCCTCCATCGACTCCTCCTCATCCTCCTCACAAAGTGTCCCCTGCCTAGGCCTTTGTGAGGAAACACGTAGCGCAGACTGTCCAGAAGCAGATGGCATTTGGGACTCCTCATCCTCCACCTCTTCTGAAACCTCATCCCTTAGTGCTTGCAGTGTTTGTTGAAGCAGGCAGATAAGGGGGACAGTCATGCTGACTAGTGCATCATCTGCACTCGCCATCCGCGTGGATTCATCGAAGGCACGCAAAACGAGGCAGATGTCCTTCATAGAGGCCCACTCAATGGTGCTGAAGTGTGAACGGCGCACAGTGCGACTTGTTTGCGCCTGATGCAGCTGGTACTCCATGACTGCTGCCTGCTGCTCACACAACCGCTCCAACATATGTAACGTTGAATTCCACCGGGTGGGTAGGTCACATATGATGCGATGTTCTGGAAGGCCAAATCGTCGCTGCAGAGCAGCGAGGCGCGATCTTGCCGTGCTGGAACGTCGCAAGTGAGCGCACTCTATGCGGACCTTGTGCAACAGTGCATCAAGATCCGGATAGTCCCTCAGAAAGCTCTGCACGACCAAGTTAAGAACATGTGCCAGACATGGGATGTGTGTGAGGTTGCCTAGGCCAAGAGCTGCCACCAGATTTCGGCCATTGTCACACACTACCAAGCCCGGCTGGAGATTCGCTGGCCCAAACCACACATCGCTCTCCAGCTTGATAGCATTCCAGAGCTCCTGCGCTGTGTGGCTTCGATTCCCCAAAGAAATTAATTTGAGTACAGCCTGTTGACGTTTGGCCACGGCTGTGCTCATATCGGTCGTAACAGGCTCCTGCTCTGCTGTTTCTGAGGAACTTGAGTAGGAGGAGGAGTCTATGTGTACAGACTGGAGTCCTGCAATCCGTGGCGTTGGAAGAACACGTACAGCGCCACTCTCCAGATCCGTACCCGGCTCCACAACATTGACCCAGTGGGCAGTGAGGGAAAGGTATCGTCCCTGTCCATGGTTACTGGTCCACGCATCGGTGGTCAGGTGGACCTTGCTACTAACGGCGTTTAGTAGCGCATGTTTTATTTTGCCCTCAACATGTTTCTGCAGGGCAGGGACGGCTCGCCTGCTGAAATAAAAGCGGCTGGGCACGTTGTATTGGGGGACTGCCAATGCCATTAAGTCCCGGAAGGTGTCAGTGTCCACCAGCCTGAATGACAGCATTTCAACTGCCAGAAGTTTGGCAATGCCAGCATTCAGAGACTGTGCTCGGGGATGGTTTGCCGAGTAAGGGCGCCTTTTATCCCATGCCTGTGCTACCGATGGCTGTGATGGATGGGAACGTGCTGTTATGGGTGGAATCTGACAGGGTCTCCGGACAACAGTGGCAGAGGTTCTTCCTTGGCGATCCTGTGAGGAAGCCGAACCAGCAGTGTGTGAGCTGGAGGAAGAGGGCCCAACACGAACTGAAGAGGTGGTAGGTGGTGCTGTACGTTGGCCTACGTCTTGAGGGTGTCTCTGCAACTCCAACTCGTGCTTGGTGCGCACATGTTTCCACATATTTGTGGTATTGAGGTTGCTGACATTTCTCCCTCTTTTGACTCTCTGATGACACAGCTTGCATTTGACAAAGCAAATGTCATCTGCAACTGTGTCAAAAAAGGACCACGCACTGCAACTCTTGTGAGCGCCCGGTTTGCCTTTGGAAGGAGGAATGCTCCTAACGGGTGCCGAAGTGGAGGGTACAGGCAACCAAGTCTTCCCCCTCCCTCTGCCTCCTGTTTTGGCCGGTAGGGGAATCTCTTCCTCCGAGCTGCTCCCACCACCTTCCTGTTGCTCACGCCATGATGGGTCAAGGACCTCATCATCTTCCCTCCCCTCTTCAAACAGCTGCTTCTCCGGGGTTGTCTCGCCAGCACCGTACGCACCAGAAAGTGGCAACTGAGTCTCGTCATCATCTGATGCGTACTGAGGTGTGCTGACCATAGGCACTGGCCCACTCGCCTCTTCAGATTCAGAGGGACAAAGAAGTTGCGCATCACTGCATACTCCCTCTTCTTCACATTCAGGAATGCTGCTTGGCTGGCCCCCTCTTTCCAAGCCAACAGATTCCGAGAACAGAAGTAGAGATTGTGATGGCTCCTGTCCATGTCTCTCTGACTGCCTGGGCACTTTGGCAGGTGGTGAAGAGACAGATGGTTGCTCTTCGGTGCTCTGACCCTGAGAGGATGCGGAAGTAATTGAAGTCGATGCGTTAGCTGCCATCCATCCGACAACGGCTTCAATTTGTTCCTCCCGCAGCAGTGGGGTACGTTGAGGTCCTACAAAGCTGCGCATAAAGGACTGTTGCCTGCTAAAACTGGGGGATGCTGATCCACTGGTGCCCGCAGCAGGCCCAGAATCCCCACGTCCTCTACCTGTAGAATCCCCACGTCCTCTCCCTGCAGAATCCCCACGTCCTCTCCCTGCTGAAACTCCACGCCCACGCCCACGCCCCCGCGCCTTACTCCCTGCCTTCTTCATCTTGCAAGACTGCTTAAGATAGGCAAAAAAGGACAAAGGGGGGCCTTAGTGTGCTTATTCCTGAACAGCTGGTTACAGGTACAAGAAACACTAATTTTATGAAGTGTGTGTGTGTGGACTAGACTTTAATAGGAGCTGATGTGGCCTACACAAGTTCAAAATGTAGTGTTTGGTGAACTTTTTATGTGGTTTCTTTGTTTGAAACAAACTCAAAGTATGAGAACAAAGAATTGAAACTGATAGTATCACCAACTTTTTGGAGCTATTACAATGCAGGCAGGTAACCTACAATGCAAAAGATGAGGCTCCAAAAAAATTGGGTAATACTAATCTGGCTGCGCCGGCAGGGCACAAGCCAGAAAAAAAGGCTCCTCTATCTACTCCTATATAGTGTTTGCAACCAACCAATGTTGATGGATACGGATGGATGCACACTAATAGGAGAAGAAAAAATGAGCTGCACTCAGAGACAAATATGTGTGAGGCAGTGACGCACGTTGAGCGTCCTACAACCAGACGTAGCTGCAGGACACTCTACTCAGCGTGAGCTGCACTCACACACAGTCAGAGACCTCTCAGACAGCCGTCAACAGTGCAGCTAAGTGGGCACTGGCACTGACAGGCTGCAGAAAGGCTCCGCTGTGTACTCCTATATAGTGTTTGCAACCACCGTAGATGGAGACGGATGGATGCACACTAATAGAAGAAAAAATGAGCTGCACTCAAATAAAAATATGTGTGAGGCAGTGACGCACGCTGAGCGTCCTACAGCCAGACGTAGCTGCAGGACACACTACTCAGCGTGAGCTGCACTCACACACAGTCAGAGACCTCTCAGACAGCCGTGAACAGTGCAGCAAAGTGGACACTAGCACTGAAAGGCTGCAGAAAGGCTACGCTGTCTACTACTAGTGTTTGCAACCAACGTATATGGATACGGATGGAAGCACACTAGATTGAAATTATTTAAAAAATGCAGCTCAAAAAATAAAAGATGTATGAGGCAGCAGTGATCACACTGGGTGGCCTACAGCCTGACGTGGCTGCAGGACCCACTCCACAGCGTGAGCTGCACTCACACAGCCCTTGCAGACAGCTGTGAAAACAGCGCTGCTAGGGAAAAGCAAGCTACAGTGGTGGTTTATGTAGCCTGGATAAAGCACAATATTGTTTTTAGAATCGCTATTTCTAACTGTCCCTCACAGTCTTCTACAGCAGCCTGTCCCTAACTGAATTCACAGCAGAGTGACCAGAAATGGCGGCTGCGGTGGCTTTTATAGTGCATGATGACATCATTTCGGCAGCCAATCACAGCCATGCCAATAGTTAACATGCCTACATGCCTAACAGGATGTGCCCACACTTCGGAGGATTCCCATTGGCTTAATCAAAGCAAGCAGGCTCATAGCATGATGGGAACTTCCTATTCCGATTCCGATCCCGGAATCCGATATGAAAAAAGTATCGGAATTAAGTATCGGAATTCCGATACCGCTAATATCGGCCGATACCCGATACTTGCGGTATCGGAATGCTCAACACTAGTGATAGCATATATCGTGCATCATACACAATTGTTAAATGTTGTTTGTTTGTTTTTCCAACAGTGGACAAAGTCCAAACACGTTGGCGCTCGATCAAGGACCGCTTCAACAGTGATGTTCATGCTGAGGGCCAGGTTCTCAGTGGTTCTGCATCAAGGACAAGAACAAGATACCGGTACTATCAAGCGTTGCAGTTCCTAAGACCGGTCCTTGCCACCAGATCGTAAGTATTATAATTTTTTGGTTTTTATTTTTATTAATCTGTGTTATTCTAATCCACAGCTGATGCTTCTTGTACAGGCATGATAGTAATGCTTTTCCTTTCTTCCACAGCACCTGGAGCAGTACCCTGCAACCTAGCCCTGGAGCGGTCATTCATTGGACGACCTCGGACCCATCTCAGCCATCCGACAGCCCGGAAGCACCTTGCACATCAGCGACACAAACAGCTGCTGACCAGGAAGCTGGTCAATCAGGTGTTCCCCTGTCCCAGGTCTCTGCCACTGGTTATGCGGGCACTACACGCCAGCGGCAGAGGGCCTTGGACAGGAATGTCTTGCCCGAGTTTATGCACTTGAGCGAGGCCTTTAATGCCAGCCTCAAGTCACTGTCAGACAGAGTGGAAAGCGGTTTTTCACTCATGGAACGTTGTTTTAACCACATGGAACATCGCTTCTACTCTGTCGAAGAGCGCCTTGACTGTCTGGAGGCTGACCTCAACAGACCAGTGCACCATTTTTTTAGTAAGATTGAAAAGGGCATGGCGGAACACCTTAGTCCTGAGCAAAAGCTGAGTTTGCTGCAGGCCTGCAACAATGCTTTCTTGCAGGCTATGCAGCATAATCGGTATGGGCAGCAGTCAGTGGTTTCATTTCCAACTGTGCCACCATTGACTCGCTTAACCTCACTACCGACTTGTACTGCATACCACTGCACGGACACCTCTATTCAAAGCCAGGACACCCACCATTACACCACCACAAGTCTGAGTGCTGCTGGTCACTTCACCGACACCACCATGGCAAGCGCTCACCACCGCCACCCCCATGCATGCTTGGAGCACAGCCACAGTAACCACTCCTCAAACGTGGAACAGCCCTGCCACAAATACTATAACATGTACTAGCCCTGCCACCACCACTCCGCAAACCTGGACCATCACTGCTGCCACCAGTCCTCCTGCAAGGACGAGCACTGCCACCGCCACCACAGAGCATCAGCAGCAGCCACAACAGCAGCAGCAGCCACAGCAGCAGCAGCATGCACAGCAGCAGACGGGGGACCCACATTCCGTATTTGCCCCAAGTTCCAGGCGGCGCCAACAATCAAGGCGGACATTGGGACCAAGGAGGTCCAGGCAGGCCAGTTTAAGGAGACAAACAGGACCACTGTAGCTGAACCTCTGTCCTCTCCTCCTAGTGTCTCTACTTCCATTCCCATAACTGGCCTCCCTTCCCCCTCAAGTTTTGTTGCCCCTTCCACTAGAACACCTTCATCGACTATAAGCTGTTCATCTTCACTGCACACCCCCAACTTGCAACCATCTGCCCCCAAACGCTTAAAAAAATAAAGTTTTTTATAATTTTTTTGGTTAAAAAAAAATTTAAATTTCTGGTTCACCATAACAAAGTTTGATTAATGTTTTGGTGCCACCTACACACACTGCGCCGTATGCACAATGCGCCTTAAACTTTGCAAGGTGTCATAAAAAATGTTTTGAGGATTGGCTGTTTTTACCATCCTCATTTCACTTATTGTGATACTAGGCAAGAGGGATTATAGATATACCTTGTAATTAACAACATACACTTTTACGTGTGTGTTGAATCCACTGATGGGTAAAATACACATCATATGTTCAATACCCAGGCCTAGTATAATAACTAGAGTTGACCGACTAGGATCTGGTTTCATGAAACAAAATTTTTTTCAAATGAAACTGGTCAAACTAGGGAAAAAAAAGTCGGAGTTTCGTTCGAAACCCTACCACAATGTAAGTTAGTGGGAAATAAAAGTCGGCATTGAGCGGATTACATTCATCCACTCAATGCTGACTTTCATTCCCCATTGACTTGCATTGGGGTCGGGTTTTGGACAAAACTCCGACTTTTTTTCCACTAGTCGGACCAGTTTCATTTGAAACTAATTTTATTTCATGAAACCCGATCCTACCAAAGTCGCTCAGCTTTAATCATAACTATTTATCAATCATGGCCAGGTTAATACACGTATGATATTTAACCTGCAGTGTCACGTACGTACCAATATATTTCACGCAGACTAGCGATGCTGCAGTCTAACTCATATGTGTATTTACCTGCCCAGGTGTGAGAACATCATGAATTCACAGGTATACATGGGAAGTTGTTTATTTTATTGGAGTGTAAAAAACATAGTGCACTCGGTACAGGTATCAAAACAGGTTTTTTATTAACATACACACACGAAACCATTTTTACACCATTTCATCTTCCCAGTGCACCCGTCCTACATCAGAGATAATGTAGGCCGCAAATTGGTCCCTCATTTGGCCAACTTCATCGGATGACCTGAGAGGATGCCGAGTAATTCAGGCAATGGGTTAGGAGCAGCATCATCGAGTTCAAAGGTCAGGTGCTCTTTAGCCATCACAAAATTATGTAGAACCACACATGCCTTCACCATCTCATCTACTGTTTCAAGTTTAAGATTAATGGCTGTGCCGAAAATTTGCCATCTGGAGACAAGAATCCCAAAAGCACACTCTACAGTTCTTCTGGCCCTGGTCAGCCTGTAATTAAAGATTTTTTTGGTGTGGTCCAAGTCACGGCTGGAGTAGGGTTTCAGTAGGTTTGCGCACATTTGAAAAGCCTCATCCCCAACCATTACAAATGGCAGTGGCGGAGCTTCGGTGTGGGGAAGAGGCCGTGGCATAGGGAGATTAAATTGGTTGCCATACAACCTCCGGCCCATGTCCGAATTTTTAAAAGCCTGGGAGTCATTACCACGGCCAAATGCTCCAATGTCCACTGCTACAAACATACATCCAGCATCCGCAATGGCCATGAGTACTGTTGAAAATTACTTTTTGTAATTATAGTACTCAGATCCAGTTCTTTTGGGTTTGATGATCCGTATGTGTTTACCATCAACAGCTCCCAAACAGATGGGGAAATTGCAGACTGTCCAGAATTTGTCAGCAATTTCCATCCACTTTTCAGCGGTGGGCAGGGGCATAAATTCTGGACAAAGAACATTCCAGAGAGCCCGGCAGGTGTCCGCAACAATTCCAGACAAGGTGGAGATTCCAATACGGTACTGGAAGTGTAAATAATAATAATAATAATAATAATCTTTATTTATATAGCGCCAACATATTCCGCAGCGCTTTACAGTTTAACAGTTTCAAAACACAAGTCATAAGTAACAACGCTAACAATACAATAATTAAAGCAAAATAAGACGAAATAAGACGAAATAAGACGCTCGTGAGAGCGTACAATCTACAATGAGGTGAGGGAGATACAGAGTACAGGTGTGTATTTACAATGGTGTATTTACAATGAAGGTCCAGCCATCTTGCAGGAGTGAAGGATGGATGGAGATAGTGAATGGGCTACGCACGCACACTTACACAGAGAATGACTTTGATTAGTGAATGTGATGGGCCGCTCTGAACAGGTGTGTTTTGAGGGAGCGCCTAAAACTATGCAAATTGTGGATAGTCCTGATTTCTTGGGGTAGAGCATTCCAGAGGATAGGAGCAGCACGGGAGAAGTCTTGGAGTCGGGAGTGGGAGGTACGGATTAGTGCAGAGGTTAGTCGAAAGTCGTTTGCAGAGCGCAGCGATCGGCTAGGCCGATAGACAGAAATGAGAGAAGAGATGTAAGGGGGTGCCGCACTGTGGAGAGCTTTGTGGGTGAGAACAAGTACTTTGAATTGGATCCTATAATGAATGGGCAGCCAATGTAAGGACTGGCGAAGAGCGGATGCGTCCGAGTACCGATTACCCAGATGGACGATCCTGGCTGCTGCATTGAGTATGGACTGGAGAGGGGATAGTCGAGTGACGGGGAGGCCAATTAATAGAGCGTTGCAGTAATCCAGGCGAGAGTGGATCAATGCAACAGTGAGGGTTTTTGTTGTTTCCATAGTGAGAAAAGGGCAGATTCTAGAGATGTTCTTTAGGTGTAAGCGGCAAGAGCGGGCAAGGGATTGTATATGGGATGTAAAGGAGAGATTGGTGTCAAACATAACACCCAGACAGCGCACCTGCTGCCGGGGTGTTATTGTGATACCACCCACAGAGAAGGAAATGTCAGATTTAGGGAGGTTAGTAGACGGCGGGAGCAGAAGAAGTTCAGTTTTGGAGAGGTTGAGTTTCAGATAGAGAGCGGACATGATATTGGAGACTGCGGACAGACAGTCACTGGCGTTCTGTAGTACAGCGGGGGTAAGGTCGGGGGAAGACGTGTATAGTTGTGTGTCATCAGCATAAAGATGGTACTGAAAGCCAAATCTGCTGATGGTCTGTCCAATTGGGGCCGTGTAGAGAGAGAAAAGAAGGGGGCCAAGGACTGAGCCCTGAGGTACCCCGACAGCAAGAGGAAGAGGAGATGACGTGGAGCCAGAGAACAAAACACTGAAGGAGCGGTCAGAGAGATAGGAAGAGAACCAGGAGAGTGCAGTGTCCTTAATGCCTAGTGACTGGAGACTAGAGAGTAGGAGATAGTGGTCAACAGTATCGAAAGCTGCAGATAGGTCAAGAAGAATGAGCAGAGAGTGGTCACCGTTACGTTTTGCTGTCAGAAGGTCATTGGTCACTTTGATGAGTGCAGTTTCAGTCGAATGTAGGGGGCGGAAGCCGGACTGTGAAGGGTCTAGAAGGGAGTGAATGGAGAGGTAACGGGTAAGGTGGGAGTAAACTAGGCGTTCCAAAAGTTTAGAGATGAAGGGGAGATTGGAGACTGGTCTGTAGTTGTTTGTGCAGGATGGGTCGAGAGCAGGTTTCTTTAGTAGTGGAGTAACGATGGCGTGTTTGAAGGAGGATGGGAAAATGCCCGAGGAGAGGGAGAGATTAAAGATTGTAGTTAGGTGGGTTGTGACGACTGGAGAGAGAGACTGGAGGAGATGTGAGGGAATGGGGTCGGTAGTGCATGTAGTCGGACGAGAAGAAGAGAGGAGTCTGGAGACTTCTTCTTCTGTTATGGGATCAAATGTGGAGAGTGAGCCAGGGGAGATGTAGGAAGGGATGGGAGTCACAGCACTTGGTGGTTGGGAGCAGATTTCTTGACGGATATTATCTATTTTTTCTGTAAAGTGGGAGGCCAGGTCATCAGCACAAATGTCTGTGATAGGGGCTTGTGCTTTTGGCCTGAGGAGGGAGTGAAAAGTGTCAAAAGGTTTCTTGGGGTTGTTGGCTAGTGAGGAGATCAGGGTGGTGAAGTAGGTCTGTTTGGCAAGGTGAAGGGCAGCGTTATAGGTTCTTAACATAAATTTGAAGTGGATGAAGTCTTCTGGTGTGCGGGTTTTTCTCCATAGGCGTTCAGCACTCCTGGAGCATCGCTGGAGAAGTTGAGTTTGCGATGTGAGCCAGGGCTCTTTTACTCTGTGTTTGGAGGTTCTGAGGGTGAGGGGAGCTACTTGGTCAAGGGTACTTCTAAGAGTGTCATTGTAGTGATGAACAGCCAGATTAGGACAGGAAAGAGAGGAGATTGGGGACAGAGATGAGTGTAGGGAATCTGAAAGTGTCTGAGGGTTAATAGCTTGTAGATTTCTGACTGTGTGGTAGGTAGGAATGAGCTGGGGTGGGCGAGGATTTGTGAGCGTGAAGGAGAGAATGTTGTGGTCAGAGAGTGGAAGCGGTGAGTTGTTTAGGTGGGAGATTGAACAGAGCCGGCAGAAGACCAGATCAAGGGTGTTACCATCCTTATGTGTCTCAGAGGTTGAAAGCTGTGAGAGTGTAGTGAAGATAGGGTCTCTCCAGTCGCTAGGAATCTGCGAAAGAGAGAGAGAAGTAAAATTAATATTTCTGTATATGATTTTTTAAAACTATAAAATAAAAAATTAGTACATTTACGAAAAATAATTTTGCCAGGTTTTGAATAGTACATGTAAAAAAAAAAAAAAAAATCAGACCCCACCCCTTGGTTTTTAAATATTACGTACCGTAATGTTGCCAGGAGCCGTTTCTCAGGAGGAATCGCACGACGGAGCTGTGTGTCCTGTCTCCGGATGGATTCTTGGACAAGAGCAAGCAAATCCCTGAAGCTTTCTTGGGACATCTGGATATAATCTGTAAATTTCTCCGGGTTTGCCTGTAGCTCACTGTAGAGGGTGTGGTACGCCCCACGGCTCTCCCGGAGTTCAACAATCGGATGTATCCACATACGCCGCCGCTGCTGTTTTCGCTGTCTCTCTCTCTTCCTTTGTTCATGGCAAGCAACTGCATATGCAATAGCCATCGCGATGTCCAAGCGCAGATCCATGTTGACACGAGAAAAATCAAGCAAATGTGAAGAATACTGTACACAGGGTCAATATATTAACATACCACACTGCCACTGATGTCCCATTGGTGGTGTGCGTTGCAAGATTGTTATCTAGATTTTTTTTGGTGAGGAAAAACAATGTGCAAAAAAATGCAAACACACTGAAAACGCATACAAACGCTATGTTTTTTCCTGCATGCGCATAAAAATCCAGGAAAAAACCGCAGCGTTTGTATGCGTTTTTTTCATGTGTTTGTGTGCGCAAAAGACGCACTGCAAAAAAACGCAAGTGTGAAAGTAGCCTATGAGAGCCAGAACGAGGCTGTCATAGACTTGAACTGAAAAGTGTCCTCTGGCTCGACTGCAAACACTGGAGCTGCAGGCAAGCCACAATCTGCTAGTGCCCCTCTGGAGCAGCGGTTATAAAAGGTGAAGATGGCAGCAGGTAAGTATCAGACTAAGTGCAGGGATCTTAGATTTATAGCACGGCTCCTGCGGTAAAATTTAAAAAAAAGGCCGCAGTGGTGCTTTAAATCAGGTTACCATGTAAAGTGAAGACTGTTGTTATACCCATAGCTTAAACATAACCTTTACCTCTTAATCAATACAATTAAAAACATCAACAATTTGACCTTTTTGTGGACGGGGTCGGCCACGGCTTTTATTATTCTCTTTATCAACAAACTTTTAACCATTCTCTCATATTTCTATCAATTTTTAAAACTCTCCAACACGGTATGTACCTCCGGACTCCCGGAGGACAAGTACGTCGTTGGAACAAACTGAGAACTTGTACTTTTTCACCGCCAGCCGTGGCTTCACATTTCTCCATCTCTTCTGTCCTTATTATTTGACAATTGACACAGAAAAAAATGAACCAAAAGAAAATCATAACTTATCATATTTGTTAGGGAGGGTGGGAGGTAAACGCTGTCAGCGGTATGCGGTGAAGAGGAAAGGCACAGGGATGAGAAGAAACTTATACCCCGAACTATTCCATATACTTAACTAGGCAGGGGTATAAAAAGGGGAGGAGAAACAAAAGGGGGCATCAATCCTATAATAACATACCACCCAGTAACTCTGTCTCCCCCCCCACCTTTACACAGATAAGCTTTCCCAATTTAACTCATCGCATACCTCCACTTATTAGAGAACTGAGGGAAAGGGGGTTATCTCGCACTTTACCCTCAGTCAGGGACCACTTCCTTATACAGCTTGTGGTCCTACAGACTGTTATTATACCCATAGCTTAAACATAACTTTTCCCTCTTAATCAATACAATTAAAAACACCAACAATTTGACCTTTTTGTGGGCAGGGTCGGCCACGGCTTTTATTATTCTTTTTGTTTATCAACAAACTTTTAACCGTTCTCTCATATTTCCATCAATTTTTAAAACTCTCCAACACGGTATGTACCTCCGGACTCCCGGAGGACAAGTACATCGTTGAAACAAACTCAGAACTTGTACTTTTTCACCGCCACGAAGGGGCTGGTGTATCCTTACACCGAGCCCCGACCCACACAATAACAATAAGGCTTGCTCGACCCCGTCCGTTCCACAGCCACCGCATCTCTGGCACCCTGCCAGGTTGCCCAGGGTATTATCTAAGACCAGACCAGTATGGCCTCATCAAATAAACTCAACCATCGACCAATGTCAGCTTCCATTAATGTCATTAATTCGACACTTTTGGGAGAGCACAAATCGTTTCCTCCAGCATGGATGACTAAAATTACCGGCGAACGAGCAAGCCTGCTGAAGTCCATTATTTCGGACAGCACCTGAAACCACATCAGACCGCTCATTCCTCTCCAAGCTATGTCAACGCCAAGAAATCCGAGGGTCTTGCCACCTGGTCTTGAAGCAGCACGTTGAGATGCCCAGAGAATATAAGAATGCCCGATAATGAAAGCTGTAGTACACCGTGGACCTAAAACAAATGATAATAACAACAATAATTCGGGTCTGATATATGAGGCATAGCAATCGAACTTCCATCTCCCTAACCGCCTAACCTCCACATTCGACAAACCCGCACGAGCCTCATCGCGAATACTGAAGGAATGTGCACCGAATTCTTGGGGAGGCGAATAGCCTAATGCCGACAGGCACTGCTTAGAAACCATATGAATTTGATAGCGAGTCAAAGGGGTCCCGTCTATGTGCAATAAAAAATTAACACCACACTTTCTAACCGACAGGAATGGCGCGACCACATGAACAGGGCATGTAACGTTGCAGGCCCAGTTAAGGGGCAGCCAGGCCCCCCATCTAAACTGGTCGGTTTTAGATCTGTAAACACGAATCCTTACTTTACTATTGGCTACTATGACATCGTCATAACGCAAACCACCCGACTTATTTTTTGACAGAGCAACAAGCTCGCAAAGACGCAAAGCACCAAAATGGCTAGGCAAAAATGGAGCTGCACACTAGAGATTCGAAAACGGTTGGAAAACGCTATGGGTTGCCGATATGATACCCTTGAGCAGGTTATGGGATACCTTAAATTCCCTAACTACCCGTTCTTTCCTCCAGCCTTTTAGTGCCTGCCGAGCAATGAACGCATTAGTAGCGTCGTAAAACCCACGTAACCATGAATGGAAACTTAAACCCGCCAATCTGCAATGGGCTACTACGTGAGATACTCCAGATTTTCTTAGGTAATTTAGGTACCTTACTATTCATGACTGAAGAAATCTCGGATCATTCAAAGCCATTGACTTGCCCAACAGTACACACCACTCTCACCACGCCTTACCATAATTGTTCCAAGACGCAGGTGCCACTGATGCTGTCACGAGAGACATCACACTTTCTCCAGGATCTTCCACATCTGTGAAGGGCATTTCCTGCCCTCCCGGTCTGCAACTGGCATTAGACGATGAAATTCCTTCCAAATAAAACGGGACAATGCGTCAGCACAAACATTTTGTATACCTGAGACATGCCGCGCCCTAAACCATATGTTGTCCTGAAAGCATCGAAGCACTAGATGCCTAAGCAAAGCCAGAATTGGCTACGAGGACGATGTCACATGATTGATGGAATGAAAAACACTTGCATCGTCGGACCAGAAGCAAACACATCTAACGCGGAAAGAATCACCCCCAAATTTCAACTGCCACGACTATTGTGAATAATTCAAGGAATGTTATGTCTTTGCACACACCACCGGTCCGCCATTCATCCATCCATTTGCAAGCACACCATTCAAGTCCAAAAATGGCACTAAAACCAACAGTGCCCGCAGCTTCTGTGAACAAAGACAACTCCCCATTTGATACCTCTGCGTGTTGGCAAAAGGTGAGGACCTGCTCAAACGAATGTGGTGTCCAGGTTGGGTAAGGCCCTTGGCAGCGAGTGACAATCGCCTTGAAAAAGCCCTCCCCACTGGCATTACTCTGCAGGCAAAATTGAGCAAACCTAAAAGGGACTGCATCTGCTTCAATGTTACCTTTTTAACTCCGACGAAGTCACCGATTACGGATAACATCTTTTCAACTTTATCCGGCTGGAGCCTAAAAACCATCTCAACAGAGTCAAGTTCAATACCTAAAAAGGATAACCGTGTCACGAGGCCTATTGTTTTTTCTTTTTTTTTTCTTTTTTAAAAGGGGGGCATCGAATTTCCCATCAACTACCGGAAGGAATCTAGCATCATTTGACATTGGCTGCTGTCTCCGGGGGAAACAAATAGAAATTGCCCAGGTAGTGTGTAACGGTGCTACAACTTGTCTCATAACGAATAGCCCATTCGAGGAAAGAACTGAACAATGCAAATTAGTAACAAGATATTGCACATACCATGGGGAGCCAGGTGTCATAATAAAATTCCCCATCCTGGGAGCACCCCAGAAGGTGGTAGCAATCTGGATGCACGAGAAGCAGGCGGAAATCGGATTCAATGTCCGATTTTGCCATCACTGCGTCTTGGCCGGCCCTCTTTAGCAGGGCCACTGCACGATGATCAAATGACAGGTACGTCACCGAGCAGTCTTCCTTTGCTATTCCATCGTGTACCGAAGAACTCTTCGGATGCGACAGATGCTGAATTAAACTCAATTTGTGTGAAATGGAGTTTGTGTGGCTCTTTCTAGGCACTTTCCTGAGGGGGGAAATCCGCAGATTTGGAAAAGGTAATGCGCTAAATGGCCCAACTATGCTACCCACCTCAACCTCCTTTCTGATTTTCTCTCATAGAATTGCGGGGGTTCCAATAGCTGACCTTAGGTTGGGAGCAAAAATTGGGAGTTTGGAATAAACAAAAAGAATGAAATAAACTAACATAAATCCCACCCATAGGGCAGCAGCAACCAGTTTATTGGGTAAAGGTCTAGCCAAAGGCCCATCACTTCTATGTTCATTGAAGTCTTTCCCCTCGGTAGCCGAGTTCTGCCTGTTTTCCTGACTTAGTACATCTGACTGCGGTAGAAGGCCCACCGCAGACTGAACATTCCTGCCGGTACTTACAAGCACCGTAGAATCGACAGTGGCCCTCATTATACAGCAGTATGCCTCAGGTCACCGAACGGCTGCTGCACCTTGGGAGTGAGTTGCCAGTAGCAATCGCAAACTGAAACAGGTTAACCCTCTGGGAAGTTATGAGATGTAACCACAGATCAGTTGCTTAAACCACAGCCGATATCAGGTTGGAGCTCCAACCTACGGCGAACTATTCATCGTACCGGTACCAAACACTACCACCGGAGGATTTACATACATTGTACACAGAATCCAAATAGATAAATAACTCCGTGCAGCGCTCCTCTTGCCCATAACACAGCCAAGGACGGCAAAGGCTTAAAGCCAGTTGCTCATTGTACGCACTACCTTCGGACGTCGGTCGAACATGCGATCGCCAACCGATGGTCTGCACTCCTTATCGACGGTGTGCTGGTCGGTAGAATTTCAAGACCAACTGTCAACATACTTATCACAAATTTTTTCTTTGTTTTCGGCGATCAAGTGAGATCCCAGTGGGCCAACTCTGCAGAAAAAGGCTAGGCTACCGACACCGCAGGCGACGATGGAGGGGGTGGTTCACACTTCGACAAAAACATCTCCAAAAAGCAGCCAACCACCCTCCTCTCATGCCCCAGCAAAGTTAAACTCACCGGATTCTGTTGCAGCATTCTGAGTCCCATGCAGGGAATTTGGTACCGCGCGTGCCTGGCTGGCACCGTGAAATGACCCTCTGGTCGACACTGGCAATTTCCGCCGTTGGCTCACTCTTCTTCGAAAACTACCCAATGTAGATGGTAACATCCACTTGATGATCTTGAACTCCTTGACCTCCTGCTGCTATGGGACCAACCACGGCAGCGTCTCCAATCCAATGACCTGCTCCTATCCCTTCTGCCAGGCCTTCTTGACCTGGGACGCGACCTGTCACTGACCTCCTACGGTACCTGCCCGAGGCAGTACCTGGAGCAAATCGGGGAATGACTGCCTGAGTGTTATGCTGAGTTAATTGTGGGGGCAGGGGCTGCAGTGTTTCAGAGGCTTCCTGGTAGCTGAACGGATCTTCATTTGAATGTTGCTCACCAGGGGCTGCAAACTGTGCTGTGGCTTGAGTTGCAGGAAGGGTTAATAAATCCTCACTTGCAGATGAACTCTGCCTGTTACCTACATTCAGATCTGCAGCATGCTGTCCATCACAAGCTCTTGAAGACAACTCCTGCACAATCAAAGATGGTGCTGGGATAGAGGGGGGTGTGTCCTATTCTTCCGCTCTCTCAACAAACCTAACCTTCCCATGCCTGTTATCAGTTCCTACCCTGCCCCTTGTGTGCTCTGAGACTCGTAACTCAGGACTAAGGCTAGCTTCAGACTAGCATTTTTGCCCGCAGCGCTCGGCGTCACTAAGCCTCGCCCCCTGCCACGCCCCCTCCGATCATATCCGTCTAGTGTCGCACATCGCTGCATGCGATCTCCTCACCATAGCTTTAGCATAGGGTGCGCAGACCGTGCGCTAGTAGGATTTTGCATGTGCTGCGCCCTTTTGATGGTGCGCCGAGGTGCGCCGAACGCACCATGTTGCATTTTGGTGCGCTCGGAGCACCGTCAAAAGGGCGCAGCGCACGCAAAATCCTACTAGCGCACGGCCAGTGCACGGTCTGCGCACCCTATGCTAAAGATAGGGTGTGCAGATAGCATGCAGTGATGTGCGATACTAGGCGGAGATGACCGAAGGGGGCAGAGCTTAGCGGCGCCGTGTGCTGCGGGCAAAAGCGATAGTCTGAAGCTAGCCTAAAGCCCCCGTTACACACTGCGATATCGCTAGCAATATCGCTGTAAAGTCACCGATTTTGTGACTTTGCAGCGATATTGCTAGCGATATCGCTGCATGTGATACTTACCTCCGACCGGCTCCCCCGCTGGTTATCGCTGATCGCGCGAGAAGCTCCTGGATCATTCCTCATCGGCCACTTCCTGCTGTGACGATGAGCGACGCGTGGAGCCGGTCGGGAGGACGTCAGGATCGCCGTGTCTGACAGGTAAGTAGCGATCCCCGTCCCCTGCGATTTCGCTGGTGAGATCTGCCTGTGTGGCAGCTCACTAGCGACCACCTAGTGATGCACCAGCGATCCTAACCGCGTCATATCGCTAGTCGGGATCGCTGGTGAGTTGCTAGGTGTAACGGTACCCTAAGACACTGAGGAGGATGAGAGAGGCTCTCAGTCGTCTGCCAGCAGCTATTTGTTGGTTTACAGAGCCAGAATCCTGGGGGGGGGGTCCCTAAGAAAAGTAAACACATGCTGAATAAAACCCTGACCTTCTACTGCTAACCTGGTCTTAATAGCAGCCATTAATTCCTCATCAGCCATCACGCTGGTAGCCATATGCAACGCTGTCAGTGGTATCTGGTGAAGAGGAAAGGCAAAGGGATGATGTAGGTAACAGCAGGTTCGCAGGATGCAGTGACGAGACACGAGACTGAGTGTTGTTTTGGAAAATAACGTTTATGAACTGGAGCTGCTAGGGCTATACTGAGCAACCAAAAAGGGGTAATACTAATTGTCCTCGCAGGGACTCAACAACAATAACAACACTTTTCTTTAACGAGAATGTGACTGACCCAGCAAGGCCAGCTACTATGGGGCCAGGAAACGGCCAACTACGGGTCCTTATTTCCTAAAGTCAACTTATCCTTCCTGACATCCCTCAGTGTCGCTGGTGTGGCTGCTTTGGTGTCACTGATGTGGCTGCTTTGATGTCGCTGATGTGGCTGATTTGACGTCGCAGCCGCTGGGCCCAGCTGTTGAGGAACTGTGGTAGTTTTCAGGTGTCCAGCACCCAGGAGAAGTTGGGGCACAACAGGCCCTAAGGGAGTCTTTTGTTGCGGTAACCCCCTGTAGCCACAGCAGGGTCCCGTTCGTTAGCGAGTCCACGGGGACTCCAGTCCCCCCCAAGCAGGGTAGTGACGTAGTCTGGAAGAGTGGCGGTTGGTAGGCCATGCGCACGGACTGGGCCTGTGCAAAGAGTCTCTCCGTAGGCGAGGAGCAGGCCCCAACTCCCAACTGTAGCAGGGTAATGGCAGCCCTGGGCAGTGATGCCCAGGCCGCAACTGTGGACTGTAGTGGGGCGGCAGTGGGCAGGCTGCCACTGCGGGCAGGATTGAAGTGGCAGCGGCCGTGGGAGACAGCGGACAGGCCGCAACAGGCTGGAGCACAGCGGTACCGGCTGCGGACGACCGTGGGCAGGTCGTGTCCCCGACTTGACGGGGGGTGACAGTCTCTGGTCGGTAAGTTCGGTACCTCCTCTCTGACGGGCACTGAGAATCTCCTATCTGCTGTCATTCTCCCCTCTGGTCACCGTTGGCCGCTGTAGCTCTCTCACAGTCCCACATCCTCTTGTTCAGTGTTTGGCGTGCCACCAACTGTCTCCCCTGCGCACCCCCTGCTCCTTTTATACTCGCCCCTTCCCTTGCTGCCCAGTCATGCTCAGTCATCTGCTCTCCCCCTCTGTTCCCCGGGTACTGTTTCCCTAGGAACCCAGATGGCGGTCCCCTTGGTTCCGGCCCAGACTACCTATGGGGGTCCTCCTCCCTACAATGAGGAGAACCTTATACCCCGAACTATTTCATATACTTAACTAGGCAGGTGTGTAAAAAGGGGAGGAGAAACAAAAGGGGGCATCAATCCTATAATAACATACCACCCAGTAACTCTGTCTCCTTCCCCACCTCTACACAGATGAGCTTTCCCAATTTAACTCTTCGCATACTTCCACTTATTAGAGAACTGAGGGAAAGGGGGGTAATCTCCCACTTTACCCACAGTCAGGGACCACTTCCTTATACAGTTCATGGTCCTACATGAACAATATGTGGGCATCTTGCATGTGTGACCCTCTGAACTGAGCCATGGGGCCAGATGTTATGAATCACATTTTCTTTTACATCATGTGGATGGCTGAGTTTGTGTACATTACTTATTTGAGGAAAGATGGCACCAAGGTGCACTAGAAGAAGAAAATAAGCCAGGGGAGGCAATGCGATTCTGTGGGTAATGTACTGCCGGAAATCCTTGAGTCTAGGCATTCATGTTGGTGTTAGTAGTTAGGTACCTATCAAACTAACTGGTTCCAGACCAAATAAGTCTCTTTATTGAAAATTCATTCCCTAATGGAAGTGCTCTCTTTCAACAAGATAATTCATAATTTAAGAGTGGTGGACTGTGCTCCTGTGTTCCTTCCCCTGAAGACACTATTTGCGTCATATAGATAACGTCATGCATTATATATGTGTGTTTGTCATGTGAAATGTAACTTGGTGCTGTGGTTATAGTGTATATTGTGAATAGACTGTGATACGGTAGTGAACAGCATAGGGTTATGATATAGATTAGGATCTAGGGCATAGGATAAGGATAATAAGCTGAGAACATACTGGTGAAGGAAAGTAACTAGTTAGCTGAATATATAGGATAAAATACAGGTGATGTTTTGCTTGTCTCACATTGGGAGGGGGCTAGTGCTATTGAAAACAGGCACTTCCTGCTAGTTAGATAGGGAAGTGTACAGTAACCAAGGTCAAGTTCAAATGCAGTGGGCTGCTAGTGCCAGTATGGATCTACCGTTCATGGTAGTGGGAGGCCTTACTAGAATTCCTTACGTAAGTTCCTGCTACATCCAGGGCTCAAGGCTCGGTGCAGGTTCTGTGAAGAGTTCCTTATCCTTTGCCGTACATAGGACGATGGACGCGGAATAAGATGGGAAGGTAGCGGATCCAGGGTGCACTGCGGGAATGGAGGAAGCCGTAAGCATATAGATAGTCCAGGATGAACAGATGGTGCTGCTGAGTACGCACTGTACTATGGAAATGGGAACTAAGAAGTGTTGTGCCCAATACTGTGTGTTACAATCTGATGAACTTGAACTGCCTAGTAAACTTCTGCTTGCTGAAGTGAACTGCATGTCCCCTGAGATGTGTGCGGCGACTCCTGAAGATTGAGGCATGGAGAAAGCATAGACCTGTGTCCTATAGGTGAATGTGATCACCCCACACAAGGCAGCACATTGGAACTGGGACACAATTTTCCTATAAAGTGTCAGGGCGTGATGGAGCAGCAGCTTTGTCAAGGCTACTGCCCGCAGTAGTCAGATATCAATACATCTTGGGTCAGGGCTTTATCAGTGGCACAAGAATGACTTCCACAATATTGGTGTTAAAGGACGTACTGGAGGTTGTGTATAGAGTTGAGAGAATTTGTTCGGGTCCTCGCTTATTCGGCAAGCTATAGTGCTTACCGAATAAGCTATAGAGGGAACCCGGATACTGATCAGCTGATTGGTGCCACAGCTGTGTGCATCTGGATTCCCTATGCAGCTTATTTTGCCTGTGCATTGGGCTCTCTATGCATGTGCTGTGACTGTGACCCAGCAGTTACACATGCAGCTGTAGTGCCGATCAGCTGATCAGTCGGCGTGCTCCATGTATCCGGGTTCCCTCTGCAGTTTATTCGGTAAGCACTATAGCATGCCGAATAAGAAGGGACCTGAACAAATTCTCTCAACTCTAGTTGTGTAGACCTACACGGTCAATATGGATTTTACTTAAAGCTATTCCTATGAGTCAAGTCTAAGGGACTCCCTAGAATTCACCTGGGTCAGTAGAGGTGATTATCCCTTCTAAAGTCAAAGTCACCTTGGCATTGGCTGAGGTCAATGATGTTTGGTGTTATTTGCCCTTTAACAAAAGGAAATTCACACAAAAAGCACAAATTTATTACTTATGCCTCATCGCATAAGGCGATATTCATATTTTGTGCTACTCCATGCAGGAGCAAAGAGTATGCCTGCGTGCACAGGCGAATGAGTGCACAAAGACCTCAGTGCTACCACAAAGTCTTGCACTTATTCTTGGCCAAAGGTGAGCCCGGGGGATGCCAACACGAAAAATGACCCAAGTGGTAAGTCCAAAGTCAGATCCAAAAGAGTTGGTAAGTGAAGGGTGCTTATTATAAATAATCCAAGGGGCCCCAGTAGTTACGCCCCTGTTACTGGGTCAGTCAAAGTGTATCTAGATGATTTTAGGAAGACGTGATTGTGTGAATCACTGGCATTAAACAAAGTATGAGCCTGACTTCTGTAACAGAGTGATAGATACACAGGGAATATTAAGAAGTGTTATTAAAACCCCATTAAAGTCTCATTTTTCTAAAGTGGCAACGTGAAATGAAGACGAGTATATTGTTGATACTGCAGCTAAGAATTAGAAGCCGTATTTTTTCAATGTCTTTAAGATCAGATGGCTGTGACCAGAAAAGCTGAACCCTTGAAGATTTATGCACAATCCTTATTCTAAAGAGAAGCTATGGAAATTAATGCTGTGCTCTGACCTGCTCTGTGCTCGCGTCAATCATAGCTCCGTCCATTAGATGTCTAATCTCCAACTAACATCGATTTTTTTTTCCCCTCCTAAACCAAGTTTGCAATATCAAATTTCAACATTTAATATAATTACTCTGCAATTCATTGCTTGACTTCTTGGATCCTTCCAGCTTGTGCTCTGTGTATTCATTGCTGGGAGATAAATGAGGAACGATGATTATATAATAACTTTCATACACTCTGGCCCCAGTATAGACATTAGAGGAGATGTGGTGGTGAGGCCGGCAGAGATTTATCGATGAGTCTTTTGGTGCAACGTGGTAGGAGAAGAGGTTTAAATCATGGCTGACCCTCAGAACCAGCGCAGCGGTGACTAAAACTGTGATTAAACCACTTCTTAAATGCAGACCCCTGAGACCATCAAAGGAACGTCTGAGGCATTTGTCTGGCTAATAAGTTTTCAGTGAAGTGCGGGGGCTCATCATAAGTACATTAATATTTTATGAAGGTTTCATAGAGGAAATAAACCAGGATCAGACAGTACGAGGCCAGTCACCTTTAGCTGGAACTATGATGTTCTTGAGATGTTTTGTTTAATAGATAGAAAGACATACAGGCAGACAGATAGATAGATAGACAGACAGATAGCTATAGGATAAATAGATAGATGAGAGATAGTTAGATAGATATGTTAATGTGTGGCGCCCTACGTCTTTATCGCCACAAAAGGGTTAAATATGTACTGTTTTGTATGTGTTTTGTGAGCAATGGGAGTTATACTTTCTCTGCTAGAGACTAGAACACACACCCAGAATTTACCTCACTCCCTTACTTGTCTGAAGCTTAGAGCTTTTCAGACATACCGTAACTGGGAGGGGGAGGAGTCAAGTTGTTGTTTTCAGTGAAGAAGAAGAAGGAGGAAAGATGGAGAATGCTCTTGGAAGCCATGCCATGTGCTCCCTCCAGGAGCAAAGCTAATAAGCATCAGGAAATCAGCCCCTAGGCCATCCATGCATTCAGAGCAGGGTGATAAGCTGAGAGACTGTGTGGATTTATACAACCAACAGCAGAGTGTATTTCCCAGGGAATACTGCAGTAAACTAGTATCAGTGAAGGATTGTGCAAGAAGGAACTTGAGCTGCTTCACACAGGATCCAAGCTGCAAGTTGCCAAAGGATGAAACACACAGTAAGTAGTGCTATACTGGAAGTTTATAAACTCCAGGAAGCCATGGTCCCTGAAGGGATTAGAATAGCAGGAAGCATACACTGAGTCACAAGCAGAGTGAAGGATAACTCCCATTCTGAAAAACAGACTGTAACCTGGTAAGAGTTGTAATATCTCCTCTGAACTGTACCTGAACTACAGTAAATGATAAAGTGACTTTCCTTGTCTCCTGCCTTCCACTTTCCTCACAATCTCTGGGTGCCAGCCCTGGTTGGAGGGGGTTAAACATCTGCACTGCCATCAAATCTACCCCGCAGGGATCATCTGCAATGCCAGCTATACTACAGTCGAACACTCCAACTGGCATCACGAATCACTACATAAACTTTATTCCCATTCAATTTTACCCCTTTTACATGACCGCCTGGGGCCACGGACCGGGTCACTGCCACTGTGACTCATCCCTTTAAGACGACCAGCCCAGTACCGAGTATCCCACGGCCTCTGGCGTGTGTCAGATGCCTATCCCAGGCTACATATTTAAAGGGCAAGTAGGATCCAGTACTATTTAAAAACAACCTTAGAGCACAGTCATACGGCCGTAAAAATCGGTCTGAGATCGTACCACAATGCTCAGAATGTTCGATGCTCTCCTGACCTGAGAAGGATAGCTGCATAGAAATATAAGAAGCTGACATGCTCGGGTCAGGAGAACCTCTAACCAGTTCGTGCATTGCGGTCCGATATTATGACTGCGGTATTGTAGAGGCTTCCCTTCAACTGTCCCCCTTTTAGACCACCCCACCATTTCACAACATTACCCAGCTCCCATGGAACCCCCCCAACCTTTTCTTTGGATAAATTGGCCAAATCGGACTTTTATTATACAAACATTACAATAAATAACTTTTTAAAAGGAGGTTCTTGGGGCTTCAAAACCTGGTGGAAACCAGTATATAATAATTAACCATCCAGCATTACCTCCAGCCACGACTACAAGCTCGGGGACACCATTGCAGCCAGAAAACCATTTCCTTAACACCGAGTCCCTGGGACCCCACCTGTAGAGTCCCAAAATCCACCAGGTAGTTAACTAAAATCCAAACATCAAGGGAAGGTTACCATTCACCCGATGTACAACCCCCCACCACAACTTTGCCACTAACTCAAAGAACCCCTTCACCGCTTCCCGAAATGACACAATAACATCGTCATCCAACATTTTGATACTTTATCTTATTTGAACCCCTAAATTAAAGGACAGGACCTTTGCCCTTGGTGCCTCGCGCCGATTGCTAGCCCCCATCCCTTCTCAGACAGATAAACCCTGCTCGACTGTAAACACCCCCCCACTGACCAACCCCTCTAAACTTGTGACCCCACAGACCAAGCGCTTCTACGCATATTTATTCTAACCCCTTTTTTGCTTTAAAAATCAAGTCATGGGTCACTCTGCCCATGACTTTTCTGTGGGCTACGATTTTCCTGTCTGATTTACACAGTTGTCTAACTGCACTCTTAGACTGATGGGAGGAGAAGTGCTCAGCCAAATATGGAGGCAATCAACACTTTCAAAAGTATGCTACAAAAGTTAAAAAAAAAAGACCAATGCCTCCTAACAGAATAAAGCAAGTGTGAACAGGTTCAAGCTGCTGTAACTACACAATATACAAACAAAAGAATACAACAACTCTGCATATTTTACAGTCTTAGCAGCTTGCACTTGTTCACATTTTATTCTGATAGGATGTGCTGGTCAGTTTTTCATGTTTGTAGATAGTCAGATCAATAAACAGGTACTGTATATGTGAGAGAGGGAGATAGATATATTATAATATGCAACAAAAGAAAGCAACACAACCTCAGCAGAGGGAGCTAAAATTCTCATAGAGGGATAGCAAGATGAAAAAACTATATTTATTCACCAAAGTTTTTATGAATAAATCCCTTCTTTGTTTCCACCTTCATTATTTGTAGTGTTTCCTCACCTTTTGTTTCACAATTAGATACACTCCTCTAC
Source organism: Dendrobates tinctorius (assembly GCF_039654945.1). Lineage (NCBI taxonomy): Eukaryota > Metazoa > Chordata > Amphibia > Anura > Dendrobatidae > Dendrobates > Dendrobates tinctorius. The sequence continues at coordinate 23,426,548 of NW_027361739.1, read as the reverse complement.
ATTGATGCTGCAATACCAAGAAGGAAAGGATGTGGAATTGTGGAAATCCCAGGATGAACACACGTTAATAATATGTACAGTTGAAACCAGAAGTTTGCATACACTACATAAAAAGACAGATATGCATGTTTTTCTCAATATCTGAGAAATCAAAAATAAATACCCCCCAAAAAAATCTAAATAAACCTTTACAATTTTAGGTCAATTAGTGTCACGATCCCACTGCTGACACCGGTACGTCACAGACGGAGGGATGCGATGCACTGCTGACACACGGCTATCACAGGCACGGGGGGGCTTATCTTAGTTATCCCACCGCTGGCACCATGTGATAAAAAAGCAGCAAGCTAGTCTTGCCCTAACAATTTATCGCAGTGGGTTATTTTGGTTGTCCCACCACTGCCCACAATAGTTCACAAAACTTTTCAGTTCCACTTTGGAACTCACAGCTCTCCGGCGCCCCCCTTACCCTCAGGTCAGTCAGGGAACTACACCCGGGATAATTGGTCACCAGCCGGCTGCTTCAATGAGGTCTGGCCACCCAGCACTCTGCAGTGAGAGAATTATAAAATGCTCTGGTCGCAGCCACCCAATTAGCTTATAAAATCCCTTCCGTCACTCGCAGCAGTACCCAGGGCCCAAATCACACTTTGCCGCCACCAGCTCCAGAGTTTCTCTGATTAAGTTATAAACTTAATAGAGGGGTTCGAAGCCAACCCAATTCAGTAGCAATTATCTTAAAGGCACGTGTTCGTTTTTAGAGCATGAAGACAGACTGATAAAGTTATAATTTATTCCCTAAAAGGGGGGCAGTGATTACACAGATAAAAGATGTTACAAAGTTGAGACATTAGGTATGTACAATACAAATATAAAATAAATGGGATTAACATAGAGATCAACACTTACAGTTGCTTAATGGTCTTTAGTAGTGTTGAGCATTCCGATACCGCAAGTATCGGGTATCGGCCGATACTTGCTGTATCGGAATTCCGATACCGACTTCCGATATTTTTTCAATATCGGAATTCGGCATCGGAATCGGAAGTTCAGTTGATTGACGGCCTGACGTCATCATGATGCGCGGTGTGTGCGCATCATGATGCGCCGTCATTTCGGGCCTTCCGGGGGTCTCTGCCGGCCTGCCGGGGGGCTGTGCCGGCCTGCCGGGGGGCTGTGTGGACTGCCCGGGGTCTGTACCGGCCTGCCGGTGGTCTGTGCACCCTGTGGGGGTCTGTACCGGCCTGCCGGGGGGCTGTGCCGGCCTGCCGGGGGGCTGTGCTGATGTCCGGGGGTCTGTGCAAGCATCGTCCGATGGGACTACAAGTCCCATCGGGCGATGCCTGCTACCATGACAGTGATTGACACATTAGCCAATGATGGGACAGTAGTAGTCCCATCATCCGGCTAATGTGTTAAATGTTAAAAAAAAAAAAAAAAAAAAAAAATACTACATGCTACATACATACTACATGCATGCTACATATATACTACATACATACTACATACATGCTACATACATACTGCATGCTACATACATACTACATACATACTACATACATACTACATACATACTACATACATGCTACATACATACTGCATGCTACATACATACTACATACATACTACATGCATGCTACATACATACTACATATATACTACATACATACTACATACATGCTACATACATACTGCATGCTACATACATACTACATACATACTACATGCATACTACATATATACTACATACATACTACATACATACTGCATGCTACATATATACTACATGCTACATACATACTACATATATACTACATGCATGCTACATACATACTACATACTACATATATACTACATACATACTACATATATACTACATACATACTGCATGCTACATACATGCTACATACATACTACATACATACTACATGCATGCTACATGCATGCTACATGCATGCTACATACATACTACATGCATGCTACATACATACCACATACATGCTACATACATACCACATATATACTACATACATACAATACATTCATACAATACATACATAGACATACAGTACATATAACATAGAGTAACATACTTACCAATACTTGTCACATTGTTCCCCGAAGCCATTGTCTATTCCGGGATAAATATTAACATAACAAACCACAAAAATACTCACCCACGATCCGAAGCAGTCCACGAGTGTGTCCCACGACGATCTTGGGTAGAGAACTGCAGCATCAGATGATGCTGCCGTTCTCTACGGGCTGTAGGAATCCAATGACGGAAGGTAGGTATCCTTCCGCACTGTATTCCTCCGCCACTTAAAAAAAAAAAAGTCCCTAGTCTCACTTTATGCCATTGCTGTGTGGGAATTTCCCACACAGCAATGGCATAAAGTGAGACTAGGGACTTTTTTTTTTTAAGTGGCGGAGGAATACAGTGCGGAAGGATACCTACCTTCCGTCATTGGATTCCTGCAGCCCGTAGAGAACGGCAGCATCATCTGATGCTGCAGTTCTCTACCCAAGATCGTCGTGGGACACACTCGTGGACTGCTTCGGATCGTGGGTGAGTATTTTTGTGGTTTGTTATGTTAATATTTATCCCGGAATAGACAATGGCTTCGGGGAACAATGTGACAAGTATTGGTAAGTATGTTACTCTATGTTATATGTACTGTATGTCTATGTATGTATTGTATGAATGTATTGTATGTATGTAGTATATATGTGGTATGTATGTAGCATGTAGTATGTATGTGGTATGTATGTAGCATGCATGTAGTATGTATGTAGCATGTATGTAGTATGTATGTAGTATGTATGTAGTATATATGTAGTATGTAGTATGAATGTAGTATATATGTAGTATGTATGTAGCATGTAGTATGTAGCATGCATGTAGTATATATGTAGTATGTATGTAGTATGTATGTAGCATGCATGTAGTATATATGTAGTATGTAGCATGTAGTATGTATGTAGCATGCATGTAGTATGTAGCATGTAGTATGTATGTAGCATGCATGTAGTATATATGTAGTATGTATGTAGTATGTATGTAGCATGCATGTAGTATGTATGTAGCATGTAGTATGTAGCATGCATGTAGTATATATGTAGTATGTAGCATGTAGTATGTATGTAGCATGCATGTAGTATGTAGCATGTAGTATGTATGTAGCATGCATGTAGTATATATGTAGTATGTATGTAGTATGTATGTAGCATGCATGTAGTATGTATGTAGCATGTAGTATGTAGCATGCATGTAGTATATATGTAGTATGTAGCATGTAGTATGTATGTAGCATGCATGTAGTATATATGTGTTATGTATGTAGCATGTAGCATGCATGTAGTATGTATGTAGTATATATGTGGTATGTATGTAGCATGCAGTATGTATGTAGCATGCATGTAGTATATATGTAGTATGTATGTTGCATGTAGTATTTATGTAGTATGAATGTAGCATGTATGTAGTATGTAGTATGAATGTAGCATGTATGTAGTATGCATGTTGTATGTATGTAGCATGTAATTTTTTTTTTTTTTTTTTTTTTTTTACATTTAACACATTAGCCGGATGATGGGACTACTACTGTCCCATCATTGGCTAATGTGTCAATCACTGTCATGGTAGCAGGCATCGCCCGATGGGACTTGTAGTCCCATCGGACGATGCCTGCACAGACCCCCGGAGCCTGCACAGACCACCGGCAGGCCGGCACAGCCCCCCGGCAGGCCGGCACAGCCCCCCGGAGCCTGCACAGCCCCCCGGCAGGCCGGCACAGCCCCCCGGAGCCTGCACAGCCCCCCGGCAGGCCGGCACAGCCCCCCGGCAGGCCGGCACAGCCCCCCGGAGCCTGCACAGACCACCGGCAGGCCGGCACAGACCACCGGAGCCTGCACAGACCCCCTGGCAGGCCGGCACAGCCCCCCGAAAGGCCCGTACAGACCCCAGAGAGGCTGTACAAGGGCAGGAAAGGGTTTTTCTTATTCCGATACCGGAAGTCCCATAGACTTGAATGGGACTTCCGGTATCGGAATCGGCGATACCGATACTTTTTTTAAAGATCGGCCGATACCATCCGATACGATACTTTGAAGTATCGGACGGTATCGCTCAACTCTAGTCTTTAGGCTAACCATGTGGGGAGGTGGAGCCACATGTCGCCCTGCATCTGGGGTCCTTTTGGCATCAAACCTCCAGCTTGAATGAATGATTTTAGGGAGGGAGTACCTTAAAGCTTTGGGTTTGTGTCATCACAAAAGGGTGGTCTGGTGATCTTCCTCCCCCTGCTCCAGGAGTTACAATTCTGCCTAATAATAATAATACATTTTATTTCTATAGCGCCAACATATTCTGCAGTACTTTACATTTCTGAGGGGATTTGTACAGACAATAGACATTAGAGCATAACAATAATCACATAGATTATAGCAAATACCAAGAAGAATGAGGGCCCTGGTCGCAAGCTTACAGTCTATGAGGAAAGAGGTAGACACGAAAGGTGGGTGGTAATGGTTGCCCTGATTGTATGAACCAGCCATAATGTTAAGTGTGTAACAGTACAGACATAGGGGGCTAATGGATGCATAAAGTATGTGGGAACATGATGCGGGGAACCTGGTTATTGTAAAACTTTTGGCTGTGCCACACAGGGATAGATTAGGTTAATGTGTTGAGGCGTGCCTACAAAACTTATGACGATATCTCGCAGAGGGTACCCCATATAAACTCTCACATGGTATCATTCTTTTTAGCCTGTGGCAGACAATAATTAAAGACCAAACATGCAGTAATTATGTCCCACCATTTAGGAGAAATCCAGTACTCAGTTTCTGTGGATGTTGGAACCGTGAAAATTATGGGCCAGAATGCTGGTTTCGCGCACTTTGCAGAAATGTAATCTTCATATCTCTGACGCATATCGTTTTTGAGATTTGGCCTCTTTCCTGTTCCTCTTTCCTGTTACCCATTCTTATATCCAGCCTTATGGTGCTTCAAACAAAGACATTCTTTCCCCTTAGCTTAATTAACACTCCTTAGCTGGAGATGAGAGAAATGCTGGCATAGGAAGTGTCTGGTGTCCTATTACAGATGCAGGCAGAGAAGACACACACAGCTGCAGCTGCTAAGGGGGGAAGGGGGGGGTCACATCTGCAGCGTGTGCCAGGCAAGAGTCTCATCTGTAGTGTAACAATGGGAGATTTTGGAATGTTCCAGCAAAGTCATATCTTACTTATCATTACAATTAAGATTACCATAATTATTAGTATTTGCCAAATGCCAGAATAATGAGAGAGAGAGAATGTTTTTATTACTCATTGCAAATTCAAAAGTTTACATATATTTCATTAGTATTTGGTACCATTGCCCTTAAACTTAAACTGAATGACTTGGGTCAAACGTTTGGGATATCCTTCCATAAGCTTCTCACAATAGTTGGTCGGAATTTGGTCCTATTCCTAATGACAAAGCTGGTATAACTGATCAAGGTTTGTAGGTTGCCTTGCTGGCACCGGCCTTTTTGGATTTGTCCATAAATTTTCAATAGGATTAAGATCAGGACCACTCCAAAACATTGAATTTGTTATCCTTAAGCCACTTTGTTACCATTTTGGCAGCGTGCTTCTGGCCATTGTCCATTTGGAAGACCCATTTCCACCCAAGCTTTAACTTCCTGGCTGATGTCTTGAGATGTTGCTTCAGTATTGCCACATAATCTTCTTTTCTCATGATGCAATCTATTTTGTGAAGTGCACTAGTCCCTCCTGCAGCAAAACAACCTCACAACATGATGCTGCCACCCCCATGTTGGGATGGTGTTCTTAGGCTACTTTCACACATCAGGTTTTCGGCGTCAGGCGCGATCCGGCGTCGTGCCGGAATGCCGGATCCGGCAAATGTTTTGTAAAACCTGATGTGCCGGATCCGGTTTTCTGCCGGATCCGTCTTGTTCTTGACAGACAAAACCGGATCCGTCTCATCCGGTTCATCCGTTTTTCTATCTGTTTTTCGACGGATTACGCCGGATCTGGTTTTTAAAATTGACCCTTGTGGCCTTCCGAACGGGATTGGCTACTGGAAAACTATATATAGCATGTTCCTACAGCCCTTCTTTGACAGGTTGTAGAGGAGAAAGTGCAGGTTGGAGAGAAGAGCAAGTTACTGGCGAAGATGGATGTTGTCATTGGAAATATTACCACTAGAAGTTCTGTGACGGTTTCAGTAATGAGGGACAATTTTGCACTATACTTTATGTCACCTCAAGGCAGAGTACACTGGCAGGATGACAGAGTGTGAAAGATTTGTGCCCTAACCAAACTTGTGTACCTTCTGGACCAACAGTATATACCTTTGCCAACCAAAGTTGGCTATCTTGTCATGGTCTTACTATTTTTAGCTTTAGGCCACAGGTGTGTACCTGGTTGTGTTTTATGCAAAGTATTTCACCTTTTAACAAAAGTTGTGTACATTGTTAGGAAATCACCAACAATAAACACAACTTTTCAGGTGAAATACTTTGCTTCAAACACAACCAGGAACACAACTGTGGCAAAAAGCTAAAATTTACCCACAGTTATATACCTGGTTTTGAATACCTTTTTACCTTTTAAATACCCTGTATTTAACCTTTTTTTTAAACATATTTCGCCGCAGAAAGAAATGACAGACAACCAGTGTAAACAATAATTTAACTTTTATTTAAAATATTTTTTTTTGTGTAAACTGTTTTTAAAGTTAAAAAAACTTTTTTAATAAAGGTTTGAAACCAACCAAATGGGCATTTTTATTACAAAAAAAACATTATAACTCGGTGTAGTGTGGGGTGGAAATACTGCTGGAGGGGCTGCGGGACACTTCGACAATGGGAGTGTGGAGAGAGGACTGGGATCGTGGTGGGGAAGGAACAGTTAGAGGTGATGGTGTGGAAAAAGCTACAGAATGGGTGGACATGTGGGAGGCAGAAGAGGTGGTGGGCGGTGGAGTGGAGGGTTGGGCAGGGACTGTAGGAGCAGATGATGTTGATGGAAAGTTGTATGGGGAAGGAGTTTGGTACGGGGAAGGAGTTGCTGTCGCCGACGACCCTGGGAGGCACTGCGAGGACCTCTTGGCCGAGCACCAGATTGGGAAGACTAGAGAAGAAAACAAAAAATGTTATGTCTTTGGATGTAGGCATTTGTTTGCTGTGTGTGGTCTGCAGAACATTGTTTTCTATGTGTTGTGTGTAGTGTGATGTTGTGTTTCTGCGTTTGATGCAAAAAACTTACCAATTGTGAGCCCACTCCAGGTGTCTGTCCACCCCTTCCTTCTTCTCCTGGGAGCTCCTCTTCATCTTGTGAATCCTGTTTTGAAATAAAAGGCAATGAATAGACATATATTACAGAGATGATGGATTTTGGAAATAAAAACTTACCATCAAACGCTGACGATGCGAGGGAGGGCTCCCAGAAGATGATGTGCTGTCTTCCTGGTGGCCACACTCCATGCCTGTGGGTGGTGTTCCAGCTGCTGCCATTGCTGCTGCTGCTGCTGCTGCATCTATTGGGCGGCTGTTGAATAAAGAGAAACAAAGGGCCAATGAATATCTTGATATTCAATAGCCCTAGTTTGGAGGAATGGGGGATTTGATAATTACCGTCTCTCATCTGCTGCTGGCCTCCCCTCCTCAGCATGTTCCATTTGCTGCTCCATTTGGGGTGGTGGTGGTGCTGATGGTGCTGCAGTGGTCTCCTGCCTTCTCCTGCTGCGCTTGGTTGCTTTCTTGGGTGGCATGTTGGGTGTGGCTGTGGGTCCCACTGTCTTGCTTTTATATATGTCTTGTGGGCAGAGCTACTGAGCATGCTCAGACCAAAAAAACCGGATCCGGCCACCGGATCCGGCTTTCGCCGGATTAGGCGCATTGCGGCGCTCATAGGCTTTCATTGTGTGAAAAAGCCGGACGCGCCGGATCCGGCGTGTCCGGCTTTTTCGCCGGAGACAAAAAACGTTACAGTAGCCGTTTTTTCCAGACGCCGGATCGCGACACATTGCCGGATCCGGCGAAAACCGGATGAAACGCATGGCCATCCGGCGCGATCCGGCGCAAATGCAAGTCAATGGGGAGGAAACCGGATCCGGCATTGCATTTCGCCGGATCCGGTTTCTGTCAAAAGCGCCGGATCGCGCCTGACGGCGAAAACCTGATGTGTGAAAGAGGCCTTAGGCTTCCAAGCTTCTCCCTTTATTCTCCAAATGTAACGATGGTCATTAAGCCCAAAAAGTTAAGTTTTAGTTTCATCAGACCACAGGACATGTCTCCAACATTTAAGGGCTTTCGTTTCTGTGTGTATTTGCAAACATTAATCTGGCTTTTTTATGTTTCTTTTGGAGTAATGGCTTCTTCCTGGCAGAGTGGCCTTTCAGCCCATGGTGATACAGTACTTGTTTAACTGTGGATATTAACACAATCTTAGGAGCTTCTGCCATCAAATTCACAAGGACTTTTGCTTTTGTCCTTGGGTTGATATGCAAAAGGTCTGGGACACAGAACCCGTCTCCTTCCTGAGTGGAATGATGGTTGGACTTTCCCATCATGTTTGTACTTGCATATAATTGTTTGTACAGACGAACGAGGCACCTTCAGGTATCTTGAAATTGTACCCAAGGATGAGCCAGACTTGTACAAGTCCACAATTCTCTTCCTGATATCTTGGCTGATTTCTTTTGAATTTCCCATAAAGCTACACAAAGAAGCAGTGTGTTTCAGGTGTGCATTAAAATACATCCACAGGTGTGTCTCTAATTAACTCAGATGTTTCCAAAAAACAGAAGCTTCCAAACACATGACATTAGACATTATCACATTGGTAGTCCAGAATTGTTTAACCCCTTTACCCCCAAGGCTGGTTTGCACGTACATGATCATGCCAATTTTTACAATTCTGACCACTGTCCCTTTATGAGGTAATAACTCTGAAATGCTTCCATGGATCCCGGTGATTCTGACACTGTTTTCTTATGACATATTGTACTTCATGTTAGTTGTAAAAATTTCATTGATATAACTTGTGTTTATTTGTGAAAAAAACAGAAATTTGGCAAAAATTTCGAAAATGTCGCAATTTTCCAACTTTGAATTTTTATGCCCTTAATGACAGAGATATGGTGCACAAAAAAACTTAATAAGTAATATTTCACATATGTTTACTTTACATCAGCACAATTTTGGAACCAAAATTTTTTTTTGTTAGGAAGTTGTAAGGGTTAAAATTTGACCAGCGATTTCACATATTTGCAACACCATTTTATTTTTACGGACCACATCACATTTGAAGTCACTTTGAGAGGTCTATATGATGAATTTTTATGCCCTTAAATCACAGAGATATGGCACACAAAAAACTTAATAAGTAACATTTCCCACATGTTTACTTTACATCAGCACAATTTTGGAACCAACATTTTTTTTTGTTAGGAAGTTATAAGGGTTAAAATTAACCAGCGATTTCTCATTTTTGCAACACCATTTTATTTTTACAGACCACATCACATTTGAAGTCACTTTGAGGGGTCTATATGATACAAAATCACCAAAAGTGACACCATTCTAAAAACTGCACCCCTCAAGGTGCTCAAAACCACATTCAAGAAGTTTATTAACCCTTCTGGTGCTTCACAAGAATTTTTTGAATGTTTAAAAAAAATGAACATTTAACTTTTCTTCACAAAAAAATTAATTCAGGTCCAATTTTTTTTATTTTACCAAGGGTAACAAGAGAAATTGGACTGCAAAAGTTATTGTGCAATTTGTCCTGAGTATGCTGAAACCTGATATGTGGGGGGGGACCACTGTTTCGGCGCATGGCAGAGCTCAGAAGGGAAGGAGCGCCGTTTGACTTTTTCAATGCAAAATTGGCTGAAATTCAGATCGGACACCATGTCACGTTTGGAGAGCTCCTGATGTGCCTAAACAGTGGAAACCCCCCACAAGTGACCCCATTTTGGAAACTAGACCCCCCAAGGAACTTATCTAGATATGTGGTGAGAACTTTGAACACACTAGGGCTTCACAGAAGTTTATAACGTACAGCCGTACAATTAAAAAATCATATTTTTTCCAAAAAATGATCTTTTCACCCTCAATTTTTATTTTCTCAAGGGTAACAGGAGAAATTGGACCCCAAAAGTTGTTGTCCAATTTGTCCTGAGTATGCTGATTCCCCATATTTGCAAGAAAACTACTGTATGGGCACACGTCTGGGCTCAGAAGGGAAGTAGTGACGTTTTGGAATGCAGACTTTGATGGAATGGTCTGCAGGTGTGATGTTGCCTTTGGACAGCCCCTGATGTACCTAAACAGTGGAAACCCCCCACAAGTGACCCCATTTTGGAAACTAGACCCCCCACGGAACTTATCTAGATGTGTGGTGAGCACTTTGAACCCCCAAGTGCTTCACAGAAGTTTATAACGCCCAGGTGTAAAAATAAAAAAATTATATTTTTTTCCCAAAAAATTATATTTTTGCGCCAAATTTTTTATTTTCCTAAGGGTAAAAGGAGAAATTGGACCCCAAAAGTTGTTTTGTAATTTGTCCTGAGTAGGCTGATAACCCATATGTGGGGGTAAAACACTGGGCGCATGGCAGAGATTGGAAGGGAAAGAGCACCACTTGACTTTTTCAACACAGAATTGGCTGGAATTGAGATCAGACACCATGTTGCATTTGGAGAGCACCTGATGTGCCCAAACAGTGGAAACCCCCCCAATTCTAACTCCAAACCTTACACCAGCACACCACTAAACCTAATCTCAGCCCTAACCCTAGCTTTAACCCTAGCCCTAACCCTAACCCTAGCCCTAACGCTAACGAGAAAATGGAAATAAATACATTTTTTAAATTTTTTTTATTTTTCTAACTAAGGGGATGATAACGGGGGGTTTGATTTACTATTTATGGCGGGTTTTATGTTTGGCAGCTGTCATATGCTAAAAGACGCTTTTTATTGTAAAAATAGTTTTTGCATCACCACATATTGAGAGCTATAATTTTTCCATATTTTGACCCCCCCAGTCATGTGAGGTCTTATTTCTTGCGGGACGAGCTGACGTTTTTATTGGTACCATTTTTGGGCATGTGACATTTTTTGATCGCTTTTTATTCTGATTTTTGGGACGCAGAATGAACAAAAACCAGCATTTCAAGAATTTCTTTTGGGGGGTGCATTTACACTGTTCCGCGTGCGGTAAAATTGATAAAACAGTTTTATTTTTCGGGTCAGTATGATTACAGCGATACCTCATTTATGTTTTGTTTGTTTTGGCGCTTTTATGCAATGCAAACAATTTTATATAAAAAATAATTATTTTTGCATCGCTTTATTCTGTGAGCTATAACTTTTTTATTTTTTCGCTAATGATGCTGTGTGGCAGCCCGTTTTTTGCAGGACAAGATGACGTTTTCAGCGGTACCATGGTTATTTATATCCGTCTTTTTGATCGCGCGTTATTGCACTTTTTGTTCGGCGGTATGATAATAAAGCATTATTTTTTCCTTTGTTTTTTATTTTTATTTTTTAAGGGGTTCACTAAAGGGGTTAACAAATGGGACAGTTTTATAGGCCGGATCGTTACAGATGCGGAAATACTAAATATGAGTACTTTTATTGTTTTTTCTTTTTTATTTCCAAAAAATGAATTTATTAGGGAAAATTTTTTTTTAAAATTTATTTAGCAATTTTTTTATAAATTATTTTTACACTTTTTTTTTTAACTTTATTACACTGTCCCAGGGGGGACATCACTGTCATGTGTCAGATCGCTCTGCAGGCTGTGAGGAAACCGGCTCCCTGCAGGTCCCAGGTCCCCGCCGCCATATTGGATCCGGGGACCTGCAGGGAAGGAGGCTCCCGTGCACATCATGCTGCTGTGGGGGTCTCAGGGAAGCACGGAGGCAACCCCCTCCCTGCCGATGCTTCCCTAAACCCCCGGTACACTGCGATCGTGTTTTATCACAGTGTGCCAGGGGTTAACGTGCCAGGGGCGGTCCGAAACCCCCCTGATACATAGTGCCGGGAGTCAGCTGTGATAATCAGCTGACACCCGGCCGCGATCAGCGACGCTCGCCCCGTGAATGCCGCTGATCGCTATGACGTACTATCCCATCCATGGGCATGGGGGCCCGGGTCCCATGGATGGGATAGTACATCAGATGTCAGGAAGGGGTTAAAGGCATAGTATTCTTAGTGTATGTAAACTTTTGACTTTGAAATAAGTGATAAAAATGCCTTAAAACATTCTCTATCTCTCTCATTATTCTAGCATTTGACAAATATTAATAATTATGGTAATCCTAAAACAGGAAATGTTTATACTGATTTCATGTCAGATATTGAGGAAAACACGCATATGTGTCTTTTTGTATAGTGTATGTAAACTTCTGGTTTCAACTGTAAATAATGAAAAAGCATAAACAAAAATTTTAAAACATCTCAATTTATTCAGCATTGAGTATGATGAGTTACACAGGAACAAATTTCTGCACTTACACATCTTGGCTGTTATCAGTGAGGTTAATAATGGTTGCCTGAGGAATGTTCAGTGATAGTGAATGCATTTGGGAAAATTATCAAGACCCACTGCTACCAGCTCTTTTACAATTGCAGACCAATGACGTCCCAGATGTACTTGATGGGAGACAAGTCCTGAGACACAGCAGGTCATGGTAGCACATTTAGGCCACACAGGCTGCTCAAAGAAGTAGGAGCACTTTGCGGTCTGGCATTGTCATTAGAGAAGAGCATCTTTGCCTTTTTTCGGGTCTAGTTAGGTTTCATGAAACCCGACTTTCGCAAAAGGGAAAAGTCGGAGGCCGACTGAAACATGAAACCCAATGCAAGTCAATGCGGAAGAAAAGTCGGCAGGGAGTGGAGGGCAGTAAACACACCTACAGTGCCCATTTCAATGCCAAAAACATCAATTCTTATTACTGAAGCTTGTCAACCTTAATTTACTTCCTAATAATAGTAACGCATTGAAAACTTGGGGTTATTTGGCTAAAGTTGTGGGGGGGTTGGGTGGAGGACAGTAAACACACCTACAGTGCCCATTTCAATGCCAAAAACATCAATTCTTATTACTGAAGCTTGTCAACCTTAATTTACTTCCTAATAATAGTAACGCATTGAAAACTTGGGGTTATTTGGCTAAAGTTGTGGGGGGGTTGGGCTGGCTCCAGGTTTTCGTGTGCCCTGGGCCAAAGAGTGTCAGTGCGCCCCTTTAACACATACCACAACTCATGATGCTCCGATACGCCACAGAAATATAGGTATAGTACAATGACACATACTTCACTGCTTACATGACATGACTGATCTATTTTAAATTGTACAATAGCTCAAAAACAGGACAGTATATTACTCCATACAGTGTTATGGCCACCACATTGTGTGCCATACAAAATAATGAGCCCCATATATTTCTCCATACCAAATAATTAGTCACGTATAATGTTCAATACAGTATATGATGAGCTCCACATAATGCTCCATATATAATGGGCCCCATTTGTAATGCTCCAGTGTATAATGGGCCCCTTAGATGCTGCTCCAGTGTCTGATCTGCCCCATTTACATTGCTCCAGTACATGATGGGCCTCATGGATGATGCTCCAGAGTATGATGGGCTCTAATAGTGCTCCATATATAAAGGGCCACATTTGTAATGCTCCAGTTTATAATGTGCCCCTTAGATGCTGCTCCAGTGTCTGATCTGCCCCATTTACATTGCTACAGTACATGATGGGCCTCATGGATGATGCTACAGTGTATGATGGGCTCCAATAATGCTCCATATATAATGCGCCCCATTTGTAATGCTCCAGTGTATAATGTGCCCCTTAGATGCTGCTCCAGTGTCTGATCTGCCCCATTTACAATGCTCCAGTACATGATGGGCCTCATGGATGATGCTCCAGTGTATCATGGGCCCTAATAATGCTCCATATATAATGGGACCCATTTGTAATGCTCCAGTGTATAATGGGCACTTAGATGCTGCTCCAGGGTCTGATGTGCCGCATTTACATTGCTCCAGTACATGATGGGCCCTATTTTTAATTAACCCAGGCATGGTATGTGAAAAGAGCTCCATGGAGTAATCTGAGGTGTGTGCTTCCACATCCTTCACTTTTGGTGTGGGTGAAGGACACAAGGAAAGGGGTTGCTCCTGACCAGAAGCCTGCAGTTTCGACTCAGTGCTTGCATTTTTTACAACTTCAGAAGAGGAGGCAATAGAGCTGGAGGCTGTTTCAGCAAGGTAAGCCACAAACAGTTCCTGATACTCCACCTTTAAAAGCAGTCTACTTACTCCCAGAAAAGGGAGCCTTACAGGCCTTCCAGAGCTACACCATGACGCTGGCTCAACACCTCCTGCCTTAGCTGCTATTGTGTTTTTGGCACTACCAGCAGATGCACCACCACCACCTTCAGTACCAGGTGGCCCTCCACGCCCACATCCACATCCTCTTCCACCATACTTCCTCATGTTTTGGAAAATGGACCCAAAATACCAGCAGATATATGGTACTGCATCAGAAGCGTACAGCTCTATACAGTCTATGGATAACAGTAAATCTCCGTATATATTTCATGAGGCATACACAGATGCTCACAGGCTCAGTATGGATTACCCAATAAAATAAGTTGAAAAAGGGTACAGTATCACCAGATACAAGGTATATATAGTATTGTGTAAACATTCTGATTCTCTGTATACATTTCAGGAGGCAGACACAAACGCTCTCAGGCCCAGTATGGATTACACAAGAATATGAAAAGCTTTAAATGGGTTATGTAACACAAGTGTACAGCTGTATACAGTGTTGGGGTAATCTTAAAGTTCCAAATATATTGCTGGAGTAACAGACAGACGTTTACAGACTCATTATGGATTACACCAGAATCTAAATGGCTAAAAAGGTTATTGTATCAGAAGCGTTCTGCTGTATACAGTGTTGGCCAAATTGAAAATATCGGTATATATTTCCGTAGTCACCCTCAGACGCTCACTCAGTTTGGTTTTGACCATAATAAAAAATGTTGCAAAAAGGTCCTGGATATCAAGATAGCAAGTATATATTTTCTGGGGTACAATTGAAATCTCCGTATAAATAGTCCTGTAGTCACTCTCAGATGCTTACACAGTATGGATTTGACCGTAATGCTAAATGTCGAACAAAGGTACTGTATAACAAGATACAAGCTGTATCGAGTATAGTGTAAAAATTTGTTTCTCCGATTCACCGTATATATAGAAGGCGTAACCCACACATGCTCACTCACTATGGATGATGTAGGGAAGGTGGACTGACAGACAAACCAGCCTGTAGTGAGAAGCAGAGGTGTAGCGCAGTGTAGGTGTGAAACCACTAAGAGAAAGGGTGCAGTGTTTTAGCTTGCCCATTGGAGGGCAGTGGAGAGTGTAGGAGTGGGACTGAATAACTGCCATTGGTCAGAGAAACTGTTAGGTGATGGTGGGTGGAGTTACCAGAACTGGAAGTATAAAAGGCTGAGGGAAGGTTCTGGAAGAGTCAGTCAGCGAAGGGAGCACAGTAAAGAGGAAGTTCTGCTGAGGAAATAGAGACAATGGAAAGGCTTCAGAGATGACTGACAGTTGAGGCGGTCACGGGGGGTGGCCCAGAGGACGGTAGCCGCAGACGAAGACGGCCTGGGACTATCATATGGACGGTGTGCTCAGACTGGTGCATCACTGTGGTGGTTGGGCCTAGGCCAGCCACAGTGGAAGAGCAACAGAGGACGCCACAATTATAGTTACAAAGGAAGTGAAGGTACCGGGGCCTGTGTACAGAGAAATGTGAAACGGCTGTGGTGAATTGCTGTTGTCGACAGAAGGATGGGCACTAAAAATGGACCTGTTCAATACAAACTCTGTCTCAGTCTTGTGTTTGTCTGCGGCAAGAAGAGGGTCCCCCCCACAGTTGGTTATCCTACAGTTGATACCTTAATACAAATTTTTGAAACAAGGTACAGTATCAGCACATACCAGGTGTGTCCAGTCTAGGGTTAAATTTCCGTCTATACTTCCGGAGTCAGACACAGACACTCACAGGCTCACTATGCATTACACCAGAATTAAAAAAGTAGAAAAAGGGAAAGGTATTCGTAGCGTACACCAGTATACAGTGTTGTGGTACTTTAAAATCTTCGTATATATTTCAATCTCAGTAAGCCAGTCCAGAATCTCCGCTACTGGAAACTACATGTATACAAGTATAGACACAAAGTCGAGTGTTAGCAGAAATTTTGGAATTACTCATCGCGTGAAAACCTCCCGGTAGATGTTGCAGAGGCGATGCAGACCCTCAATTACTGTGTCTGTGGAGAAAGCGAAAAATGTTCTTTGTGAAGAAAGGATTGCTTTATCGCAGTAGCATGGATCACTTCACTGTTTCTCCTCTCCATCAAATTGTGATCACAGGGAGAGATGTACCCATGGTCCTCACTGCCTATTATGATGTGTCTGGTCATTTTGGAGTGCAAAAGACAGAAGCCACAGGCCATAGGTGATTCTATTGGATTGGCATGAGAGGAGACATTGAAAAATGGTGGCAGGATTGTCACACGTCGGTGACTATCACAACTGTGAAAGGTTATCATAAACCACCACTGCTTCCGCTTGTGAGTTGTCGTCCATTTCAAATGGTAGCCATTGATCATCTGAAGGCAGAGGCCAGCAGGACAAACCATTGCTACATCTTAACCATCATTGATCAATACACCAAATTTCTAGTGGACGTCCCTGTGAAGGATTTAACTGCCCAGACTACACAGCGGTGGAGCAGGGAGAGGTAAGTATCGCAACTTGCAATTGCTGTGGCCATGACCAAGCAAGGGGGGCACAATCGTGGTTGACGGTTCTGGCACAGGGCCCCTCATAGTACGCTAGTTTGCCTGACGTCGAGTGGGCCCTCCCACCATCTGAGACACTGTATTGTACTATGTGCCATTGCCGTTGGCCATCAGTGGGCCCATCCACCTGTTCAGAGCAACGGCACCTGCCCGGGTGCGCCAGCTCTTGACCCCAGCCATTGGGGTAGGGGTAGGCAGCCCAGTTAGGGAGGTTTAAAAATTGCCATATGTTGAGGTGTTGGCTGCACATTCAGCTGCTGCAAAGGGCGTAATTGGGCAAGTCCAAGGAAGAGGAGGAAAAAACCGAGGCACTTTTCTGGTAACCTATGTGTCATCAGGGGAAGGTGGGACAAAATCCTTTGAAACCCCTGCATGGTTCATTTTAATGAAGGTTAGATCATCAACATTTTGGGTCGACAGATGGGTCCTTTTTTCTGTCAGGATTGATCCAGCAGCACTGAAGACTCTTTCAGATAACACACTAGCAGCAGGGCATATTGTAAGGCATATTGTGCCAATTCAGGCCAGGCGTCCAGTTTAGAGGCCCAATAATCAAAGGGGAATGACCTGTGAGGTAGAACATCGATATGGGAGGAAAAGTAGTTTGTAACTATAGTTGACAACTGCTGCCTCCTGTCACTTTTAATCGATGCAGTATTAGCAGTCGTGTGAGCGGTACATGAGAAATCATTCCACAGCATGGTCTTTAAACCCCTGTCTCCAATGCCACTTCTGCTGTGTGCACCACGAACACCTCTTCCATTGTGCCCACTACGGCTCGTGGGAGAACCAGCACCGCTACTGTGTGCTGGGAAAACCTCAAAGAAACGGTTTACCAGAGTTGCTTGTTTGTTTGCCAATATTATCTCTAGGTTCTCATGTGGCATGATGTTGTGTAATTTGCCTTTGTAGCGTGGATCGAGGATGCTGGCCAGCCAGTAGAGTTGAGCGATACCGTCCGATACTTCAAAGTATCGTATCGGATGGTATCGGCCGATCTTTAAAAAAAGTATCGGTATCGCCGATTCCGATACCGGAAGTCCCATTCAAGTCTATGGGACTTCCGGTATCGGAATAAGAAAAACCCTTTCCTGCCCTTGTACAGCCTCTCTGGGGTCTGTACGGGCCTTTCGGGGGGCTGTGCCGGCCTGCCAGGGGGTCTGTGCAGGCTCCGGTGGTCTGTGCCGGCCTGCCGGTGGTCTGTGCAGGCTCCGGGGGGCTGTGCCGGCCTGCCGGGGGGCTGTGCCGGCCTGCCGGGGGGCTGTGCAGGCTCCGGGGGGCTGTGCCGGCCTGCCGGGGGGCTGTGCCGGCCTGCCGGTGGTCTGTGCAGGCTCCGGGGGTCTGTGCAGGCTCCGGGGGTCTGTGCAGGCATCGTCCGATGGGACTACAAGTCCCATCGGGCGATGCCTGCTACCATGACAGTGATTGACACATTAGCCAATGATGGGACAGTAGTAGTCCCATCATCCGGCTAATGTGTTAAATGTAAAAAAAAAAAAAAAAATTACATGCTACATACATACAACATGCATACTACATACATGCTACATTCATACTACATGCAACATACATACTACATATATACTACATGCATGCTACATACATACTACATATATACTACATGCATGCTACATACATACTACATATATACTACATGCATGCTACATACATACCACATATATACTACATACATACAATACATTCATACAATACATACATAGACATACAGTACATATAACATAGAGTAACATACTTACCAATACTTGTCACATTGTTCCCCGAAGCCATTGTCTTTCCGGAATAAATATTAACATAACAAACCACAAAAATACTCACCCACGATCCGAAGCAGTCCACGAGTGTGTCCCACGACGATCTTGGGTAGAGAACTGCAGCATCAGCTGTTGCTGCCGTTCTCTACGGGCTGCAGGAATCCAATGACGGAAGGTAGGTATCCTTCCGCACTGTATTCCTCCGCCACTTAAAAAAAAAAAAGTCCCTAGTCTCACTTTATGCCATTGCTGTGTGGGAAATTCCCACGCAGCAATGGCATAAAGTGAGACTAGGGACTTTTTTTTTTTTAAGTGGCGGAGGAATACAGTGCGGAAGGATACCTACCTTCCGTCATTGGATTCCTGCAGCCCGTAGAGAACGGCAGCATCATCTGATGCTGCCGTTCTCTACCCAAGATCGTCGTGGGACACACTCGTGGACTGCTTCGGATCGTGGGTGAGTATTTTTGTGGTTTGTTATGTTAATATTTATTCCGGAAAGACAATGGCTTCGGGGAACAATGTGACAAGTATTGGTAAGTATGTTACTCTATGTTATATGTACTGTATGTCTATGTATGTATTGTATGTATGTAGTATGTATGTAGTATGTATGTAGCATGCATGTAGTATATATGTAGTATGTATGTAGCATGCATGTAGTATATATGTAGCATGTATGTAGTATGTATGTGGTATGTATGTAGCATGTAGTATGTATGTAGCATGCATGTAGCATGTAGTATGTATGTAGCATGTATGTAGTATATATGTGGTATGTATGTAGCATGTAGTATGTATGTGGTATGTATGTAGCATGTAGTATGTATGTAGCATGCATGTAGTATGTATGTAGTATGTATGTAGTATGTATGTAGCATGCAGTATGTATGTAGCATGTATGTAGTATATATGTAGTATGTATGTAGCATGCATGTAGTATGTATGTAGCATGTAGTATGTATGTAGCATGCATGTAGTATGTATGTAGCATGTATGTAGTATGTATGTAGTATATATGTAGTATGTATGTAGCATGTAGTATGTATGTAGCATGTAGTATGTATGTAGCATGCATGTAGTATATATGTAGTATGTATGTAGCATGTAGTATGTATGTAGCATGCATGTAGTATGTATGTAGTATTTTTTTTTTTTTTTTTTTTAACATTTAACACATTAGCCGGATGATGGGACTACTACTGTCCCATCATTGGCTAATGTGTCAATCACTGTCATGGTAGCAGGCATCGCCCGATGGGACTTGTAGTCCCATCGGACGATGCTTGCACAGACCCCCGGACATCAGCACAGCCCCCCGGCAGGCCGGCACAGCCCCCCGGCAGGCCGGTACAGACCCCCACAGGGTGCACAGACCACCGGCAGGCCGGCACAGCCCCCCGGCAGGCCGGCAGAGACCCCGGGCAGTCCACACAGCCCCCCGGCAGGCCGGCACAGCCCCCCGGCAGGCCGGCAGAGACCCCCGGAAGGCCCGAAATGACGGCGCATCATGATGCGCACACACCGCGCATCATGATGACGTCAGGCCGTCAATCAACTGAACTTCCGATTCCGATGCCGAATTCCGATATTGAAAAAATATCGGAAGTCGGTATCGGAATTCCGATACAGCAAGTATCGGCCGATACCCGATACTTGCGGTATCGGAATGCTCAACACTACCAGCCAGTAGTCGTCATTCCTCATCATTTTGGCAATGCAGGGGTCCCTTTTTAGGATCCGCAAGATATAAACGCACATGTGGGCCAATGTCCCAGGTGTCAATGATGCACTGCCCATGATGAGTGGAGGAGCAGTTTCTGGCAATTCCACATCCCTACAGTCACGCACAAACACTGTACCTGACCTTGGAACGCCAACATTTTCTCTTGCCCCCTGAGAAACATCCTCCTGCCCAAAATAATCATCCCCCTCATCCTCCTCCTCTTCTTCCTCCACCTCGTCCAGGACAGTTCCCTGACCAGACAATAGCTGACTGTCATCAAGGCTTCCCTCCTCCTCCTCCATTGCAGATGCCTGATCCTTAATGTGCGTCAAACTTTGCATGAGCAAACGCATAAGTGGGATGCTCATGCTTATTATGGTGTCGTCTGCGCTTACCATTCCTCAAAACACTGAAGCTTTGACCACTGCACACCCGGCAATTCCATGTCTTTCCTCAAACTGCCTGCCCGTGTATCCTCCCACAAATACATTACAGCCTGCCTCTGTTCGCACAGCCTCTCAACCATGTGCAGGGTGGAGTTCCACCTTGTTGCAACATCTATGATTAGGCCGTGCTTGGGGAGGTGGAGCAATCGCTGCAGCTTCTGCATACGACTGGAGTGTACGGCCGAGCGACGGATGTGCGAGCACAGTAGGGCATCATCTCTAATGAGATTAGTTTGGCAATGTAGGCGTTCAAACACAGTGTACGCGGATGAGAGGATGAGTACTTTCTTGTCCTACTCAGAGCGTCTGGTAGGGTGAGCTGGACTGGAGAGCTGCATATGGGGGAAGAAGCGGTGGACAGGATGGAGTGAGAGGGGGTTGGTGATGGTATTGGTGGTGATGGCCTAGATTCAGTGTTGTGTTGCAAAAACCATTGTGATTCCCTGAGTGCTTTGGCCTTGCGACGACACCTCCACATCCTCTCCACCGGTGTGAAGGTCTTGGAGAAGAAGAAGCATGGGTGCTTCCGACGTTGCGAGTCCTTCTGGAACAGGACGGCTCCAGCACCGACGGAAGAGGCATCCACCTCCAGAATGAAGGGTTTATCCACATTGGGGCAATGTAGAATGGGAGCGCTAGCAAAATGGGATTTAATAGAGAAGGCCTTGGAGACAGGTTCTGACCACAACTTGGGGTTTGCACCCTTCTTGGTGAGGGCTACCAAGGGCGCTACCAAAGTTGAGAAGTGGGGAATGAATTGGCGATAGTAATTTATGAACCCCACAAAGCGCTGCACCGCTTTGAAAGAATGGGGTTCCGGCCAATCCATCACCGCCTGTAGCTTGGCAGGATCCATTGCCAAACCCTGGGCTGAGATGATATAGCCCAAAAAAGGTAAGGACTCCTGCTCAAACACACACTTCTCCAACTTGGCATAGAGGGAGTTTGCCCGCAGGAGGTCAAAAACTTTGCTAACATCTCTCCGGTGGGAGTCAATATCTGGAGAGTAGATGAGAATATCATCCAGATAGACTACTACCGAGGTGGTAAGCATATCTCAGAAGATATCGTTCACAAAGTCTTGGAAGATGGCTGGGGCATTACAGAGCCCGAAGGCTCCCCGTAGCCTATCAAACAGCTCTGATATCAGGGGTAGAGGATACTTATTCTTAACGGTGATGGCGTTAAGACCCCTGTAATCGATGCAAGGACGTAGTTCCCTACTCTTCTTCTGGACGAAGAAGAATCCTGCCCCCGCTGGTGACACTGACTTCCTAATGAATCCTCTTGCCAGATTCTCCCTGATGTATTGAGACATGGCCTCTGTCTCCGGGAGAGATAGGGGATAGACTCGACCCCGAGGAGGCTCAGCACCAGGCAAGAGGTCATTAGGACAGTCATAGGGGCAATGCGGTGGAAGTGTCTCCGCCGCCATTTTGGAGAACACGTCCGCATACTGTCGATAGTGTTTGGGAAGCGAGGAAAGATCTACGGGGGACCTCGGTGGAGGCAACCTGGATGCATTCCCTCAGACATCTACCCTCACATGACTTACTCCAACCAAGAATTCTCCCCGAGGACCACTCTATATGGGGAGAGTGATACCGCAACCAGGGGACCCCTAGAAGGACCTGGTCGATACCCTCAGGCATGACGAGGAGAGATATCGTCTCCTGATGAGATGGAGACACCGAGCATAACAGTGGAGCGGTTTGGTGGGTAATCTGTGAGGGCAGAGTCACGCCATTCACTACTCTGACGGTGACTGGTGTAGACATCATAACCAGGGGTATAGCGTGCCGTTGAGCGAAGGCAGATGACATAAAATTGCCCTCCGCTCCGGAATCCACGCAAACCTCCACCGCCAGAGTGGAAGAACCAAACCCAAATGTCCCCTTAAAGGACAACTTGGAGGAAAACGCCTCGGATTCTAGTGAGCCGCCTCCTACGGCCACTAGGGGCAAGTGTCTTCCCAGCCGCTGTGGGCACTGGTTGGCAAAGTGACCGGCTGCCGGCAACCATGACAGATCGAGTGGGCCGGGGCCTGGATCCCTCGTGGGAAGCCCCCTGACGCTCCGACGTCCAATCGGGAGATTCCAGAGGTTTAGCAAAACTCGGTGCCAACCTAAACCTCTGCCTACACTGGGTCCATTCCAATCTTCGCTCGGCAAAGCGAAGATCTATACGGGTGGAGACGATGATAAGCTCCTCCAGTGTAGCAGGAATCTCCCTAGTGGCCAGAGCGTCCTTCATATGGCCAGCCAAATCTCTCCAGAATGCCGGAATGAGGACCTTATCTGGCCACTCCAACTCCGAAGCCAGCGTCCGGAAGTGGATGGCAAAGTGGCAGACCATGGACAAACCCTGTGACAATGCCAGCAGCCGGCTCATAGTTTGTACCTATTGATACTGTGTGGTGATCCTATTTTTTTGCATGATTCTTTTCCTCTTTTTTTTGAATGCCAGCAGCCAGAGCGCGGTGTCATGGGTGACTCGCGGTCCCAGGAAGACATGCTTCAGAGTGTCCAGGAACCGAGAGGCACTCTGCACCACATGATCACCACGCTCCCACAGCGGTGTGGCCCACTCCAAAGCCCTGCACGACAGGAGGGAAATAATAAATCCCACTTTGGCCCGCTTGGAGGGGAATCGTGCTGCCAGCAGCTCCAGCTGTATCGAGCACTGGCTCACGAAACCCCTACAAGAGGCACTATCACCCGAGAACTTCTCGGGCAGTGGAACGCGGGACAAAGTTGGGGAAGGGATGGCAGCAGTCACACGGGAGACAGCCTCTGTGGCTACCTGAACAGCGACCACAGTAATATCCGCAGCTGAGGCTGGACGCTCGAGAGCCGCCAACCTGCCCTGCAGCTGTCGCTGTTCGTCCGCCATTACTAGCCAGACCCTGGCTCTAGGATAATGTTAGGGCTGGCGGAACACACCAAATAATAGTAGGTGCGTTCGCAGCCCGGGGTCCACCGTCCAGAGGTGGTACAGAGCCCGGCCAAAAGAGCGCACAGTGTACGGCCACAGAACTCTACCCCAAGGACACGGGGTTAGAGTCCCTCTAGGCCCACTGAACGTGCGGCGTCGCTGCCACAAGCGCCGCTATAGATGCTGGCTATGAAGTGGAGCATGTGCACTGAGGCGTGCTGAGTCCCTGGTGAGGACTGATGCCTGACTCAACCTCTGTCCTACCTACACCTAAGCCTGGGCACTAGCAGGCTAGGCTGCACAACACATGCGTACCAAGGGTAGGGGTTTCTTAATGAGTCATTCACCAGAGACATTCATACCTGCATACATTACTCACTCCACATAGTCTGTAAATACAGTCTATCCTAGCGCATGGCCGAGTGGCCATGCAAACCTTTTATAGCCGCGAGCTTGGGATTCTCCCTGTGCAGCGACAGAAATCCAACGCCTAACAGGCGGTACACGGTAGTGTGTGAGGAGCGTACACCGCTGTACGGTGTGTGTATGTAAAATTGTCAAGCTCCGTGTATTTGTATATGGATTGACACACTCTGTCTCTGTCTAGTTTTGTCTGTGATCAAACAGCAGATGTACGAAACTGTTTGAAAAACGGACAGGACTCTAAGGTGTAGGTCTGGAAAAACGGAAAAACTCCTTGGCTTTTTTTTCCAGAGTCACACACAGGTAGCTTCTATTTGTCCGTGATACCAGCCGGTACATGGTAGTGTGTGAGGAGCGTACACCGCTAGATGGTGTGTGAAAAAAATGAATGCTCAGTACTATAACTCACCAGGACAAAATAATAAAATTTTGAGTGCTTTGAAAAAAGCAGTTTGAACAGCAGTGTGCACACAGCAATGTAGCTATCAGGTAGTCTTAAAAGGCAGCCTAATCACCACTGCACACAACAAAAATCCTCCCCTTTCACTGCACACTAACTGTACAGTGAAAAGCGCTATCAGCAGAAGCAGTTTTTTTTTCTTCTTCCCTGCCTAATGCTCTCCCTGTTCAGAATCAGCAGCAGCACCTCTCCCTATTGTAAGATAGGCAGAAGTAAGATGGCGGTTGGCGTTCACAGCCTTTTATACCCACTGTGACGCCACACAAAGCCAGCCAATCACTTCAATGACCTTCTCTAAGATGGCGCTGGCCACTGCGCATGTCATCGCATTGCCCACAGTGTGCGTCCTCCATCATTGGGTGAGAAAAGGCGCTGAAAACATCATTTGAAACGTGTCTTTGGTGCGCTGATCGGTGACCTCATGGACGACCTCACGCTAGGGTCGGGTTTCAATGGACGAAAACTGACTTTGGCGAAAGTCGGCGATTTTTTAATCTGACCTGTTTCGCTCAACTCTAATTGTCATGTTAAAAAACAGCTTCTTTGAAGAAATGGCCATGTCACTGGTTTCACTAGCAAATCAATGTAACACCGAGCTGTTAGCATCTTGAATGAAGAAATGAAGGGACCAGCTACCATACATTATGCCCCTCTACACCACATCATAATCCTAGGAGTAAGTACCTGTTTTACATTACCTCGTGCAGGTGGTTCATTGACCTCACGCCGCCATTTTCAAAGGCTATAATGGTGCAGAGCAAGACGGCAATAGAGGCTGGAATAGATGTCTATTCATTTAGAAATGAGTCCCTCTTTTGTCTTGGGTGCAGTCATGGCTAGAGATAGGATTGGAGACCATGTGATAAATAGTATAAGGCCTCTTTCACATGTCCTGATATTTCCAGTCCTGGAAAAACTAGTACTGGAGCTGTCCGTGCTGGTGTACAACATCAGTGTGGCATCCATGTACCGCATCAGTGTGACACATACTGGCACCAGTACATTTTGCGCTGTTCCCAGGCGCTGAAAGTTGTAGTCAGTGCGTATTTAATAAATATTTTTTTTTTAAATGGCGTGGGGTCCCCCCATCATTTTCCTAACCAGCTGAGGGAAATTCAACAGCTGTGGGCTGATATTAATAGCCTGGGAAGGGGTCATGGATATTGGCACCCTCCCAGACTAAAAACAACCGGCCTCAGTCGCCCCAGAAATGGTGCATCCATTAGATGCACCACATCTTGTTCTTAACCTAGGCTCTTCCCACTTGCCCTGGTGCGGTGGCAAGAGGGGTAATAGTTGTGAGGTTGATGTCAGCTGTTTCATGTTTGCTTACATGTTTGCTTTCTTTCTTTTGGCTTATTTAGATCTCCGGCTGTGAAGAGGCGTCTAGGACCACCGTAGGAACTCTCCATGGCTACTGTTAGTTGTTGTGAATAGGATCAGGGGTCTGCAATCCACTAGCTACCAACCTCTCTGGTTTTCTGGGCTTAGCTTGCATTTTTGTTTTTTCCTCCTCCAGTGACTCATTCATAACAGTTTCGTATATCTGCTGTTTGATTACAGTCAAAACTAGACAGAGACAGCGTGTGTCACTCCGTATAAAAATAGACGGACATTGACGATTTTCCATGCAAACCCCGTATAGAGCTGTCCGATTCTCAAACAGTATTGTATATCGCATTACAGTCACATTTATACAGAGTCAGCATGTGTGTGACACTTCGTAAATACAAATACGGAGATTGTTAGTTACGCAAAAAATGAATACAGCTGTACACTTCTGATACAGTTCCGTATATCTGATTGTTGGAATACGGTCAAATACATACTGGGAGAGTGTCTGTGACTAACAAAATATATACGTAGATTTAATTTTTTTAATACACCTTACACAGCTGGACGCTCCTCATACAGTACCATCTCTCTGCTGGTATTTTTGGTACATTTTCCCAAACATGAGGAAGTATGGTGGAAGAGTCCGTGGATGTGGGCAGGGGGGCGCAGCTGGTACTGATGGTGGTGGTGCATCGGTTGGTTCTGCCAAAAGCACAATAGCAGCTAAGGCAGGAGGTGTTGAGCCTGCGTCATCGTCTGGCCCAAGAAGGCCTGTAAGGTTGCCTTTTCTTGAAGTAGGAAAACCGCTTTTAAAGCCGGAGCATCAGGAACAGGTTTTGGCTTACATTGCCGAAACAGCCACCAGCTCTATTGCCTCCTCTTCTGAACGTTCGAAACCTGCAAGCACGGAGTCATCAGTGCAGGGCTCTGGTCAGGAAAAACACCTTTCCTTGTGTCCTTCCCCCCCACCAAAAGTTAAGGATGTGGCAGCCCACACTTCAGATTACTATGGAGCTCTTTTCACATACCATGCCTGGGTAAGCCAGTCAAATCCTGAATTCCTCAGTCCAAGATTAATCTGACATGGAGTGCACTGATGCACAGCCACTGCTAGGCGATTCTGCTCGTACATTGACCCAGAGCACTACATTGCCCTCGCAGTATATTGAGCCAGAATCTGACCCTGATGAAACTCAGGTGCCCCTTCCCGCATACTATACCACCTTACACTGTGACAAAGAGGAAGGTAAAGAGGAAGGTGCAGATGACTTTGAAGAGGAGGTGATGGATGACCCAGTTCTAGACCCGGATTGGCATCCATTGGGGGAGGAGGGTGGCGCTGGCAATAGTTCAGATAAGAAGGATCCGCAGCAGGCATTGACATCGCAGCAGCGGTTATCTGGCAGGCCTGTAACTGTCCAGAAACGTGGAACAAAAACTAAAAGAGTTGCAGGACAGTTTGGCCAGAAGGTCAACTTAGCACAGTGTGCAAGGCCAGAAAATGTATACCATAGAAGGAAGAGTGCAGTGTGGCACTTCTTTGTCCAAAATCCTACTGATTAGGCAAAGGTTACCTGTAAGAAGTGCGGAAGGACCTTTAGCCAAGGTAAGCAACTCAGAAATTTGAATACCAGTTGCATGCATAGACATTTAATCAACATGCACTTGCAAGCATGGACGGACTACAAAACCTCAGGTAGCACATGTGCACCTGCTCCGACTGAAGGTAACCAGCAATGCTGCATCGCTTCCCCCACTGTAAAATCACTGCCACTGTTAAGCACACCACCAGCAATAAATGTGGAGGTGTCATCGCAAGGCCAAAGCACTCAGGGAATCCCAATGGTTTTGCAACACAACACTAAATCTAGGCCATCACCACCAATACCATCACCAACCCCCTCTCACTCCGTCCGGTCCACCGCTACTTCCCCCATATGCAGCTCTCCAGTCCAGCTCACCCTACCAGACACTCTGAGTAGGACAAGAAAGTACTCATCCTCTCATCCGCGTACACTGTGTTTGAACGCCTACATTGCCAAACCAATCTTATTAGAGACGATGCCCTACTGTTTGGTTGAAAGCAAAGCTTTCCGCAAGCTCATGGCCTACGCTGTCCCACGCTATGACCTACCCAGTCAGCACTTCTTTTCTTGAAAAGCCATCCCTGCCCTCCACCAGCATGTGAAAGACCGCATTGTCCATGCACTAAAACAGTCAGTGAGTGGAAAGGTGCACCTCACAACAGATGCATGGATCAGGGCCGTTACGTGTCCATCTCTGCACACTGGGATAATGTGGTGGATGCAGGCTCCACAGGGGACAGTGGCGGTGGAACAGTGCTGCCTAGCCCACGGTATAGGAAACAGTTGGCTGTAGGCTTTTGACCCTCCTCCTCCATAAGCGAAAGCTCGTCCACAGAGAGCAGTCGCATGAGCACTCCATCTGCAGCTGGCAGTGTGGCACACAAGGTGTCCCACTATCGAACAGCTAGTGGTAAGCGTCAGCAGGCTGTGTTAAAGATGATGTCTTTGGGCGACAACAGACACACCGCGGGGGTACTGGCAGACTACTTGCAGCGCCAAACTGAGTCATGGCTGGGCAGTCTACATCTTGAGCCAGGCAAGGTAGTCTGTGATAACGGCCGTAATTTTGTGGCAGCCATAGCCCATGCAAAACTCACACACATACCTTGCCTGGCTCACACTTTGAATCTGGTGGTGCAGTGCTTCCTTAATAATTTTCCGGAGTTAACATACCCTGCTCCATAAGGTGCGAAGACTGTGCTCGCACATCCGTCGCTTGGCCGTACACTCCAGTCGTATGCAGAAGTTGCAGCGTTTGCTCCACCTCTCCAAGCACCGCCTAATCATAGACGTTGCAACAAGGTGGATCTCCACCCTGTACATGGCTGTGCGAACAGAGGCAGGCTGTAATGCATTTGTGGAAGGATACACGGGCAGGCAGTTTGAGGGAAGACATGGAATTGTCGGGTGTGCAGTGGTCAAAGCTGAAAGACCTCTGTAAAGTCCTTCAGTGTTTGGAGGAATGCACAAGGCTGGTAAGCGCAGATGACGCCATCATAAGCATGAGCATCCCACTCATGCGTCTGCTCATGCAAAGTTTGACGCACATCAAGGATCTTGCGTCTGCAGTGGAGGAGGAACAGGAGGAGGAGGGAAGCCTTGCTGACAGTCAGCCATTGTCTTGTCAGGGAACTGTCCTGGACGAGGTGGAGGAAGAAGAGGAGGAAGAGGATGAGGGGGATGATTATTTTGGGCAGGAGGATGCTTCTCAGAGGGCAAGAGAAAATGTTCACGGTCCAAGGTCAGGTACAGTGTTTGTACGTGACTGTAGAGATGTGGATTTGCCAGAAAGTGCTCCTCCACCCAGCAGTGGCAGTGCACTATTGGCACCTGGAACACTGGCCCACATGTGCGATTATGCCTTGCGGATCCTAAAAAGGGACCCCCGCTTTGCCAAAATGATGAAGGATGATGACTACTGGCTGGCCAGCATCCTCGATCCACGCTAAAAAGGCAAATTACACAACATCATGCCACAGGAGAACCTAGAGATAATATTGGCTTACAAACAAGCAACTCTGGTAAACCATTTGTTTGAGGCTTTCCCAGCACACAGGAGCAGTGTTGGTTCTCCCACGAGCCGTAGTGGGCACAATGGAAGAGGTGTTCGTGGTGCACACAGCCGAAGTGGCATTGGAGACAGGGGTTTAATGACCATGTTGTGGAATGATTTCACAAGTACCGCTTACACGACTACTAATGCTGCATCAATTAAAAGTGACAGGAGACAGCAGTTGTCAACTATGGTTACAAACTACTTCTTCTCCCATATCGATGTTTTCCCTCACAGGTCATTCCCCTTTGACTATTGGGCCTCTAAACTGGACGCCTGGCCTGAATTGGCACAATATGCCTTACAGGAGCTCGCTTGCCCTGCTGCTAATGTGTTATCTGAAAGAGTCTTCAGTGCTGCTGGATCAATCCTGACAGAAAAAGGACCCATCTGTCGACCCAAAATGTTGATGATCTAACCTTCATTAAAATGAACCATGCATGGGTTTCAAAGGATTTTGTCCCACCTTCCCCTGATGACACATAGGTTGCCAGAAAACTGCCTCGCTTTTGTCCTCCTCTTCCTCGGACTTGCTCAATTCCGCCATTTGCAGCAATTGAATGTCCAGCCTACACATCAACATATGCCATTTTTTAAACCTCCCTAACTGGGCTGCCCACCCCCCAAGGGCTGGGATCAACACCTGGCGCACCCGGGCAAGTGCCGTTGCTCTGAACAGGTGGATGGGCCCACTGATGGCCAACGGCACTGGCACAGGGCCCCTCATAGTACAATACAGTGTCTCTGACAGTGGGGGGCCCACTATCTGTCAGACACACCAGCGTACTATGAGGGGCCCTGTTCCAGTACCGTCGACCACGAGTGTGCCCCCCCTGCTTGGTCATGGCCACAGCACTTGCAAGTTGCAATACTTACCTCTCCCTGCTCTACCGCTGTGTAGTCTGGGCAGTTAAATCCTTCACAGGGACGGCCACTAGAAATTTGGTGTATTGATCAATTATGGTTAAGATGTAGCTATGGTCTGTCCTGCTGGCCTCTACCTTCAGATGATCAATGGCTACCATTTGTAATGGACGTCAACTTACAAGCGGATGCAGTGGTGCTTTATGATCACCTTTCACAGTTGTGATAGTCACAGACGTGTGACATTCCTGCCACCATTTATCAATGTCTCCTCTCATGCCAATCCAATAGAATCGCCTACGGCCTGTGGCTTCTGTCTTTTGCACTCCAAAATGATCAGACACATCATGATAGGCAGTGAGGACCATGTCTACATCTCTCCCTGTGATCACAATTTGATGGAGACGAGTAACGGTGATGTGTTCTACGCTACTGCAACAAAGCAATCCTTTCTTCACAAAAAAACATTTTCACTGTCACCACAGACACAGTAATTGAGGGTCTGCATCGCCTCTGCAACATCTACCGGGAGGTTTTCCCGCGATGAGTAATTCCCAAATTTCTGCTGAAACTCGACTTTCCGTCTGTACTTGTATCCATGTAGTTTCCAGTAGCGGAGAGTCTGGACTGGCTTACTGAGATTGAAATATAAACAAAGATTTTAAAGTACCACAACACTGTATACTGTTGTATGCTTCGAATACCTTTCCCTTTTTCTACTTGTTAAATTCTGGTGTAATACATACTGAGCCTGTGAATGCCTGTGTCTGACTCCAGAAGTATAGACGGAAATTTACAATTACCCCTAGACTGGATACACCTGGTATGTGCTGATACAGTACCTTTGTTCAAAATTATTTATTATGCTATCATCCATTGTGAGTGAGCGTGTGTGGTTTACGCGTCTGAAGGAGACTCCGGAAATATATACCGAGATTTCAAATTTGGCCAACACTGTATACAGCTGTACACTTCTGCTACAGTAACCTTTTTTGCTATTTTGATTCTGGTGTAATCCATAATGAGCCTGTGAACATCTGTCTGTTACTCCGGAAATATATTTAGAGATTTAAGATTACCCCAACACTGTATACAGCTGTACGCTTGTGTTACATTAACCATTTACAGGTTTTCATATTCTTGTGTAATCCATACTGGGCCTGAGAGCATTTGTGTCTGCCTCCTGAAATATATACGGAGATTCAGAATGTTAACGATGAAAGGTCTAAAATTCCAGCAGAGCATTGTCAGAAACTCATTTATGGTTACCGGAAGCGGTTGGTCGCAGTTATTTTGGCTAAAGGTTGTGCAACCAAGTATTAGGCTGAGGGTGCCAATACTTTTGTCTGGCCCATTTTTGGAGTTTTGTGTGAAATGATCAATGTTTTGCTTTTTGCTTCATTCTCTTTTGTGTTTTTTCATTTAAGACAAATTAAATGAAGATAATACCAAAGAATTTGTGTCAGGAATTTGTTTCAGGAAGAAACTGAGTATTATCTGACAGAATTGCAGGGGTGTCAATACTTTTGGCCACAACTGTAACTTGTATCTGGTGATACTGTACCCTTTTTCAACTTTTTATTTTATTGTGTACTCCATACTAAGCCTGTGAGCGTCTGTGTATGACTCATGAAATATATACTGAGATTTACTGTTATCTCTAGATTGTATAGAGCTGTATGCTTCTGATACAGTACCATATATCTGCTGGTATTTTGGGTCCATTTTCCAAAACATGAGGAAGTATGGTGGAAGAGGACGCGGACATGGGTGTGGGGGGCCACCTGGTACTGATGGTGGTGGTGCATCTGCTGGTAGTGCCAAAAACACAATAGCAGCTAAGGCAGGTGTTGAGCCTGCGTCATGGTGTAGCTCTGGAAGGCCTGTAAGGCTCACTTTTCTGGGAGTAGGTAGACTGTTTTTAAAGCTGGAGCATCAGGAACTGTTTTGGCTTGCATTGCTGAAACAGCCTCCAGCTCTATCGCCTCCTCTTCTGAAGTCTCAAAAAATGCAAGCACTGAGTTGACAGTGCAGGCTTCTGGTCAGGAGCAACCCCTTTCCTTGTGTCCTTCACCCACACCAAAAGTGAAGGATGCGGCAGCACACACTTCAGATTACTCCATGGAGCTCTTTTCCCATACTATGCCTGGGCTAATTAAAAATGGGGCCCATCATATACCGGAGCATTCCAAATGGGGGACATCAGACACTAGAGCAGCATTTACGGGGCTCATTATACATTGGAGCATTAGAAATGGAGCCCATTATATATGGAGCGTTATTTGGGCCCATCATACACTGGAGCATTCCAGATGGGGGACATCAGACACTGGAGCAGCATTTACGGGGCCCATTATACACGAGCATTAGAAATGGAGCCCATTATATATAGAGCATTATTAGGGCCCAAAAGACACTGGAGCATCATCCATGAGGCCCATCATATACTGGAGCATTCCAAATGGGGCAGATCAGACACTGGAGCAGCATCTATGGGGCACATGATACACAGGAGCATTAGAAATGGGGCCCATTATATATGGAGCATTATTAGGGCCCATAAGACACTGGAGCATCATCCATGAGGCCCATCATATACTGGAGCATTCTAAATGGGGCAGATCAGACACTGGAGCAGCATCTATGGGGCACATTATACACTGGAGCATTAGAAATGGGGCCCATTATATATGGAGCATTATTTGGGCCCATAACACACTGGAGCATCGTCCATGGGGACCATCATATACTGTAGCATTATGTGGAGCTCATCATATACTGTATGGAACATTATATGTGACCAATTCTGTATGGAGAAATATATGGGGGTCATTATTCTGTATGGCGCACCATGTGGTGGCCATACTGTATGGAGTAATATACTGTCTTTTTTTGAGCTATTGTACAATTTAAAATAGATCAGTAATGTCATGTAAGCAGTGAAGTATTTGTTATTGTACTATACCTATATTTCTGTGCCTTATTGAAGCATCATAAGTTGTGGTATGTGTTAAAGGGGCGCACTGACACTCTTTGGCCCAGGGCACATGAAAACCTGGAGCCAGCCCTACCCCCCACAACTTTAGCCAAATGACCCCCAGTTCTCAATGCGTAACTATTATTATGAAGTAAATTAAGGTTGACAAGATTCAGTAATAAGAATTGATGTTTTTGGCACTGAAATTGGCACTGTAAGTGTGTTTACTGTCCTTCACACTCTGCTGACTTTGCTTCCCCATTGACTTGCATTGGGTTTTGTGTTTCAGTCGGCTTCCGACTTTTCCCTATAGTCGGCTGATTTCGTTCGACCCAAATTTTGCGAAAGTCGAGTTTCATGAAACCCGACTCGACCCTAAAAAAGGCAAAGTCACTAATCTCTAGTCTTCATGTATGTCTGGGCCCACTGCAACCATTTCTGTTTCTGAGCACTGTTTAGGGGTGGCCAAATAGTAGGTTTATTCAACACAGCAAGCCTTTGGAGGATGCTACACCTAGAGGTTTGAGGGACTCCAGAGGCACCAGCAGCTTCAAATATCTGTTTGCTGGCTTGTAATAGCTTTTTAGCAGCTGTTCTCTTAATGCGATGAACTTGCCTGGCAGAAACCTTCCTCATTCTGCCTTTATCTGCACGAACACGTCTGTGCTCAGAATCAGCCACAAATCTCTTAACAGTTCGATGATCATGCTTAAGTTTTTGGGAAATATCTAATGTTTTCATCCCCTGACCGAGGCATTGCACTATTTGATGCTTTTTGGCAGCAGAGAGATCCTTTTTCTTTCCCATGTTATTTGAAAACTGTGGCCTGCTCAATAGTGTGGAACATCCAGTTTTCCTTTGATTGGCCTCACATGGCAAACTAATGATCACAGGTATCGGAGATTGATTTCAGGTATCC
This sequence comes from Dendrobates tinctorius, assembly GCF_039654945.1. NCBI lineage: Eukaryota > Metazoa > Chordata > Amphibia > Anura > Dendrobatidae > Dendrobates > Dendrobates tinctorius. The sequence continues at coordinate 23,392,135 of NW_027361739.1, read as the reverse complement.
AATGAACCCTGAGACATAATACCATCAATGGGTTTCATAAAAAATGAAACACTATGACACTTAAAACCAATTTGCATAATAATTTTGAACATGGTGTACATAGATTTGCCATTCAGCAGCCTGGAAAAATAACAACCAGAAGAAGGAGATAAAACAAAAAATATTCTGCTACTTGGCAGAAATGCACGGCTTTATTTGAGAACAATAACTTGCAACAAAGTGAGAGAAAAAAATGATATTGAAAATAAAGTCACAGGAAGGTCCATTTTTTACCAACAGAAATTATGGCTTTAACAGGAAACCATTCTACAACAATCAAGGAAATAATGATAGCCATTTCATTATTAATACGGAGCACTAAATTTCCTTCTCCAGAAGAAATTGCGCACGTAGTAAATTAGCAGGAGCTGCATAGGAATTGAAGCTGAATCTTAAACTAATTTTAATATTTAATATGCCAGAGGGAATATGTTTTTAGTTGTGATTATTAAAGGGGCATTGATCAAGGATCAGGGAATGAATATGTGATTAATCGGACGCTAAGTGGGTCATTTATTAATTGCCACTTACACAGGTATTGGGTGTCTAGTTCCTACTCTGTGAAATGTCAAACAACATGCAATGCACTGCTGCAATGGGAAGAAGATGGCCTTTGGTGTAAATGATAGGTCAACTTAAAGGGGCTATCTGATTTAGATCACTCTTTTTTGCTAAAGGAGTCCCTAGCCATAAACTGATCACAGGGTGCCCTGCTGCAGCCATCTCAGCGATCTGCTGTAAACTGTGTGGGAACCCAGCACAACAATTTTATTTTACATGAAAGGTGTCAGTTTTGGAATCATGAGCCATGTTTTTTTCAATTGATGAATAGAGAAGGGAATTTATTTGAAGAGTGTTGAACTTGGTGGCTCAGTGTTTAGCACCTTTGCCTTGCTACACTGGGGTCCTGGGTTTAAATCCCACCAGGACAACATCTTCAAGAAGTTTGTGTGTTCTCCCCATGTTTGCATTGGTGTCCTCACACACTCCAAAGACATACTGATCGGGAATTAAGATTGTGAGCCCCAATGGGGACAGTGATGATAATGCATTATATAAAGAAGTAATATAAAATAAATCACTACTTCTATATTACTACTGCTACTATATATTATATATATATACACTGTATATATCTATATATTTATATATACTTATATCATTCACTTAATTTCTTATTTATTCACTTCACTTTAGAATTATTAATGCTTATGATCCTCTGACATTGGGTTAGATTGTAATCACATTTCATTCACTCACACCTCATTTATGATTCCCCCTTCATACTCCTATTTTGTCCTATTTCCCTGGCCACTATGCCATGCATTCCACCCTAGAAAGCTGCACTGACACTTCCGCCTATGTGATGCCTTCCATGGAGACATGTCCCGTGGACTAGATGTGACACCAGTGGGACCATGCATGGTATGTTCACCAGCCAGCGCCTGCTGTTTGTGATCGTCTCACTTAGTACACCACATGATTGGTGTCTTCTGGTTTAAATATCCCTCTATACATTACTACCTCATTCCCCCTTCAAAGCTCAGGCGAAACGCGCGTTGGACAGATGCAGTGAGTGTGTGTGCAGGGTCTGTATCTATTGGTCAGACTCAGTACATTGCTGTTTTTTCTTTATTCATTGGCACTTTTTCTATGCATTAGCACTTTTTTTTTTTTTTTGGACTTTGTTTACAATTATGGTGACTGATCATTATGTAGGATTCAAATTCAGCAGCTGACCACATTGCACGGCACATTTTTTATGACGCACTAAAGAACTATGATTTATACAGAATTATTAATATCTATGTACTTCATCTGCATATAGCTATTTGCCTTTTACTACTATTTATTGTTTATTGTACTAATATTGGAATATTAATTTCAATTAAGTTCAATTTTGTAGTAATACCATCTAATCTAATGTGCATATGCCCTAATACTATTCATATCCTGCACCCTCCTGTATATTTTCCACTTGTGGGCATTTACCCTTTTTTAATTATATGTACTTTTGAAATAAAATAAGTATTGTTTATAAATCATTTGGTTGTGTATGATATTTTTAGGTTGTATAGTTCCAGTGCTACTACCTGTTAGATCGACGGGATCTTTTGCACTCGTTTTTGAGGAGGTCTTACTGAATCATTGGGTTGGAAGAGGTGAGGATTTTTTATTTTTTCTCAGCTTTTGCATTGGAATTCAGGAACTTCAACTTCCACCTTGGTTTAGGGCAGTGGGCATGGACTAGGAAGGGCATTTTATTTTTCCATGGGAGTCAGACCCTTACTCTGTGGTGTATACAGCCTTCGTGAGTTGGCGATAGAAATAAGTCAAAATACAAATGTAGCAAATGCAATATAAATAGTGATGGGCAGACTGGTGAAAGTTTGGGTTGTGTGGTACCTGGCCTGAACTTTTTTGAAAGTTTGGTTCGGGTACCAGAACAGTTCCTGAACTTCCACTAGAAAACAATGGATTCCCAAACTGCTAAGAAAAGAAAAAAATTCTTCCTCTCTCTCGTTCTCTTTGCAACCATGGACTTACCCCGAACACTGCACCGGACTTCAGCACTTTGGCATTCAGAACCTAATACTGACTGTCCGGTACGAACGCCAAACATTTTTTTCCCGGTTTGCCTATCTCTAAATATAAGTGAATTGTGGATAACCTTTCAGGAAATGGTTGTAGTTGTAGTTGTACAACAGCTGGAAAATCATAGGAAATAGACCACTTGCTACTTATAAGGTCAAAATAAAAGAAATGGGACAATCTAATATTATTGTAATGGGAAGATATAATGCAGAGGAGAAAGTGTAGTAACATCTAAGACCTACAGTATGTGAATATTCGGAATCCAATCCACCAAAACATCTGCTGTCTGGATACCCGACCAATATCAGTGTCTGGCAATAAATCTTGGAATAAAATTATACGGGGTTAATTGAAGCTTCATTTAGTTATGTAGCCTGCACAGGGGGGTGGGAGGTTCAGACAGATGGCCATTAAATGAAATGGTGATACTGATGAATTTGTTTTTGAGATGGACACTTGTGGTCAATGTCATCTATCAGGGATCCTGCTGAGATAGTTTCATCTTCATCCTTGTTTTTAGCTTAAAGACCTCCAGGACTTTGGGCACTATTTATTAACATTTTATAGCACAGGCCCTTTATTGTACTAATGCACAGTGTGGGCATAATAGAGATAAACTGATCAGCCACAACATTAAAACCACTCACATCTGAAGTAAATAACGTTATCTCCTTAAAGTGGTGCCCTTGTAATGATGGGATATAATCAGTAGCAGTGAATAGTCAGCTCTTGAAGTTGATACATTGGAAGCGGGTAATATGGGTAAGAATTGATCCAGTGGAACAAGGTGTCTTTCAAGTTCCCAGGGCGCCTCCTAACCTGTTAATTGTTAGTACTCCAATATTCTTTTTCACAAGCTCACTATTTAACCCCATATAACCCAAGCAAATATATGGTAATTTGAGGGAAACTGATATATTTAAAATTATGCTTTGATCTTCTACTTTTTTTCTGAAATCACACATAAACTTTCAAATAGGCCATGACTGAGAAGACAAAGACCACCTCATTACACTGAGCGTTCTCATTTTTGAAGCTTCCTATGCAGAGCACAAACTCCTTTCACCTGCTGGGCTCTGCATAAGCAACTCCGGGCAGAAACCCACTGCATTGCACAAAGAAGAATTGAGCACCCATAGACTTTGGCACCTAGAGCAAACACCCTGCTCCCATTCCCACCCCCATTGATTTGAGCAACCCTTAAAAGGCTAAGTTACGATAACTGATGACTAGATCAGATGATCACCAAAATGGAATAACGTATATTATTCCCAGTATGCGGTGGTTAATATTTAGTGGTCCAAGAATGAACAATGAGTTATGGGTCATCAATGACACCCAAGTCATGGGATGAGAAGACTAAGCCATCACATTCGTGAACACAGAAGTGTTATAGCACATATTTCTGAAAATATTAATGATGGAAAAGTGGGTGTCAGTACACTCAGAGCATTGAAGCTTCCTTAATATGAGGCTGTGCAGTTACAGAACAGTCAGGTCTATTGCTTCAGATTTTGGAAAACCCCTGATGTCTAGTTGCAAATTTATTTTGAAAAACAAACTGTTCTTTATCCACCCTCTCTAGGTTCATTGCGGAGTCTCCGCCACTGCTCCCAATATCTGTTATTGTCTGCAGCGCTGATGTTATGTCTAAAGTGAAGCAGCCAATGGCTCTAAGTGGCTTGTGACATCAACTCGTCAGCACTGCAGATAATGACAGACAATGGGAGCAGCAGCTGAGACTAAGGGTACCGTCACATTTAGTGATTCACCAGCGATCCCGACCACGATATGACCCGGTCAGGATCGCTGGTGCATCGCTAAATGGTCGCTAGTGAGCTGCCAGACAGGCAGATCTCACTAGCGACGCAGCAGCGGTCGTTACTTACCTGTCAGACGCGGCGATGAAGATGTCCTCCCGCCCTTGTCCACGCGTCGCTTGTCGGCGCCAGCAGGAAGCCCAGCAGGAAGCGGCCGACGAGAAGCGACCCAGGATGTTCTCGCGCGATCAGCGATAGACAGCGGGGGAGCCGGTCGGAGGTAAGTATCACACATAGCGATATCGCTAGCAATATTGCTGCTGCGTCACAAAATCGGTGATGACACTTAAGCAATATCACTAGCGATCTTGCTTAGTGTGACGGGGCCTTAAGCCAGGGCCGGACTGGCCATCTGGCAATTCTACCAAATGTCAGATTGGCCTGTCTGGTTGTGGGCTGCCTTGTCTGCTATATTGTTATCAGAATCTGCCTCCTCAAGACCCCCATACTCCATACTCCTCCGTCACTTACCTCAGTAGGTCTCGTATGTCCTTTCTGTCTGCAACCTGCCAGAGGCCAGCACTAACTGAGGATATTGGCAGTGCAATGACGTCACTGCATTGCGCTGCTAGCATTCACTGAAAATAGATAGAAAAGAAGTCAGACGCTGCGGAGGATGAAGTGTCTGGATTAGGTGAATATAGGGATTTTTTAAATAATTTTTGGGCTCTCTGGGGGACCATCTGTTAGGAGTCGGGATTCTCCCGCTGCGTGGGATAGATCCCAAGCATTGCCTGGTGCTGTGGTCTCCCATTCTGGCCCGACTGCTGCAAGTGCTGCTCAGCACAGACGTCGGTTCCAGCGTCTTGCTCAGGCTTGTGGTGTTCGTTTGGTTACTGCTAGCTCCCCTGCCAAGTCTATGGTAACCAGCGATAGGCAGGTGCAGCCTGATGCTTGGGAGTCTAAGTCCAGAGTTCATCCAACTGAGCATGTCCGTGATATGGCGTCTGCTCATTGGTGATCGGACGTTTGCTGCTATGGCGAGGTGGCAGCTCCGGATTGGCCAGGGGGCGATGCCTCGGCCGACTGGGCGTGAGTGTTTGGGGTGGAGCTTAAGGTATAAAAGGCTCCCAGTGGTGCACGCGGGCGTGCTAGTGTCCCTTATTTGTGGTTTATGAGAGTGGATACTCTACCACTCTGTCTGCACGTTTGAATTTGTCGCTGTAGTTGCTGAGAGTACTTGCATAGGCAATTAGGGTTAGGACCGGGCAATTTTCCTTGGCTTAGCATATGATTACTTTCCATCATGTGTGCGGTTAGCACAGTTGAGTTATAGAGCAAGTCCAGCCCTCAGGCTATACTTCTCTGGGAAAGCACCTAGCATCCCATGTGTTCTCTTCCTTGACTCCGTATCTGCTTTATTACCCGTGTGTGGTTAGCACAATCTACTTACAGAACGAGCTCTACCCTGTGCTAGTTCCCTGTGATGTTTAACTTTGCTTACTTTCTACAGTACCACTCTGTGCAGTAATGGAGCTGGGTAACCTGAGTTCCATTCACACTGTGTGGCATTTAACACAATATATTTAAAGTTGATCACTTGCTGCTCGGTCCCACCATTGTTCACTAGCAGCAGTTATACATCTCTGCACAGAGGACCCCTGGTTGCAATTGCACTTTATCATTTACTAGCTGAAGAGCCCGGCGTTGCCTGGGCATAGTAACCAACTGTCGTTAGTTATATCAAATTATAATGATTATATTGCACATAAAAACATTTCACATCATGCAGTATATTCAACACTACAGATTTGCAACACAAATTAACTAAATGATTACCCAAGTATTGATAGTATTTTATTTTCAACTCATTCAAGAGCCTTTTGATAAATAACATTTTTGGTTTTTCCTTTTGGTGCAAAGATGAACAGATTTTTGGCAGTTCCAACTCTTGAACAGACCATGTAAAGTTGACCAGGAGAAAAGCATGGAGATTGCAAATCGATCCCTACTACTTTCAAGGACTGTCCCTAAGCATTGTTAATGGACATTGCAAATAGCAGTTGAACTGGAAATAGGAGGCGTTTAAAATCAAAAAACAAATCAGATGGAATGAGTGGAATTCTTGGAATGAAAATGTCCTCTCCTTTGGCACATCCTGTTTCTGAGCTGTGTATCTAACCCTATCCTGTGTGATAATGTCTGCTGAGCTGTGTACCTAATCCTCTCCTGTGTGATACTTTCTGCTGAGCTGTGTATCTAATCCTATCGTGTGTTACTGACTGCTCAGCTGTGTATCTAATCCTATCCTGTGTGATACTGACTGCTGAGCCGTGTATCTAATCCTATCCTGTGTGATACTATCTGCTGAGCCGTGTATCTAACCCTATCCTGTGTGATACTGACTGATGAGCAGTGTACCTAATCCTATCATGTGTGTTACTGACTGCTCAGCCGTGTATCTAATCCTATCCTGTTTGATACTGACTGCAGAGCCGTGTATCTAATCCTATTCTGTGTGATACTGTCTGCTGAGCCATGTATCTAATACTATTCTGTGTGATACTGTGTGCTGAGCTGTGCATCTAATCCTATCCTGTGTGATACTGTCTGCTGAGCCGTGTATCAATTCATATCCTGTGTGATACTGACTGCTGAGCTGTGTATCTAATCCTATCCGGTGTGATACTAACTGCTGAGCCATGTGTCTAATCCTCTCCTGTGTGATACTGACTGCTGAGCTGTGTATCTAATCCTATCCTGTGTGATACTGACTGCTGAGCTATGTATCTAATGCTATCCTGTGTGATACTGACTGCTGAGCAGTGTATCTAATCCCATCCTGTGTGATACTGACTGCTGAGGCGTGTACCTAATCCTATCTTGTGTGTTACTGACTGCTCAGCCGTGTATCTAATCCTATCCTGTGTGATACTGACTGCTGAGCCATGTGTCTAATCCTCTCCTGTGTGATACTGACTGCTCAGCTGTGCATCTAATCCTATTCTGTGTGATACTGTCTGCTGAGCTGTGCATCTAATCCTATCCTGTGTGATACTGTTTGCTGAGCCGTGTATCTATTCCTATCCTGTGTGATACTGACTGCTGAGCTGTGTATCTAATCCTGTCCTGTGTGATCCTGACTGCTGAGCTGTGTACCTAATCCTATCTTGTGTGTTACTGACTGCTCAGCCATGTATCTAATCCTATCCTGTGTGATACTGACTGCTGAGCGATGTGTCTAATCCTCTCCTGTGTGATATTGTCTGCTGAGCTGTGTATCTAATCCTATCCTGTGTGATACTGTCTGCTGAGCAGTGTATCTATTCCTATCCTGTGTGATACTGACTGCTGAGCAGTGTATCTAATCCTATCCTGTGTGATACTGACTGCTGAGCTGTGTATCTAATCCTATCCTGTGTGATACTGACTGCTGAGCCTTGTGTCTAATCCTCTCCTGTGTGATACTGACTGCTGAGCTGTATCTAATCCTATCCTGTGTGATGCTGACAGCTGAGCTGTGTATCTAATCCTCTCCTGTGTGATACTTTCTGCTGAGCTGTGTATCTAATCCTATCGTGTGTTACTGACTGCTCAGCTGTGTATCTAATCCTATCCTGTGTGATACATAGAATCATAGAATCATAGAATCGTAGAGTTGGAAGGGACCTCCTGGGCCATCTGGTCCAACCCCCTGCTCAAAGCAGGATTCGCTAAATCATCCCAGTCAGATGTCTGTCCAGCCTCTGTTTGAAGACTTCCATTGAAGGAGAACTCACCACTTCTCGTGGCAGCCTGTTCCACTCATTGATCACTCTAACTGTCAAAAAGTTTTTTCTAATATCTAATCTGTGTCTCCTCCCATTCAGTTTCATCCCATTGCTTCTAGTCTTTCCTTGTGCAAATGAGAATAAAGTTGATCCTTCTACAATGTGACAGCCCTTTAGATATTTGTAGACAGCTATTAAGTCTCCTCTCAGTCTTCTCTTTTGCAAACTAAATATTCCCAAATCCTGCAACCTTTCCTCATAAGACAGGGTTTGCAGACCGGTCACCATTCTGGTCGCTCTTTTCTGAACTTGCTCCAGTTTGTTGATGTCTTTTTTAAAATGTGGTGCCCAAAACTGGACACAATATTCCAGATGAGGTCTGACCAAAGAGGAGTAGAGGGAAATAATGACTTCACATGATCTAGACTGTATGCTTCTGTTAATACATCCTAGAATTGCATTTGCCTTTTTTGCTGCTGCATCACACTGTTGACTCATATTCAGTCTGTGATCTATTAGTATACCCAAGTCTTTTTCACATGTGCTGTCACTTAGCCCTATTCCTCCCATTCTATATATGCTTTTTCCATTTTTATTGCCCAGATGTAGTACTTTGCATTTCTCCCTGTTAAAAACCATTCTGTTTGTTGCTGCCCACTTCTCCAGTTTATTTAAATCTTTTTGAATCCTCTCTCTCTCTTCTCTAGTATTAGCTATCCCTCCTAGCTTTGTGTCATCAGCAAATTTAATCAGTTTACCCTCAATTCCTTCATCTAAATCGTTGATAAAGATGTTGAACAATACAGGGCCCAGGACAGAGCCCTGTGGTACCCCACTTGAGACATTCTTCCAACTGGATGTGCAGCCATTTACGACCACTCTTTGGGTCCGATCACTAAGCCAGTTATGAATCCACCTAACAGTTGCCTTGTCCATTCCATACTTAATCATTTTTTCAATAAGGATTGTATGAGAGACTTTGTCAAATGCTTTGCTGAAGTCAAGATATACTATATCTACAGCATTTCCTTGATCCACCCAATCAGTGATACCATCATAGAAGGAAATTAAGTTAGTCTGACATGACTTATTAGTTACAAACCCATGCTGACTCTATTTAATCACTTCATTCTTATCCAGGTATTGACATACATGTTGTTTAATAATTTGTTCAAAGATCTTTCCTGGTATAGAAGTCAGACTCACCGGCCTATAGTTACCTGGGTCCACCTTCTTCCCCTTTTTGAAGATAGGAACAACATTTGCTCTTCTCCAGTCTTCTGGCACTTCTCCTGTTCTCCAAGAATTTTCAAAGATTATAGAGAGGGGTTCAAAAATTTCTTCTGCTATCTCCTTCAGTACTCTGGGGTGTAATTCATCTGGACCTGGAGACTTGAATTCATTTAGGCTAGCTAAGTGTTTCCTCACTATCTTTCTGTTTATAGATATCCTGGATTCTTCTATTCCCTTTATAGGACAGTGAATAACAGTTGATGTTACATTTCCTGTGACTGCTGAGCCGTGTATCTAATCCTATCCTGTGTGATACTATCTGCTGAGCCGTGTATCTAACCCTATCCTGTGTGATACTGACTGATGAGCAGTGTACCTAATCCTATCGTGTGTTACTGACTGCTCAGCCGTGTATCTAATCCTATCCTGTTTGATACTGACTGCAGAGCCGTGTATCTAATCCTATTCTGTGTGATACTGTCTGCTGAGCCATGTATCTAATACTATTCTGTGTGATACTGTGTGCTGAGCTGTGCATCTAATTCTATCCTGTGTGATACTGTCTGCTGAGCCGTGTATCAATTCATATCCTGTGTGATACTGACTGCTGAGCTGTGTATCTAATCCTATCCTGTGTGATACTGACTGCTGAGCTGTGTATCTAATCCTATCCTGTGTGATACTAACTGCTGAGCCATGTGTCTAATCCTCTCCTGTGTGATACTGACTGCTGAGCTGTGTATCTAATCCTATCCTGTGTGATACTGACTGCTGAGCTATGTATCTAATGCTATCCTGTGTGATACTGACTGCTGAGCAGTATATCTAATCCTATCCTGTGTGATACTGACTGCTGAGCTGTGTATCTAATCCTATCCTGTGTGATACTGACTGCTGAGCTGTGTATCTAATGCTATCCTGTGTGATACTGACTGCTGAGCAGTGTATCTAATCCCATTCTGTGTGATACTGACTGCTGAGGCGTGTACCTAATCCTATCTTGTGTGTTACTGACTGCTCAGCCGTGTATCTAATCCTATCTTGTGTGATACTGACTGCTGAGCCATGTCTAATCCTCTCCTGTGTGATACTGACTGCTCAGCTGTGCATCTAATCCTATTCTGTGTGATACTGTCTGCTGAGCTGTGTATCTAATCCTATCCTGTGTGATACTGTTTGCTGAGCCGTGTATCTATTCCTATCCTGTGTGATACTGACTGCTGAGCTGTGTATCTAATCCTGTCCTGTGTGATCCTGACTGCTGAGCTGTGTACCTAATCCTATCTTGTGTGTTACTGACTGCTCAGCCATGTATCTAATCCTATCCTGTGTGATACTGACTGCTGAGCGATGTGTCTAATCCTCTCCTGTGTGATATTGTCTGCTGAGCTGTGTATCTAATCCTATCCTGTGTGATACTGTCTGCTGAGCAGTGTATCTAATCCTATCCTGTGTGATACTGACTGCTGAGCTGTGTATCTAATCCTATCCTGTGTGATACTGACTGCTGAGCCTTGTGTCTAATCCTCTCCTGTGTGATACTGACTGCTGAGCTGTTTATCTAATCCTATCCTGTGTGATGCTGACAGCTGAGCTGTGTATCTAATCCTATCCTGTGTGATACTGGGCTCCCCCTGCAGTCTGTGTCAGAGGGTGGTCTGTGTTGTCACGGTAATAAATTGTGTTATTTCCAGCTTTACAGAAGGATGATAACACCATAGAAATGATAAGAATAATAGGCCAAATTGTTTGGTGAATTGGAACGCGCGGGGTTAAAATTTCACCTCACAACATAGCCTATGACCGGGGTCTAGATGTGTGACTGTGCAAAATTTGGGGGCTGTAACTGTGACGGTGCACATGCCAATCCCGGACATACACACATTCATACATACACTTTTTCCCCATTATGTACCTAGGGGCAAAATTGTTTGGTGAATTGGAATGCGTGGGGTTAAAATTTCACCTCACAACATAGCCTATGACGCTCTCGGGGTCCAGACGTGTGACTGTGCAAAATTTTGTGGCTGTAGCTGCGACGGTGCAGATGCCAATCCCGGACATACACACATACATACATACATACATACATACAAACATACACACACACATTCAGATTTATATATTAGATTTTTATTTAATTTAATCCACGAGCCCTAAAACCATCACACTATATCGGGCGCTGCGAGTCGGACCATCATAGTATATAAGGGGCTATGGGGTGGACCGCCATTCTATACAGTGTACTGTTGGGAGGACCATCATACTATATGGGGGAGTGTGCAGTGGATTGTCTTACTATATAGAGGGCTCTGAAGTGAACAATTATACTATATGGGGGGTGTTAGAAGGGTGGGGGGACCATGTTATTATATAGGAGGCTCTTGGAGGGACCATGATACTATATGGGGGCTGTGAGTTGGACATCATACTATATAGTTGGCTGTGACTTCAACCATCATACTATAGTGGGCTGTGGGGGACCATAATATAGTATTGGGGCTATGTGGGAGCTTCATAGTGTATTGGGTATCCATCATTCTGTGTAAGGTGGCTGTGGGGGGATCATCTTACTGTGTAGAATGGTTGTGGTGGACATCATACTGTGTGGGGTGGCTGTGGTGGACATTATACTGTCTAGAAGTATATGGGATACATTATAATATGTTTGGGGCTGTGGTGTCCATCATACTACATGGGATGGTTATGGGGCTGTGGAGTCCTCATACTGTATGGGGAGCTTTGGTGGACATCACACTTTTTATATAGGGTTCTGTGGTGGAAATCATACTCTGTGGGGGTTTGTAGTGCCTCTCATATTGTATACTGGGGGCTGTGGTGGATACCACACTGTATGGGAGGCGCTCAAACAAATGAGCATTTCTGCAGCTGCAGCCCTGCTCTATGTAGCACAAGCGATCGGATGATCGCAGCTTCTAGTCTCCCATGAAGACTATTGAAGCAAGTGAAAAGTAACAAAATTGTTTTAAAAAATAATTAAAAAATAAAAAATATAAAAGTTTAAATCATCCCCCATTCGCCCCATTGAAAATAAAACAATTAAAAACAAAAAATACACATATTGTCACAATCAGAATCGCTCAATTTATCAAGATATAAAAAGAATTACCATATATACTCGTGTATAGCCGACCCCCTAATTTTGCCACAAAAAACTATGAAAACTTATTGACTCGAGTACAAGCCTAGGGTGGAAAATGCAGCAGCTACTGGTAAATTTCAAAAATAAAAATAGATACCAATAAAAGTAAAATTAATTGAGACATCAGTAGGTTAAATGTTTTGGAATATCCATATTGAATCAGGAGCCCCATATAATGCTCCATACAGTTCATGATGGGCTACTTAAGATGCTCCACACAAAATACACCCCATGTAATGCTGCACAAAGGTTAATAATGGCCCCATAAGATGCTCCATAGAATAATATATCGCATATGCTGCTCCATAAAGGTTATGGCCCCATATGCTGCCCCATAAGATGCTTCATAGATTATGCCCCATAAAATGCCCCATAGATTATGCCCCATAAAATGCCCCATAGATTATGCTCCCATAAGATGCTCCATAGATTATGCCCCCATAAAATGCTCCATAGACTATGCCCCCATAAGATGCTCCATAGATTATGCCCCCATAAGATGCTCCATAGATTATGCCCCCATTTGCAGCCCCCCTAAGCTGTGCCATAGATTATGCCCCCATAAGTTTCTCCATAGAATGTGCATCCATATGCAGCCCCCATAAGATGCTCCTTAGATTATGCCCCCATATGCAGCACCCATAAGATGCTCCATAGATTATGCCCCCAGATGCTGCCCCCATAAGATGCTCCATAGAATATGCCCGCATATGCTGCCCCCATAAGATGCTCCATAGAATATGCCCCCATATGCAGCCCTCATAAGATGCTCCATAGATTATGCCCCCATATGCTGCCGCTGCAAAAAATGACATACCTCTCCTCCCTGGGGGCCAGGTGCCGGGTCCTGAGCAGGCGCAGACACCTGCGCGCTATGGGGGACAGGTGCCGGTGGTGCCACTGGCTCAGGACGCGGCACCTAAGATATTCACCTGTCTCCGGCCCATTGCTGCTGTCTGCCACGTCCTGTGACAGTGACTGTTCAGGCAGCAGAGGGCGCGGCGCGCACTAACCATGTCACCACGCCCTCTACTGCCTAAACATCACTGACACAGGGCGCAGCAGACAGCAGCAAGCAGCGATGGACCGGGGACAGGTGAATATTGGATATACTTAACCCCATCCTGGTGCGGTCTCTGCAGCTCCGCTTCTCCCATGGTCTCCCTTCCTTCCTTCAGCTGTCAAGTGGTACCGCTCATTAAACTCATGAATAAATGCATATTCATGAGTTTAATGAGCGGTACCAGGTGACCGCTGAAGGAAGGAAGGGAGACTGTGGGAAAAGCGAGGGGGCTGCAGAGACATGCCGGGGGGGTCAATATGATCTCTGACATCCCGGCTCCCCCGCCGACCCTAGGTATATGACTCGTGTATAAACCAAGAGGGGGACTTTCAGCCCTCAAAAATGGGCCGAAAATCTCGGCTTATACACGAGTATATACGGTAATACGATTGTTAAACGACGTAGCAAGAAAAAAAGTAAAAACACCAGAATTAAGCTATTTTGGTCACAGCAACATTAAATTAAAATGTAGTAACGGGTGATCTAAAGATCGCACATAGCAAAATGGCATCCATAAAAATGTCAGCTCGGCGCACAAAAAATAAGCCCTCACCCAACCCCAGATCATGAAAAATGTTTCTTGAAAAATTGGTAAAACCAATGGTGTCTTTCAAAAGTACAACTCATGCTGCAAAAACCCTCACATGGCCACATTGACGAAAAAAAAAGTTATGGCTCTGGGAAGAAGGGGAGCAAAAAGCAGAAACGCCAAAAAGAAAATTGGCTGAGGCGTGAAGAGGTTAAAGGAAGCACAGGGCAATTATGATAATGTATTACAGGCAATGGTAGAATATGAAGTGGACCCTGGAAAATCAGTAATGTGAAGATGTCTGTGTGTTACATTTTGCAGGGCCGTGGTATGGATGGAATTAGAGCTCATGGTTGGTCTGGACAGAATGCAAAGGAAAAGGGAAAATGAATGACAACAATCAGCGAGACGTCACTGGTGAGAACCTGCACAGTATGCACATGTATGGTCTGCAGATCATTGGTGTAAAATTGATATCATCATATATGGGCACTGTATGGCGGTTCTATCACTCCTAGTATAGTAGTTTTGGTTACAGTAGATGTCCAAGCTTGAAGTTACTGTTTGTGATCATGTACAGTGGTGTAACTTGAACAGAATGGGCCCCAAAGCAAAAGCTCTATTGCAAGGCTGTAACAGCATTGGTCTTTTTATATCTGTTACAGGGACTTTGGCCCCCCCTAGGATCCAAAGCCCAGGTGCGATTGCAACCCCTGCACCTACTGTATTTACGCTCTTGATCATGTGAGCATAAGTATGTGATTTGCATACATGCAGTCACATGCTGACTAGACGTGTACAACCTCGCTCAATGCAAATGAAATTAGCAAAGCCAAGTCAGAATGTGGTTGGAGGTGTGAAAATCCCATACTTGCGGTCAAATGACGGCCCCTCCCAATGCCGGTGTAGGTACGTGTGCCGACTGGGGAATGGTCCCTTTCGGCTGTGGAACAGACTGGAGACAGACACAGGAATCCAATCAGGCCCAAACTTTATTGGATGTCCTCCTGACATCCTGTAAGGCCCACGGCCACAGCGCTTCCCCCTGGCTGAGTCTGCCTGCTGTACACCTACTCACTCTTCGGTGTCCAGCAGTCCAGTACTCAAACCTTCTGTTAGTCACTGCCATCCTGTCCTGCTGCTGTCTTCTCAGGGCCACCCCCTTCTCTGAGTAACCGTCTCTTTTTGTCCTCTGTCCTTCCTGAGCTTCTCCTTTCTCCATCCTTTCCTGAGCTCCTTCCACTTCTCTCTTCCTCCTGGGTGTCTGCCCTGTCCCCTGGGACTCTCCTTCCTTATATCTCCTCCTTCTGGAAATCCCCTTCCCAGTACCGTAACTCCGCCCACCATGACTATACAATTTCCCTAGCCTAAGGCCTGCTGTTGAGTCCTTTTCTCACTGCTCTCTGTCTCCATCTTGTGGTCAAAACCCGGTACTATGTCGTCCTGTACTAATTTCAAGCTGTTAACCATACACATATAATAAAGCATAATGCATAACATCTTTTACATGTCCTTCCCACCTCAGACAGGTCCATAGGTCAGTCCACCCCCTACACCGGCATCGGAGAATCCTCACAGTGTGCGCTATGAGAATTCAGAAGCCTGAAGTTATCAATACTTTATATGCTGGTAATATTTGGTTATGGTTCGCTGGTATTTGTCTGTAATATTGCAATACCCTTAGGCCGGGATCACACAACCGTGTGCGATGCGAGAAACTCGCATGAGACTCTTGCATCAACACCTGACGCTGCCTCCGGCCCTCAGTGCCGGAGCTGCGGCTGCATAGAAATACATACAGCAGCAGCTCCGGTACTGAGTGCCATCGGCAGAGTCGGGTGTTGATGCGAGAGACTCGTGCGAGTTTCTCGCATCACACACGGTAGTGTGATCCCGGCCTTAAGTGATTGATCTTGAAAAAAGATCTTCTGCAATAGATTTAACGTATATGTGAAATGTCCTAGCTGATGTAGATCCTCATCATACCCTCCTCTTTTACTTTTAAACCTCGTGGTATAATTTCCAGCTACTGTGGGGAGTCTATTCTGATGACTTCTCTCAATGACCACTAAAGATAATACACAATGCTTCATATGTTTGTGACTAAATGAATTAACATATTCACTGTTGTGCTAACAAAAGCGTGGCCTTCATCACATCAAGTGTTCTTTTGAATTACCTGCAAGGCTGCTCCATGATTCTTACCTTCCGAAAGAAAGTGGCTGTTTGGATACAATATCAACTATAATTACAATATCTAACATTGTATTAGATAGATAGATTGATAAATATGGGATAGATAGATAGATAGATATGGGATAGATAGATGATAGATAGATAGATAGATAGATAGATAGACAGATGCAAATACGAGAATACAGCAACTCTCTGTAAACACTAAGATGTATACAAACATTGCATACATTAAATATGAACTGCATTACTGCTATATAGAATATACTTATAAAATGAAGGTATCCTTCCTGGCGCCGCTGGAGTGGCAGCCTGTTACAGTAGCTCCTTCTTTGCTCTCCTTTTTTCTCTATTTTTTCTATTTTTCCTTTCTCTTTTATATTGTTACTCCAAAGGACATTGCACTATGGAAAACCATAAGAGGACCTGGACCTTCGATGGACTTTTTAGCTTGTTTTTACTTCAATCTATTGTGTTGGGAAATCCAGGAACTGAAAAAGACCCTAGTGTCTTCTCCAGAGAAGCTATACTGCTGCTTAGGGACACAGGAAGGCAGCATGCTGCTAATAGACCAGAGGACATTCTACCAGAAATAAGGAGGACTAAGAGAAGAGGTTGCAGAGCTGGAGCCCTCAGGAAAGCTAGAAGAAGGCGCTATAGACCTGCTCTTCCTTCCGTCATTATGGGCAATGTGAGGTCACTCGGGAATAAGATGGACGAACTGTCGGCGCTGACCAGACATCATCGGGAATTAAGGGAGTGCAGTGTGTTGCTGTTTACAGAGACCTGGCTCACCGAAGGTACTCCGGACACTGTTGTCTCGTTGGATGGCTTTAAACTCATTCACGCGGACAGGACAAGGAAGAGCGGTAAGAGGAAAGGCGGAGGGCTGGCGATATTTGTGAATGATAGATGGTGTGACTCTAGGCATATCGTGGTCAAAGAGCAAACATGCTGTAAGGACATTGAGCTATTAGCTGTGGGCATGAGACCTTTTTATTTACCGAGGGAACTATCGCATGTAATCATGATAGCTGCATATGTCCCCCTTCTGCGAAAGCTGATGCCGCCACTGAGGTCCTACAATCCACAGTGAGCATGATGCAGTCCCTTCACCCCCAAGCACTCCTTCTGGTTTCGGGAGACTTCAATCATGTGTCTCCAGCATCCATACTACCCGGTTGAACACAGTATGTTACCTG
Source organism: Dendrobates tinctorius (assembly GCF_039654945.1). Classification (NCBI taxonomy): domain Eukaryota; kingdom Metazoa; phylum Chordata; class Amphibia; order Anura; family Dendrobatidae; genus Dendrobates; species Dendrobates tinctorius. The sequence goes on along the minus strand of NW_027361739.1, from coordinate 23,374,588 downwards.
CCTCACTAGAGACAACCAAATATTGGACTTGTTCTTTGCCAATGTGAGAGGGGCATATACCCCGTCAGACCTACCGCCCCTTGGAAGATCGGATCACAACCTAATGCACCTCCAACCCGTGTACAAGCCACTTGTACAGAGAGAACCTGCTGTCACTCGCACAGTGAGGATAAGGACTGAGGAGAGTGATGATGCTCTGAGAGACTGATTTGAAACAACCACTTGGGATGTGCTGCAAGATTCCTATGGTTATGACATGGATGGTCTCACACACTGTATAACGGACTACATTAATTTCTGTGTAGACAACACGGTACCCACAAAAGTAGTGAGGTGCTTCTCTAACAATAAACCATGGATCAGCCCCGGAATAAAGGCTCTTCTCAAAGAGAAGAAGTTGGCCTTCAGATCAGGTGACAAGGGCAGGCTGAGAGAGGTGCAGAAAGATCTGAAGAATCTAATCAGGCAGAGAAAGGCTAATTATAAGAGAAAGATTGAACTGAAATTGTCACAGAAAAGGATTCATGAAGTCTGGGAGGGTCTAAAGTCTATATCTGGGCATAGACAGACTGTCTCCAGGATGGTTATAGATAAAGAGGGGCTTAATGAACTTAATCTATTCTTTAACAGATTTAATCACACACTGGCTGCTCCTTCCCCCCTTATACCATTCACACCTCTCTGCAACAATAACCTCACCCCCTGCTGCAACTTGTCAACTGAGCCAGGGTCTGTTCTTCACAAGTACCCAGGTTGCAAAAGAACTGGATAAGATCAAAGTTTTGAAGGCTGCAGGTCCTGACGGCATCAGTGCAAGGCTAATCGGAACCTGCGGGCACCAGCTGAGTGAGATCATTACATATCTGTTCAATATGAGCCTGAGAATAGGTATAGTACCACAACTGGGGAAATTATCGTGTGTGGTACCAGTTCCGAAGAAACCTTATCCGAAAGACCTTAATGACTATAGACCTGTAGCATTGACATCACACCTGATGAAGGTACTAGAGAGATTGGTTCTCACACGTCTCCGTCCTCTAGTGAGCTCAGATATGGACCCTCTCCAGTTTGCGTACAGGCCGGGCATTGATGTGGATGATGCCATTATCCACCTTCTAGATAGGACTCTCTCTCACCTGGAGAAACCTGGGAGCACTGTGAGAATAATGTTCTTCGATTTCTCTAGTGCTTTTAATACCATACAGCGAGGTCTACTGAGAGACAAGCTGGGCCTTGTTGGCGTGGACCTCCAACTCTCCACCTGGATCCTTAACTACCTCACAAACCGACCTCAGTTTGTAAAGGTTCGGGACTGTGTGTCAGACACGGTGATCTGCAATACAGGGTCACCTCAAGGTACAGTTCTTGCCCCTTTTCTCTTCACACTGTACACTGCGGATTTTAAGTGCAACTTATCTAGCTGCTACTTGAAGAAGTATTCTGATGACTCTGCAATAGTAGGCCTCATCACAGGAGGAGATGAAACAGAGTACAGAGATACTAACCAAGCTTTTGTGGAGTGGTGTTAGAGGAACCACCTTAGGATTAATTCCGGGAAGACCAAGGAATTGGTGGTGGACTTTCGCAAGGGAAAAAATCCACCAGTAGTGGTGAACATTCAGGGAAATGACATTGAGATAGTCGACACCTATAAGTACCTTGGTGTGATCCTCAATAATAAGCTTGACTGGGCCCATCACTTGGATGCAGTGTACAGGAAGGGCCACAGTTGGCTTTATCTGCTCAGAAGGCTGAGAGCCTTTGGAGTTAGGGGGCACTCCTTGCATCCTTCTTCAACTCTGTTGTGGCATCAGTCATCTTCTTTGGTGTGGTGTGCTGGGGTAGTGGCATATCAACCAGGAACAGGAATAGGCTGGACAAACTGATTAGAAGGGCCAGCTCTGTCCTGGGATGCCCCCTTGATCCAGTTCAGGAAGTAGGCGACAGGAGGATACTGGCCAAGGTGAGCTACATGGTGCAGAATGATTCCCATCCCATGCATGAGACCGTGACAAAGATGTGCAGTACTGTCAGTGACCGGCGGTGTAGGTACGTGTGCCGACTGGGGAATGGTCCCTTTCGGCTGTGGAACAGACTGGAGACAGATGCAGGAATCCAATCAGGCCCAAACTTTCTTGGATGTCCTCCTGACATCCTGTAAGGCCCACGGCCACAGCGCTTCCCCCTGGCTGAGTCTGCCTGCTGTACACCTACTCACTCTTCGGTGTCCAGCAGTCCGGTACTCAAACCTTCCGTTAGTCACTGCCATCCTGTCCTGCTGCTGTCTTCTCAGGGCCACCCCCTTCTCTGAGTAACTGTCTCTTTCTCTCCTCTGTCCTTCCTGAGCTTCTCCTTTCTCCATCCTTTCCTGAGCTCCTTCCACTTCTCTCTTCCTCCTGGGTGTCTGCCCTGTCCCCTGGGACTCTCCTTCCTTATATCTCCTCCTTCTGGAAATCCCCTTCCCAGTACCGTAACTCCGCCCACCATGACTATACAATTTCCCTAGCCTAAGGCCTGCTGTTGAGTCCTTTTCTCACTGCTCTCTGTCTCCATCTTGTGGCCAAAACCCGGTACTATGTCGTCCTGTACTAATTTCAAGCTGTTAACCATACACATATAATAAAGCATAATGCACAACATCTTTTACTGTCCTTCCCACCTCAGACAGGTCCATAGGTCAGTCCACCCCCTACACCGGCATCGGAGAATCCTCACAGTGTGCGCTATGAGAATTCACTCCTTTGAAACAACCACTTGGGATGTGCTGCAAGATTCCTATGGTTATGACATGGATGGTCTCACACACTGTATAACGGACTACATTAATTTCTGTGTAGACAACACGGTACCCACAAAAGTAGTGAGGTGCTTCTCTAACAATAAACCATGGATCAGCCCCGGAATAAAGGCTCTTCTCAAAGAGAAGAAGTTGGCCTTCAGATCAGGTGACAAGGGCAGGCTGAGAGAGGTGCAGAAAGATCTGAAGAATCTAATCAGGCAGAGAAAGGCTAATTATAAGAGAAAGATTGAACTGAAATTGTCACAGAAAAGGATTCATGAAGTCTGGGAGGGTCTAAAGTCTATATCTGGGCATAGACAGACTGTCTCCAGGATGGTTATAGATAAAGAGGGGCTTAATGAACTTAATCTATTCTTTAACAGATTTAATCACACACTGGCTGCTCCTGCCCCTGCATACCATTCACACCTCTCTGCAACAATAACCTCACCCCCTGCCGCAACTTGTCAACTGAGCCAGGGTCTGTTCTTCACAAGTACCCAGGTTGCAAAAGAACTGGATAAGATCAAAGTTTTGAAGGCTGCAGGTCCTGACGGCATCAGTGCAAGGCTAATCGGAACCTGCGGGCACCAGCTGAGTGAGATCATTACATATCTGTTCAATATGAGCCTGAGAATAGGTATAGTACCACAACTGGGGAAATTATCGTGTGTGGTACCAGTTCCGAAGAAACCTTATCCGAAAGACCTTAATGACTATAGACCTGTAGCATTGACATCACACCTGATGAAGGTACTAGAGAGATTGGTTCTCACACGTCTCCGTCCTCTAGTGAGCTCAGATATGGACCCTCTCCAGTTTGCGTACAGGCCGGGCATTGGTGTGGATGATGCCATTATCCACCTTCTAGATAGGACTCTCTCTCACCTGGAGAAACCTGGGAACACTGTGAGAATAATGTTCTTCGATTTCTCTAGTGCTTTTAATACCATACAGCGAGGTCTACTGAGAGACAAGCTGGACCTTGTTGGCGTGGACCTCCAACTCTCCACCTGGATCCTTAACTACCTCACAAACCGACCTCAGTTTGTAAAGGTTCGGGACTGTGTGTCAGACACGGTGATCTGCAATACAGGGGCACCTCAAGGTACAGTTCTTGCCCCTTTTCTCTTCACACTGTACACTGCGGATTTTAAGTGCAACTCATCTAGCTGCTACTTGAAGAAGTATTCTGATGACTCTGCAATAGTAGGCCTCATCACAGGAGGAGATGAAACAGAGTACAGAGATACTAACCAAGCTTTTATGGAGTGGTGTTAGAGGAACCACCTTAGGATTAATTCCGGGAAGACCAAGGAATTGGTGGTGGACTTTCGCAAGGGAAAAAATCCACCAGTAGTGGTGAACATTCAGGGAAATGACATTGAGATAGTCGACACCTATAAGTACCTTGGTGTGATCCTCAATAATAACCTTGACTGGGCCCATCACTTGGATGCAGTGTACAGGAAGGGCCACAGTTGGCTTTATCTGCTCAGAAGGCTGAGAGTTTTTGGAGTTAGGGGGGCACTCCTTGCATCCTTCTTCAACTCTGTTGTGGCATCAGTCATCTTCTTTGGTGTGGTGTGCTGGGGTAGTGGCATATCAACCAGGAAAAGGAATAGGCTGGACAAACTGATTAGAAGGGCCAGCTCTGTCCTGGGATGCCCCCTTGATCCAGTTCAGGAAGTAGGCGACAGGAGGATACTGGCCAAGGTGAGCTCCATGGTGCAGAATGAATCCCATCTCATGCATGAGACCGTGACAAAGATGTGCAGTACTGTCAGTGACCGGCGGTGTAGGTACGTGTGCCGACTGGGGAATGGTCCCTTTCGGCTGTGGAACAGACTGGAGACAGACGCAGGAATCCAATCAGGCCCAAACTTTATTGGATGTCCTCCTGACATCCTGTAAGGCCCACGGCCACAGCGCTTCCCCCTGGCTGAGTCTGCCTGCTGTACACCTACTCACTCTTCGGTGTCCAGCAGTCCGGTACTCAAACCTTCCGTTAGTCACTGCCATCCTGTCCTGCTGCTGTCTTCTCAGGGCCACCCCCTTCTCTGAGTAACCGTCTCTTTCTCTCCTCTGTCCTTCCTGAGCTTCTCCTTTCTCCATCCTTTCCTGAGCTCCTTCCACTTCTCTCTTCCTCCTGGGTGTCTGCCCTGTCCCCTGGGACTCTCCTTCCTTATATCTCCTCCTTCTGGAAATCCCCTTCCCAGTACCATAACTCCGCCCACCATGACTATACAATTTCCCTAGCCTAAGGCCTGCTGTTGAGTCCTTTTCTCACTGCTCTCTGTCTCCATCTTGTGGCCAAAACCCGGTACTATGTCGTCCTGTACTAATTTCAAGCTATTAACCATACACATATAATAAAGCATAATGCACAACATCTTTTACATGTCCTTCCCACCCCAGACAGGTCCATAGGTCAGTCCACCCCCTACACCGGCATCGGAGAATCTTCACAGTGTGCGCTATGAGAATTCACTGCTTTGAAACAACCACTTGGGATGTGCTGCAAGATTCCTATGGTTATGACATGGATGGTCTCACACACTGTATAACGGACTACATTAATTTCTGTGTAGACAACACGGTACCCACAAAAGTAGTGAGGTGCTTCTCTAACAATAAACCATGGATCAGCCCCGGAATAAAGGCTCTTCTCAAAGAGAAGAAGTTGGCCTTCAGATCAGGTGACAAGGGCAGGCTGAGAGAGGTGCAGAAAGATCTGAAGAATCTAATCAGGCAGAGAAAGGCTAATTATAAGAGAAAGATTGAACTGAAATTGTCACAGAAAAGGATTCATGAAGTCTGGGAGGGTCTAAAGTCTATATCTGGGCATAGACAGACTGTCTCCAGGATGGTTATAGATAAAGAGGGGCTTAATGAACTTAATCTATTCTTTAACAGATTTAATCACACACTGGCTGCTCCTGCCCCTGCATACCATTCACACCTCTCTGCAAGAATAACCTCACCCCCTGCTGCAACTTGTCAACTGAGCCAGGGTCTGTTCTTCACAAGTACCCAGGTTGCAAAAGAACTGGATAAGATCAAAGTTTTGAAGGCTGCAGGTCCTGACGGCATCAGTGCAAGGCTAATCGGAACCTGCGGGCACCAGCTGAGTGAGATCATTACATATCTGTTCAATATGAGCCTGAGAATAGGTATAGTACCACAACTGGGGAAATTATCGTGTGTGGTACCAGTTCCGAAGAAACCTTATCCGAAAGACCTTAATGACTATAGACCTGTAGCATTGACATCACACCTGATGAAGGTACTAGAGAGATTGGTTCTCACACGTCTCCGTCCTCTAGTGAGCTCAGATATGGACCCTCTCCAGTTTGCGTACAGGCCGGGCATTGGTGTGGATGATGCCATTATCCACCTTCTAGATAGGACTCTCTCTCACCTGGAGAAACCTGGGAACACTGTGAGAATAATGTTCTTCGATTTCTCTAGTGCTTTTAATACCATACAGCGAGGTCTACTGAGAGACAAGCTGGGCCTTGTTGGCGTGGACCTCCAACTCTCCACCTGGATCCTTAACTACCTCACAAACCGACCTCAGTTTGTAAAGGTTCAGGACTGTGTGTCAGACACGGTGATCTGCAATACAGGGGCACCTCAAGGTACAGTTCTTGCCCCTTTTCTCTTCACACTGTACACTGCGGATTTTAAGTGCAACTCATCTAGCTGCTACTTGAAGAAGTATTCTGATGACTCTGCAATAGTAGGCCTCATCACAGGAGGAGATGAAACAGAGTACAGAGATACTAACCAAGCTTTTGTGGAGTGGTGTTAGAGGAACCACCTTAGGATTAATTCCGGGAAGACCAAGGAATTGGTGGCGGACTTTCGCAAGGGAAAAAATCCACCAGTAGTGGTGAACATTCAGGGAAATGACATTGAGATAGTCGACACCTATAAGTACCTTGGTGTGATCCTCAATAATAAGCTTGACTGGGCCCATCACTTGGATGCAGTGTACAGGAAGGGCCACAGTTGGCTTTATCTGCTCAGAAGGCTGAGAGCCTTTGGAGTTAGGGGGGCACTCCTTGCATCCTTCTTCAACTCTGTTGTGGCATCAGTCATCTTCTTTGGTGTGGTGTGCTGGGGTAGTGGCATATCAACCAGGAACAGGAATAGGCTGGACAAACTGATTAGAAGGGCCAGCTCTGTCCTGGGATGCCCCCTTGATCCAGTTCAGGAAGTAGGCGACAGGAGGATACTTGCCAAGGTGAGCTACATGGTGCAGAATGATTCCCATCCCATGCATGAGACCGTGACAAAGATGTGCAGTACTGTCAGTGACCGGCTACTTCATACTAAATGTGAGAGGGTGCGCTGTCGAAAGTCCTTCCTTCCTGCTGCAGTTAGGCTGTATAACCAGCACTGTCCAAAACGGAGAACGACCCAAACAGTGAACTGATAGATCCAAAGTTGTGATAGTCCGGTTATCTTTTTTTTCCGTATATGTACCTAACTACTGTCAATGTAATGCCATTATGCATCTGTATCTGTACTTGTTCCTGCCTTGCTGCTGTAATGCTCTGAATTTCCCCATGGAGGGACGATTAAAGGATTATCTTATCTTACTTAGCGCATAAATTGGCCAATTCATGTAAACCTGTCAACCAGAGTTAAATACCTAAATTCTATTGACTTCAATGGAAACATCACATGTACTAAGGTCCCCCTAGTGGTGGTTGCAATTAACTAATTTTCTTTTCGTCTATAACTAACTATACAGGAGATTTGAAGTTCTGTAACTGACCACTCTAAATATATCGAGAAAGTACCTTGTCTGTCAGTATGCTTTGTATACCCTTTGCTTTTGTCACCTGGAGAGAAACCATGCGCTATCCAATGATCCAGATGACTTTGCAGTTAAAGTATAAATAATTCAATGTTAGATCACAAATGTGTGAGATATATTTGAGGTGACTGAAACATTAGGTCAATTGACCTGTCTGTAGGAATTCCCACCACGATCAACACTCAGTTATTCACTGTGCAGCACAGTATCATTACATTTGTGGTTGATAAATAGAGAATAGTGCAGGTCTAATAAGTCTCACAACCCTCATGCCTACATTCATCAAGTGTCATTAGAATCCACATTGGTCAATCAGATGTGACTTATGGTCATTGACTTTTATGGAATAGATTTCACAGCATTTTACTTTCATATTGGAAAAAAAATCTGAAGATTTTGTAAAAAAAAATATTTTTAAAATTATGAACATGAAGTGGAATGTGTTGAAATGCATCTGCATCATTTTATGAATATTAACCCCGTAACGACCGCCGATACGCCTTAAAATGGTGGTAGTTAAGGGTACTTAAACCACAGCACCGTGAATTTACGGCACTGTGGAAAAAGTGTATTGTGCCCCCCCAGAGTCGGATTATCTCCGGGATCTCAGCTGCCGGGGGTAGCCGAGACCCCAGAGAATATGATTTGGGTTGGTCCTCGTGCTTCCCCTCATGGGTGCCAAAATCTTCTTCCGGGAAGAAAATAGCAGTGAGCATGTGCAGTGTGCCCGCCGAGATCTGCCGGCCGGCACCTGGCAACAATAGGAAGATTTTTCCTATTGGCTAATTTTGGTCATTGTGATAGACACTATCACAGTGATCAAAAGAAAAAACATAGTCAATAAACCCCCCCTTTATCACTCCCATGGTTAGGGAAAAATAATGAAATAAAGAAAATATATTTATTTTCATTTTCCCATTAGGGTTAGAGTTAAGGTACTGTCACACTTAGCGATGTACCAGCGATCCCGACCAGCGATATGACGCGGTCAGGATCGCTGGTACATTGCTAAGTGGTCGTTAGTGAGCTGCCACACAGGCAGATCTCACCAGCGACATCGCTGGGGACGGGGATCGCTACTTACCTGTCAGACGCGGCGATCCTGCATCCTCCCGCCCGGCTCCACGCGTCGCTCGTCCTCACAGCAGGAAGCGCCGCAGGAAGCTGACGACGAGAAACAGTCCAGCCGGTTCTCGCGCGATCAGCGATAACCAGCGGGGGAGCGGGTTGTAGGTAAGTATCACACACAGCGATATCGCTAGCAATATCGCTATAACGTCACAAGTTATAGCGATATTGCTAGCGATATCGCTTAGTGTGAGATGCCCTTTAGGCTAAAGTTAGGGTTGAAATTAGGGTTACGGTTGGGATTAGGGTTAGGGTTGGGATTAGGGATATGGGTGTGTTGGGGTTAGGTTTGTGGTTAGGGTTTTGGTTTGGGTTGTGATTAGGGTTGTGGTAAGGGTTGGGATTAGGGTTAAGGTTGTGGTTAGGGTTATGATTAGGGTTGGGATTAGGGTTAGGGGTGTGTTGGGGTTAGGGTTGTGGTTAGGGTTATGGTTAGGGTTGGGATTAGGGTTAGGGGTGTGTTGGGGTTAGGGTTGGAGTTAGAATTGAGGGGTTTCCACTATTTAGGCACATAAGGGGGTCTCCAAACGCGACATAGTACCACCATTGATTCTAGCAAATTTTGTGTTCAAAAAGTCAAACCATGCTCCCTCTCTTTCGAGCCCCAATGTGTGCCTAAACAGTGGTTAACCCCAACATATGAGGCATCATCATGCTGAGGACAAATTGCACACCAAATTTGGCAGTCTAATTTCTCCTGTTACCTTTGGGAAAATAAAAAAATCATTTTTGTGGAAAAAAAAGATTTTTTATTATCATGACTCTGCGTTATAAACTTCTGTAAAGCACTTAGGGGTTCAAAGTGCTCACCACACATCTAGATAAGCTCCTTTTGGGGGGGTCTAGTTTCCAAAATGGTGTCACATTGGGGGATTCTACTGTTTAGGCACATCAAGGGCTCTGCAAATGCAGCATGACGCCCTCAGACCATTACATCAAAGTTTGCATTCCAAAACGTCACTACTTCCCTTTCGAGCCCCGACATGTGCCCAAACAGTGGTTCCCCCCACATATGGGGTACCAGGGTGCTCAGGACAAATTGGACAACAACTTTTGGGGTCTAATTTCTCCTGTTACCCTATTGAAAATAAAAAATTGCGGGCTAAAAAATCATTTTTGTGGAAAAAAATTTTTTTTTAATTTTCATGGCTCTTCGTTATAAACTTCTCTGAAGCACTTGGGGGTTCAAATAGCTCACCACACATCTAGATAAGGTCCTTCGGGGGTCTACTTTTCAAAATGGGGTTACTTGTGGGGGTTATTACTGTTTAGGCACATCAGGGGCTCTGCAAACGGAACATGACTCCCGCAGACCATTCCATCAAAGTCTGCATTACAAAACGGCGCTCCTTCCCTTCCTAGCTCTGCCATGTGCTCAAGCAGTGGTTCTCCCCACATTTGGGGTATCAGCATACTCAGGATAAATTGCACAACAACTTTTGTGGTCCAATTTCTCCTGTTGCCCTTGTGAAAATAAAAAATAGTGGGCTAAAAAATCATTTTTGAAGAAAAAAAATGATTTTTTATTTTCATGGCTCTGCGTTATAAACTTCTTTGAAGCACTTGGGGGTTGAAAGTGCTCACCACACATCTAGATAAGTTCCTTAAGGGGTATGGTTTCCAAAATGGTTTCACTTGTGGGGGGTTTTCACTGTTTAGGCACATCAGGGGCTCTCCAAACGCGACATGGCATCCAATCTCAATTCCAGCCAATTCTGCATTGAAAAAGTCAAACGGTGCTCTTTCCCTTCCGAGCTCTGCCATGTGCCCAAACAGTTGTTTAGCCCCACATATGGGGTATCAGCGTGCTCAGGATAAATTGCAAAACAACTTTGGGGGTCTAATTTCTCCTGCTACCCTTGTGAAAATAAAAATTGGGGGGCAAAATATCATTTTTGTGGAAAGAATATTATTTTTTATTTTCACGGCTCTATGTTATAAACTTCTGTGAAGCACTTGGAGGTTCAAAGTGCTCACCACACATCTAGATAAGCTCCTTAAGGGGTCTAGTTTCCAAAATGGTGGCACTTGTTGGGGGTTTACACTGTTTAGGCACATCAGGGCCTCTCCAAACACGACATGGCGTCCGATCTCAATTCCAGCCAATTCTACATTGAAAAAGTCAAACGGCGCAGCTTCCATTCCAAGCCATGCCGTGCGCCCAAATAGTGGTTTACCCCCACATATGGGGTATTGGCGTATTCAGGAGAAATTACACAACAAATTTTGTGGCTCATTTTCTCTTTTTTCACTTGTGAAAATAAAAAAAATTGGTTCTTAATTAAAATATTTGTAAAAAAAAGTTAAATGTTAATTTTTTCCACATTGCTTCAGTTCCTGTGAAGCGCGTAAAGGGTTAATAAACTTCTTGAATGTGGTTTTGAGTACATTGAGGGGTGCAGTTTTTAGAATGGTGTCACTTTTGGGTATTTTCTCTCATATTGACCCCTCAAAGTGACTTCAAATGTGATGTGGTCCCTAAAAAAATGATTTTGTAAATTTTGTTGTAAGAATGAGAAATCGCTGGTGAACTTTTAACCCTTCTAAGTTTCTAACAAAAATTTTTGTTTCCAGAATTGTGCTGATGTAAAGTAGATGTGTGAAATGTTATTTATTAACTATTTTGTGTGCTATCGCTCTGATTTTAGGGCATAAAAATTAAAAGTTTGAAAATTGCAAAATTTTAAAATGTTTTGCCATACTTCAGTTTTTTCGTTAATAAACGCAAGTTATATCGAAGAAATTTTACCTCTAATATGAAGTACAATATGTCTTGAAAAAAATTTCTCAGAATCAGCGGGATCCGTTCCAGAGTTATAACCTCATAAAGTGACAGTGGTCAGAACTCAGAATTGTAAAAATTGGCCTGGTCATTAAGCTGCAAATTGGCTCCGTTACTAAGGGGTTAATCATATAATACCACATTTTCTCTGTAGTGGTCGTTGCATTCAAAATGTCAACTTCCACAAGCAAAGTCAACTGATCTGGGGTGTCATTGCTGCAATGTACCTAAGGCCTCTTTCAGACATCCATTTTTCACATGTGTGTTCTGTCCATGAGTTTCATGGATAGAATATGTACCCGTTATAGTTTATGGGGATGTTCACATGTCCATGTTTTTTAGCGGACTATGGGTCCGCGCAAAAATTAAGAAGACATCTGTTTTTATCGGTATCATAGATGAAAATTACCAATGCAGGTCTGTGGGTCCATGAAAAACATTGTGTGCGCTGTGTGCTGTCCGAGATTAACATTGCAATGGATAGAAACTTTTTCATTTAACTGTCTTATTAAATTAATTAACTGACATATCACAAAATGGCAATGACCCATGGCCCCCTTTTCCAAAAGAGTTCCCAGCAGTAGGGAAGTAGAACCTCAGTGGAAGACAGGAAGGGGGCAGAAGGTGGCCCACCTGGAGTGACCGCCACTCATAACTATCAGAGAGTACAGCACACCAATACAGTTAAACTGTGCTGTAGTGCAGGGAGCCATGGTCTCCCTGCCCTAATGCTCTCCATTCTGTAGACCACAGATTTCTTTAAACCTGCAGCCTCCAGAGTGTTAGGAGCATGCACATAACTTCAGAGTCCTAGCACAGGTGGCATGTTGGAATCACCATGTCACTCCACCCACACTGGGATGCTAATTGTGCCTGTAGATTCACTACGATCCAGGGTTTAGGTTTTTAAGTGAATATATACGGTTTATTTTTATCAATCAGTTTGGGACTAATTGTGGGGCTATTATACTGTGTGGGTGGCTGTAATATACTTTATGGGGTGGCTATGTGGTTATCATACTGTGGAGAAATATAGTCTAGGGACATCATACTGTGTAGGGGGCTGTGTAGGGATCATGATGTGTGTGGGAGGACGGGTGCCATTTTAGGAGGCTTTTTTTTGGGAGGATTGTTGGGCCCATCATACTGTGTGGTGGATTGTAGGGGCCATCGCCCTGTGGAGGTATCATATTATATGTGGGGGCAGTGGGGACCATCATTCTGTGTGGGGTTATCATACTGCGTCAAACACTGTGGGGGCCATTTCCCTGCGTTAAGTGGAACAAGAGACTACACATGGAGCCACAGGTACCACCAAACATGGCTGATAACCTGGTGGAACAGTTTAAAGGGGAGGGTTAGGAGGGTATTAAATGGTTGTACAACCTTTTACATGAAGTGTTTGCAGCCCCCACTCTCTCTTATCATTACAACAAGCTAAGAAGATAGGGAACACAGGGAGACATGGGTGTCCACTCAGGTAGGGTCACCATCAAGGCATTATTACCCTTACTGGCGTATGGAGACCGGTGAGCAGAAAGGGCCAGGATCAGGCCCCCCTCTCTTATGCTCACCAGGCCCCAGCGGCAGGATTCTGCAGGTTCAGTAAATGAACATGCGTCCTTGGACACACGTTCAGTTAAAAACTATATTGCCGTGCGGGAAACCTTCCGGCACGGCAACATTTAATAGCTACCAATCACAGGCTGGCAGCTGACATGGTGGCAGTGTGGAGAGACATGGACGCAGTGTGGAGAGACATATTTTATTTTTTAGGATACTGTTTTCAGTGTGGGGGAGGAGAGGTCCTGTTACTGTGCAGGGTGACACTTTCACTTTTTTTCTTTATCTGGTGTAGTGCAGAAGTTGGGGAAAAATTGAGGAAACAGTGTGCTGGTATGGGTGCATGTCATTGTGTGCACCTGTAAGCAAGTTGCAGGATGCAGTGACAGACAGAAGGCAGAGCAAGGGTTAACCAAATGTAACAGTTTAATAGAATAGGGTATTCACTCCTGGCAGGGAGGTAAATGGTTAAAGAATGGCTAATTAGAATAATGAAAGTAAAGCAATAGCAGTCCAGTTAAGGAACTTATCGTGTCCATTATGCTTCTCCTCAGTAGGTGGTCCCACGGGGGTTGTAGCATCGGCAGTGTCCGGGGAGATGTCCTCAGATGGGTTCCTCTAAACGATGGTTCGTCTTCTGGCTGGTCTCTGGTACCTTCCTCTGAGCCCCTAGTCCTTAAACACGTGCAGCCGAAGCAAACGAGGCCGGTGTACTCCCAGTTTAAAATGTGAACGGGCACAAAGTCAGTGGCAGGGAAAGCTGCAAGATTCTGTCCGGTACTCGGCTTTTTCTCCTCTGCTCGTGCGTGGTACTCTCAGTCACTGAGTGCACGGTACCTCTCTCCTCAGCGGTCCTGCTGGAGATGGCGGGGACCAACCAACGCAGCCAGTCGCGGTGCCGGTATTCAAGGGACGGAGCACGCCACTCACCCGGCTGCGTGCTGCTGCTAGTTTGCACCAAACTGATGGCTGCTGCGCGCTTTTGCTTTTATCTTGCCCCTCCTACCCGGGTCATAAGGTTGGTCTGGCTCCTCATTCTTTCCCCCAGGCAACAAGGGAGGCCGCCTCAACAGTTCCGGACCCGGCTTGGTACAGGTACCCGCAGCCTGGTCTTCCTCCTTACACACACACTGGCACGCCCAAGATGTAATCATGAGTTGCGATAGGTTTCTATGCAGGGGCGGACATATCATTGGTGCAACTTGTGCAGCCGCACAGGGGCCCAAGAGGTAAGGGGGCCCACTACCACCTCCGAAGTAGGTGATATTTTGCATTATGATGACCTATTGGACTGGGAAGGGCCCATATGCTATTCTTGCACAGGGGCCCTATTTGGTCTGTGTCCGCCAGTGTTTCTATGACAGAAGGGGTTCTGTTTAAATCCTCTGTACCTGTCATTACGATGCTCCCTTGAAACTCAACCTTTCTCCAGGCTTCAAAGGAGGCAGTGGTATTTCTGTATATAGCACAAGTGATCAGACGATCGCAGCATCAAGTCCCCTAAGGGGACTAATTAACACAGTGAAAAGTAAAAAAAAGTAAAAAACTCTGAAAAATAAAAATAATCATAGAAATTCCAATTGCCTCCACTTTCCTCCATTAAAATATAGATGATAACAAAGTAATCATATGTGGTATCACTGCGTTCAGAAAAGTCTGATCAATCAAAATCTAAAAATAATTAAGACGGTAACACGCATTCCAAAAACACGGTAAACAGAAAACATTTCAAAAATTTTTTTTGGTCCCTGCAATACCACAAATAATGCTATAAAAAGTGATCAAAATGTCAAACTGGTATTGATAAAGATATAATCTTACCTTGCAAAAAATAAGCCCTCGAAACCTTGTAAAAAGCCCCCCCCAATTTTTTTTATAACTTCAGATTTTTTTTCACCACTAAAATAATAAAAAACATTTGGACATGTTTGGTATCGTCGTAATTGTACTGATGAGCAGGAATCATACTGTCAGGTCAATTTTTATCACTCAATGTAAGCTGTAAAATCCATTACCAACAAAAAAAATGCCAGAATGTTTTTTTTCTCAATTTCCCCATGCTTGGAATTCTTTTCCCTGTTTTCCAGTACACTCAGGGCCGGCGTTATGGGCAGGCAGACCAGGCAACTGCCTTGGGCCTCCGCTCCTCCAGGAGCCCCCAGCCAGCGGCACATCACACAGCCGCAATTGGGCCTCTGTGAGGCAGGGGGGCCTGCCTGCCCCCCAGCGCCGACTCCCGCCGCCACCGCATTGAAGGAGGCAGTGATGGAGGAGAGAGCGTCAGCTGACGCTCCTTGTCCCATCATTCCCCGCTCTGCCTCTGACACAGCGGGGGCGCAATGACGTCATCGCGCTCTCACTGTGTGCTAGACAGAGCAGGAGGAGACAGGAGCAGCCAGCAGCGCAGGCACGAGGAGAAGGTGAGGAGTGTTTTTTTTTTTTTTTAATCAGTGTGAGTACTGGACTGTGGGGCCTATATACCATGCCCGGCTGTATCATACCATGCTTGGGGGGCTATATACCATGCTGGGCTGTATTACACCATTCTAGGGGGGCTATATAACATGCTGGGCTGTATTACACCATGGTGGGCGGTATTACACCATGGTGGGCTGTATTATACCATACTGGGCTGTATCATACCATACTGGGGTGTATTATACCATGCTGGGGGGGCTATATACCATGCTGGGCTGTATCATACCATGCTGAGGGGGCTATATACCATGCTCGGCTGTATCATGCCATGCTGGGGGGGGCTATATACCATGCTGGGCTATATTATACCATGCTGGGCCGTATTATACCATTCTGAGGGGCTATATACCATGCTGGGCTGTATTACACCATTCTGGGGGGGCTATATACCATGCTAGGGGGCTATATACTGTACCATGCTGGGCTGTATTATACCATACTGGGCTGTATTATACCATTCTGGGGGAGCTATATACCATGCTGGGCTGTATTATACTGTGCTGGGCTGTATTATACCATTCTGGGGGGGCTATATACCATGCTGGGCTGTATTATACCATTCTGGGGGGCTAAATACCATGCTGGTCTGTATTATACCATGCTGGGGGGACTATATACCATGCTAGGCTGTATTATACCATGTTGGACTGTATTATACCATGCCAGGGGGGCTATATACCATGCTGGGCTGTATCATACCATGCTGGGGGGGCTATATACCATGCTGGGCTGTATCATACCATGCTGAGGGGGCTATATACCATGCTTGGCTGTATCATGCCATGCTGGGGGGGCTATATACCATGCTGGGCTATATTATACCATGCTGGGCCGTATTATACCATTCTGAGGGGCTATATACCATGCTGGGCTGTATTACACCATTCTGGGGGGGCTATATACCATGCTAGGGGGCTATATACTGTACCATGCTGGGCTGTATTATACCATACTGGGCTGTATTATACCATTCTGGGGAGCTATATACCATGCTGGGCTGTATTATACTGTGCTGGGCTGTATTATACCATTCTAGGGGTGCTATATACCATGCTGGGCTGTATTATACCATTCTGGGGGGCTAAATACCATGCTGGTCTGTATTGTACCATGCTGGGGGGACTATATACCATGCTAGGCTGTATTATACCATGTTGGACTGTATTATACCATGCCAGGGGGGCTATATACCATGCTGGGCTGTATCATACCATGCTGGGGGGGCTATATACCATGCTGGGCTGTATTATACCATGCTGGGCTGTATCATACCATGCTGGGGGGGCTATATACCATGCTGGGCTGTATTATACCATGCTGGGCTGTATCATACCATGCTGGGGGGGGCTAAATACAATGCTGGGCTGTATTATACCATGCTGGGCTGTATTATACCATGCTGGGCTGAGTTATATCATGCTGGGGGGCAATATACCATGCTGGGCTGTATTATACCAATCTGGGCTGTATTATACCATTTTGAGGGGCTATATACCATGCTGGGCTGTATTATACCATTCTGGGGGGCTATATACTATGCTGGGCTGTATTATACCATGCTGGCCTGTATTACACCATTCTGGGGGGGCTATATACCATGCTGAGCTTTATTATACCATGCTGGGCTGTATTATACCATGCTGGGGGGGCTATATACCATACTGGGCTGTACTATTCCATTCTGGGGTGCTATATACCATTCTGGGGGGCTATATACCATGCTGGACTGTATTATACCATACTGGGCTGTATTATTCCATTCTGGGGGGCTATATACCATACTGGGCTGTATTATACCATGCTGGGCTGTATTATACCATTCTGGGGGGCTATATACCATGCTGGGCTGTATTATACCATGCTGGGCTGTATTATACCATGGTGGGCTGTATACCATGCTGAGCTGTATTATACAGCCCTCCATGGTGTAAAGCCTAGCATGGTATACAGCCTGTATACCATGGTGGGCTGTATTATACCATGGTGGACTGTATTATACCATGGTGGGCTATATACCATGCTGTGCTGTATATCATGGTGGGCTGGGCTGTATACCATGTGGTGCTGGGCTATATACCATGTGGTGCTGGGCTATATACTATGCAGCTGTGTTATATACCATGGGGGTACATTTTACACTATATTCTATAGGGGGAGGCTGTGTTATATAATATGGGGGGCTACATTATATTCTATGGGGAGGTGGGCTGTATTATATTCTATTTGGGGCTACATTATATTTTATGGGGAGCTGTATTATATTTATTATATTCGATGGGGGCTGCATTATACTATATGAGGAGGGCTACATTGTATTCTATGGAGGGGCTACATTATACTATATAAGGGGCTGCATTATATCCTATGAGGGGGTTGCCATATATTCTATGGAGGGGCTGCATTATACTATATGGTGGTGGGGCTGCATTATATTCTATGGGGGGTTACATTATATTCTGTGGAGTGGCTGCATTATACTCTGGGGTAGCTGCATTTTTCTCTAAGGGGTGGCTGCATTATACTATAAGAGAGGGGCTGCATTATATTCTATGGGGGTTACATTATATTGTATGACGGGGCTGCATTATACTTTGTGGGGTGGCTGCATTAAGCTCTATTGGGTGGCTGCATTATACTATACTGTATGTGGCTGCATTATACTGTATTGAGGACTATGGGGAATACATTATATGAAGAACTATGGGATGCATTATGCTATGGGAAGTGAATTGTACTACATGGGTGACTATGGCGGTGCATTATACTATATGGAGAACTATGAGGAGTGTATTATACTATATGGAGGACTGAGCAGTGTATTTTAATATATGAAGGGCTATCAGGAGTGTATTATACTATATGGAGGACTGAGGAGTGTATTATACTATATGGAGGACTATGGGGCAGATTATATTATATGGAGGACTATGGGGTGTAAACTGTAGATGTGCTGCTGATAACATGATACTGTATGGTGATCTTTTAGGGTGTGTGCACACGTTGCGGATTAGTCTGCGGCTTTTTCTGCAGAGAATCCATATGTCTTGGCAGAAACCACAGGGTAAAACACATGCATTTTTCCTGCAGATTCCTAGCATGTGTACAGCGCATTTGATGCAGGTTCTAGTGAGGTTTGGCAGTGCGGATGAGAGAGAGATTGATTGATTTGTATGTCCTGGAACGTACACTGCAGCTGCGGTTCCGCAAAAAAGAAGTAACATGCTGCGAAAAATAAACCGCAGCAAATCTGCGCGGAATTTTCCGCAGCATGTGCACGGCGGATTTGGTTTTCCATAGGATTACATGGTACTGTAAACCGCATGGAAACTGCTGCGGATTCGCAGGACCAAATCCGCTGTGGATCCGCAGCAAAAACCGCAACGTGTGCACACACCCTTAGTGATCCATTAGTGATCGTTCTGTCCCCGTTATTCTTTCTCAGATGGTGGAAAGAGGCCGGGAAACAAGTACTGAACGACTTCTTCAATTTTGTCGATCATTTAGCGGCCTGAACTCAGCGCATGTAATTACAATCAAAATGCTTCTGTGTAATGTGCAATATGTTAGCATTTGGGGCCCCATTTTAAACTTTGCCTAGGGCCCCACTTTGCCTAAAACCGGACCTGAGTACACTGTGTGGTAAAATGAATAGTGTCATTCAAAAGAACAACTCGTCCTGCAAAATACAAGCCCTCATATGGTTATGTGGACACAAAAAGTTATGCCCCTGGAAAGTAGAGAAGGAAAAATAAAAACGTAAAAAAATGGAAACTGTCCTCGTCAGGAATGGGATGAATGCTACTGCATTCCGGAATCTGAAAGATTATAGCTTTTGGGTATGTGCATATTTAATTATTCCCTACTCCCAACAAAGTGAACGAGAATCTTGACATCTCATTCACAAGCTGCTTATTTTTTCAGGCAGATTTGAAGCAGTTTGACATCTACAGCATTTCAAATCTTTTTGCATTTTTGCAGCTTTTTTCACCCATTTCAATACATAGAAAAAATGCAATTAGAAAAAGCTGTAAAAACATGCACATTTTATATTACGTTTTTCCTGCCACAAGTCATTTTTGATGCAGAAATATCTGTAGCGTATTCTTAACGTGTGCGCATACGTATGTACATGCTATATCATATACACGAACATTAAGATCTCTACCGTACTGTAATCTTTAATATGTTCTTCAGAACAGATATCTAGCACTAAGCTCACCAAGGCAATGTAACTGTGGCACATAGGACTGCATAAGGGCTGTCTACTCAAAACGGTAGAACATTTCTGTATTAAAACTGATTTGCAAAACTGATTTACTTTTTATATAAGACTCATCAGGACCATTGAAAAGTATTGCAAAAGTCCATGTACACTTTAATTGTGATTTGTTTGTTTTTTTTCACAGTTTTTTCTTTTATAACACCTATTTCTCCTTAAAACATCATTTATACCCTGGTAATATGTGCAAAAGCCTCCTCTCTAACAATGCCCCACATTAGTGGTTGCCAATTAACCCCTGCCAGTCCTCCTACGCATGAATTTAACACTTATTTAGGTTATTTTACTTGTTTAGACAGGTGATAATAAAGTATAGCTCGCTTCCCAAGTAATAGGAAATTCATTGCAGCCTGCGCATGAACGAACCAGAATTTTCAATTATGTTATTGCATATAAAACAATTGAATCTGTTCTCAAATCATGTTCTTTTGTCATTTAAGAAAATAGCTTTTCCATGCAGCGAAGTCTCAGTGATCTCACAATGAATCTGCCGTCAGTCAGCAAATAAAACTTTAAATCCCATAATGTGAAACGATGTTATATGTTACCTGACGTCTTGGATATATTTCTATAGGGGCTTCATTTGTCACCCATGGATAGAGCTCAATACAAGTCCTGGAGCTTTTCTTTTACTGTGAATGCCTCTGTACAATACTGTATAGAGTATAATATTCCTACCTCCTCCCTCGAGGATATACCATAACTTTATTATAGGTGGACACCAGACTTTTGGGACGCCCAATGATCCTAAGAATGAACGGGCAGCAGCATGGATTTAGCACTGGGGCCACTTCACAATTTGAGTGAATGCAGCTTTGCATTTTTCCTTGCACCGCACATTGCTTACGTTAACTGTATTGTGCAAGCACATATAGACTGGAATGCCAAGCAGGGGTATATATATATATCATTGTTGTAACCTGGCAGGCACGAAGATTAATGGGGCCCACTTCCACCTCTAAAGCAGGTGGAATTGTCCATTATAATGAGTTATTGGACTGAAAATGGCCCATATATTGTTCTTTTCTCTCTGTGTCCACCAGTGATGCCAAGGCCAATGCTATAGTAGATCTGTGCATTTTAGCTTTACCGGCATGTTAGCTTATAACTGGCATGGTAGCTATACTGACTTCCTATACTCATACATAGGCATATACTTTCTTAAGTACTTGCTCGAAAATCCATTTGGAGAACTGAGTCTTTGGGTTGTAGACGGTAACAAAAAATAAAAGGGGCCATTTCCTGAGGTTGAATCTTGAAACAATAATACTCTTTCAAAGTTTTGCCCCATCATCCCATAAGGAACCAAAAAGTGGCTTCATGCTTAGGCTAATCCCCCACCCACATTGGCGGCTGAGCTTCATCTCTCCATTGAGGGCTTTTCCAGGTTCTTTGTTCTTTCTGCTCATGAACCTTACAATATCTAGATCCAATTTGTGCAAGGATTGGGATTTATGTAGAACAATTAAAGGGACTGTTTGATTGAGGTACCCTTTAAAGTATATTATTTCAGGCAACGTCTTTCAAACTGCAGAAGCCACAGCAATCATCAGATCATTTTGGATCTTGATTCTGACATAATGCTGGTCTTACTGGGAAATGCCATGGTCATACATTCATTTTTGCCTCGTGTAGTATCAGAGCATATAACATTACATGATGGGCAATAAAAGCAAAGTTTGTCCAAGGTAAACACAGATGGGGTCCATAAGAGCAGGAGCTTTTTATAAAGTGGCATTGCCACAGTGTAGAGTAAGGCAGACCACAGGGGACATCATTCCAAGTGTGAAAGTCTATTATGGTGCAAAATTTCACCCTCTCCATCCCTCATTTTAAATGGGTTGCATCAACAAATGTCGGTTCTTAGAGCATAACTGTCAATTCTCTCCACAGTAGTGGAATTTGTCATCAACTCCTGCGCTCTGCATAGGCTACAAACGGGATGACAAAGATCTCAGTTTAATGAAGAAAGTTTTGTCATCACTAGTGTTGAGCATTACGATACCGCAAGTATCAGGTATCGGCCGATATTCACGGTATCGGAATTCCGATACTGAGTTCCGATACTTTTAGCATATCGAATACCAGAATCGGAAGTTCCCATAATGCTATGAGCCAGTTTGATTTGATTCAGCCAATGACAATCCTCAGAAGTGTGGGCACATCCTGTTAGGCATGTAGGCATGTTAAGTAATGGCATGGCTGTGACTGGCTGCTGAATTGATGTCATGATGCACTATAAAAGCCGCCGCCGCAATTTCGGGTTCACTCTGCTGTGAATTCAGTTAGGGACAGGCTGCTGTTCAAGACTCTGAGGGACAGTTAGAGTTAGCGATTTTCAAAATCATATTTTGCTTTACCCAGCCTACATAATCAACCACTGTAGCTTTCTTTTGCCTTGCAGCAATGCTCACAGCTGTCTGCAAGGTCTGTTTGAGTGCAGCTCACGCTGTGTAGTGTGTCCTGCAGCCACGTCTGGTTGTAGGCCGCTCAGCGTACGTCACTGCCTCATACATATTTTTCTTTTTTTGCTGCTCATTTTTCATTCTCCTATTAGTATGCATCCATCCGTATCCATCTACATTGGTTGATTGCAAACACTATATAGGAGTAGATAGAGGAGCCTTTTTTCTGGCTTGTGCCCTTCAGCCGCAGCCAGATTAGTATTACCCTATTTTTTGGAGCCTCATCTTTTGCATTGTAGGTTACATTCCTGCATTATAATAGCTCCAAAAATTTTGTGATACTATCGCTTTCAAATCTTTGGTCACATCCTTTTTGTTTTTTTGAAAAAACAAAAACAAAATAAAGTTCACCAAACACTCCATTTGACAGTTGTGTAGGCCACATTAGCTCATATTAAAGTGTAGTCCACACACACTTTATAAAATTAGTGTTTCTTATACCTGTTAGCAGCTGTTCAGGAATAAGCACACTAAGCCCCCGCTTTTTACTTTTCTGCCTATCTTTATCAGTCTACCAAGATGAAGAAGGCAGGGAGTAAGGCACGTGGGCATGGAGTTTCAGCAGGGAGAGGATGTGGGGATTCTGCAGGGAGAGGACGTGGGGATTCTGTGCCTGCTGCGGTCACCAGTGAGTCAGCATCCCCCAGTTTTAGCAGGCAACAGTTCTTTATGTGCAGCTTTGTAAGACCTCGCCGTACCCCACTTCTGCGGGAGGAACAAATTGAAGCTGTTGTCAGATGGATGGCAGCTAATGCATCGACTTCAATTACTTCCACGTCCTCTCAGGGCCAGAGCACTGAAGAGCAACCATCTGTCTCTTCACCACCTGCCAAAGTGCCAGGCAGTCAGAAAGCCCTGGACAGGAGCCATCACAGTCTCTACTTCTGTTCTCTGAATCTGTTGGCTTGGAAAGAGGGGGCCAGCCAAGCAGCATTCAAGAATGTGAAGAAGAGGGAGTATGCAGTGATGCACAACTGCTTTGTCCCTCTGAATCTGAAGAGGCGGGTGGGCCAGTGCCTATGGTCAGCACACCTCAGTACGCATCAGATGATGACGAGACTCAGGTGCCACTTTCTGGTGCGTACAGTGCTGGCAAGACTACCCAGGAGAAGCAGGTGTTTGAAGAGGGGAGTGTAGATGATGAGGTCCTTGACCCATCATGGCGTGAGGAACAGGAAGGTGGTGGGAGCAGCTCTGAGGAAGACATTCCCCGATCGGCCGAAACAGGAGGGAGAGGGAGGGGGCAGACTTGGTTGCCTGTAGCCTCCACTTCGGCACCCGTTAGGAGCATTCCTCTTCCAAAAGCCAAAACGGGCGCTCCCAAGACTTGCAGTGCGTGGTCCTTTTTTGACACAGTTGCAGATGACATTTGCTTTGTCAAATGCAAGCTGTGTCATCAGAAAGTCAAAAGAGGGAAAAATGTCAGCAACCTCAATACCACAAATATGTGGAAACATGTGCGGACCGAGCACGTGGTGAAGTTACAGAGACACCCTGAAGACGTAGGCCAACCTACAGCACCACCTTCCATCTCTTCAGCTCGTGTTGCAGCTTCTTCCTTCAGCTCACACACAGCTGGTTCGGCTTCCTCACAGGATCGCCATGGAAGAACCTCTGGCACTGTTGTCCAGAGACCCAGTGACATTCCACCCACAGCACCACATTCCCGTTCATCCTCACACTCCCAGACCACTCTACAGTCATCGGTAGCACAGGCATGGGAGAAAAGGCGGCCATACTCGGCAAACCATCCCCGAGCACAGGCTCTGAATGTTGGCATTGCCAAATTACTGGCCCTTGAAATGCTCTCATTCAGGCTGGTGGAGACTGAAACCTTCCGGAACTTCATGGCATTGGCAGTCCCACAATACACCGTGCCAGGCCGCTTTTATTTGAGCAGGCAAGCCGTCCCTGCCCTGCAAAAGCATGTGGAGGGAAAAATTAAACATGCGCTACTAAACGCCGTCAGTAGCAAGGTCCACCTGACCACCGATGCGTGGACCAGTAACCATGGACAGGGATGATACCTTTCACTCACTGCCAATTGGGTCAATGTTGTGGAGCCGGGTACAGATCTTGAGAGTGGCGCTGTACGTGTTCTGCCAACTCCAAGGATTGCAGGAATCCAGTCTGTACACATTGACTCCTCCTCATACTCCAGTTCCTCAGAATCAGCGCTGCAGGAGCCTGTCACGACCGATATGAGCACAGCCGTGGCCAAATGCCAACAGGCCGTACTGAAATTTATTTCTTTGGGGAATCTAAGCCACACATCGCAGGAGCTCTGGAATGCCATCAAGCAGGAGAGCGATGTGTGGTTTCTGCCAGCGAATCTCCAGCCAGGCTTGGTAGTGTGTGACAATGGCCGAAATCTGGTGGCAGCTCTAGGCCTAGGCAACCTCACTCACATCCCATGTCTGGCACATGTGCTGAACTTGGTCGTGCAGAGCTTTCTGAGGGACTATCCGGATCTTGATGCACTGCTGCACAAGGTCCGCATAGAGTGCGCTCACATGCGGCGCTCCAGCACGGCAAGATCGCGCATTGCAGCTCTACAGCGCCGATTACGCCTTCCAGAACATGGCATTATATGTGACCTACCCACCAGGTGGAATTCAATGTTACATATGTTGGAGCGGTTGTGTGAGCAGCAGGCAGCAGTAATGGAGTACCAGCTGCATCAGGCGCAAACAAGTCTCACTGTGCGCCGGTCACACTTCAGCACCACTGAGTGGGCCTCTATGAAGGACATCTGCCTCGTTATGCGTGCCTTCGATGATTCCACGCGGATGGTGAGTGCAAATGATGCACTAGTCAGCATGAATGTTGCCCTTATCTGCCTGCTTCAAAAAACACTGCAGGCACTAAGGGAGGATGTTTTGGAAGAGGTGGAGGATGAGGAGTCACAAATGCCATCTGCTTCTGGACAGTCTGCGCTACGTGGTTCCTCACAAAGGCCTAGGCAGGGGACACTTTGTGAGGAGGATGAGGAGGAGTCAATGGAGGAGGAAGACATCTCTCCAGAGGAGGGAGGTACACAATGCTCTAGTCAGTATGTACAGCGAGGGTGGGGTGATGCAGAGCAGGCAGAGATGACGCCTCAATCAGGGGACAGAGTTTCTTTGGCAGTTGGGAGTCTGCAGCACATGGTTGATTTCATGCTGCCGTGCCTGAGAAACGACCGCCGCATCGCCCACATTCTCAACACGGCTGATTATTGGGTGTACACCCTCCTAGATCCTCGCTACCGGGACAACTTACAAAGCCTCATAACACCATTGAACCGGGAGCGTAAAATGCGGGAGTACCAAGACACACTGGTGCAGTCCATCATGTTCTCCATTCCACACGAGAGCAGTACTGCTAGTGCTTTACAAAGCAGCTCTGTGTGTCGAGGCAGTGGAGGAAGCTCTGCACAAAGAGGGAGCAGAGGCAGCGCCTCAGCACAAGGCAAGACCAGTATGGCCCAAATGTGGCAATGTTTTGTGTGCCCATCACAAATGTCTACACCATCACAGACGGAGAAAACGTTTCCGTCAGAAGGTGACAGACTACATGTCTTGCCCTGTCAGTGTACTCCCAGACGGCTCTTCCCCCTTCAAGTTTTGGGTCTCTAAGCTGGATATATGGCCAGAGCTTAGCCAGTATGCATTGGAGGTGCTGGCTTGCCCTGCTGCCAGTGTATTATCGGAACGCATCTTTAGTGCCGCAGGTGGTGTACTAACAGACCGTCGCACGCGACTATCCTCCGATAACGTTGACTGGCTTACTTTTCTGAAAATGAACAAGGCCTGGATCTCACCAGAATTTGCCAGTCCTCTTCCAGAATAAATAATTGGTTCGCAGCAATATCCAGGTCTCCTGTGGTGTTCATGTTACTACCACCTGAACTGTAATCCCTGGGCTTCAACACAGCCAGTTGTTGCTCAGAAGTGCCGTCTGCACAGAGAAAAACACTAGCTCCTGTGTTAGTGGGGTTCAGTAACGCCAGCTGCTCCCCTGCTGTGTGGACGGCAAAGTCTCCTGCACCCTCCACATTCAAACTACTACTGATTTTTAACCGTGCTCCACTTAGGCCTCTGGCTCCACTGTCTCTAGTATTTCCCCTGGCCTCCAACCCCACCAGTTGCTGCTCAGAAGTGGCATCTGCACAATCCACACTTGTTCCTGTGTTGCTGGGGCTCAGTCACGTCAGTTGATCCCCTGATGTGTGTCCGGCAATGTCTCCTGCTCTGTCCACATTCCCATTACTAGGGAATTGCTGCAATTAGGCCTCAGCCTGCTGCATGATTGATCCTGGGCTTCAACACAGCCAGTTGTTGCTCGGAAGTGCCGTCTGCACAGAGAAAAACACATGATCCAGTGTTAGTGGGGTTCAGTAATGCCAGCTGCTTCCCTGCTGTGTGGACGACAATATCTCCTGCTGCCTCCACATTCAAACTACACCACCTATAAATCTTGCTGCAATTAGGCCTCAGCCTGGTCCATGACTGATCCTAGGCTTCAACACAGCCAGTTGTTGCTCGGAAGTGCCGTCTGCACAGAGAGAAACACATGCTCCAGTGTTAGTGGGGTACAGTAATGCTAGCTGCTCCCCTGCTGTGTGGACGGCAATATTTCCTGCTGTCTCCACATTCAAACTACATCACCTCTAAAACTTGCTGCAATTAGGCCTCTGCCTGCTCCATGACTGATCCTGGGCTTCAACACAGCCAGTTGTTGCTCGGAAGTGCCGTCTTCACAGAGAGAAACACATGCTCCAGTGTTAGTGGGGCTCAGTAATGCCATCTGCTCCCCTGCTGTGTGGACGGCAATATCTCCTGCTGCCTCCACATTCACACTACTACTGATTTCAAACTTGCTCCAATTAGGCATCTGGCTCCACTCTGTCTCTAGTATTTCCCCTGGCCTCCATCCCCTCCAGTTGCTGCTCAGAAGTTGCGTCTGCACAATTAACACTTGTTCCTGTGTTACTGGGGTTCAGTCACGTCAGCTGAACCCCTGATGTGTGTCCGGCAATGTCTCCTGCTCTGTCCACATTCCCACATCTATTAGTGCCTTTGGCTGAGTTGCCTCCTTCTCGGTTTCCGAGTTCCAGCAATGTCTGCTGGTCCTTGGTAGTGCTTTCTAGCACAGGTACCTCCTGCTTAGTAACCGGGTTCCAGCACTGTCAGCTGGTCTACGGTTGTGCCATTGGCTCTTGTTCCTTCTGCTGCCCCTCCGGGTTCCAGCACAGTCAGCTGGTTCTCGGCAGTGCCTTTGGCTGAGGTGCCTCCTTCTCGGTATCCGAGTTCCAGCAACGTCTGCTGGTCCTTGGTAGTGCTTTCTAGCACAGGTACCTCCAGCTTACTAACCGGGTTCCAGCACCGTCAGCTGGTCCTCGGTTGTGCCATTGGCTCTTGTTCCTTCTGCTGCCCCTCTGGGTTCCAGCACCGTCAGCTGGTGTTCGGCAGTGTCTTTGGCACGGGTACTCCCTCCTGCCCAGCCTGGTTCCAGCACGCCTGCTGTTTCCGGGTAGTGTCAACGTCACTTTGCCACCAACTCGTTGTCCTGTCGTGCCGCGGTCGGGATAGCCGAGTCTATGGTGTCTGCAGTGGGCTGCGGGTTCTGGTAATAAAGGCTGGTTCCGTAGTGCCAAAAGGACAAGCACCCCCTGTAGGACTGTGGGTTTCAGTAACTGCGGCCGGCTGGCGGCCTTGCAACTTTGTTTATCATGGGTAGCTTCTGCTACCAATCCGGGTTCCAGCACCGTCAGCTGGTTCTCAGCAGTGCCTTTGGCTGAGTTGCCTCCTTCTCGGTTTCCGAGTTCCAGCAATGTCTGCTGGTCCTTGGTAGTGCTTTCTAGCACAGGTACCTCCTGCTTAGTAACCGGGTTCCAGCACCGTCAGCCAGTCCTCAGTTGTGCCATTGGCTCTTGTTTCTTCTGCTGCCCCTCCGGGTTCCAGCACCGTCAGCTGGTTCTCGGCAGTGTCTTTGGCACGGGTACTCCCTCCTGCCCAGCCTGGTTCCAGCACACCTGCTGTTTCCGGGTAGTGTCAACGTCACTTTGCCACCAACTTGTCCTGTCGTGCTGCGGTCAGGTTAGCCGAGTCTATGGTGCCTGCAGTTTAGGTGCTTCCTATGTGGGCTGCGGGTCCTGGTAATAAAGGCTGGTTCCGTAGTGCCAATAGGACAAGCACCCCCTGCATGACTGTGGGTTTCGGTAACTGCGGCCGGCTCGTGGCCTTGCAACTTGGTTTATCATGGGTTCCTTCTGCTACCCATCCGGGTTCCAGCACCGTCAGCTGGTTCTCGGCAGTGCCTTTGGCTGAGGTGCCTCCTTCTCGGTATCCGAGTTCCAGCAACGTCTGCTGGTCCTTGGTAGTGCTTTCTAGCACAGGTACCTCTTGCTTAGTAACCGGGTTACAGCACCGTCAGCTGGTCCTCAGTTGTGCCATTGGCTCTTGTTCCTTCTGCTGCCCCTCCGGGTTCCATCACCATCAGCTGGTCCTCGCTAGTTCCATTTGCTCTTGCAGCTTCTGCTACCTATCCGGGTTCCAGTACCGTCACCTGGTTCTCAGCAGTTCCTCAGCCTTCTTGTACCTTCTGCTACTTTTCCAAGTTCGAGCTTGTGGAAATGGTTTTTGGATCTCACTGTGGATCTCCCTGACGACGACCCTGAAGATGACGACCCTGAAGACCACACCGAAGAAGACCAAAAAGATGACCCTGAAGAAGATGACCAAGAGGACAAAAAACATGAAGACAACCACCAAGATGCAGAACAACAAGAGACAGAAGACCAAGAAGCAGAAAAACCAAAATCAGAAGAACATTAAGCATAAGACTAAAAATCAGAGCAAATGATATTATCTAAATTATAAGCAGAAGAAGAAGACTAAGCAGTGTATGGGGGTGAGTCCGTTCCTCCTCGTGGTGCCCCTGGAAAATGCCTGCTGCTGCAGGCCAAACTGAACGCGGACAATTCCTGTTGTAAATCTTTTGTGACAGGCAGAACGGAAGGTGTAATCTTCAAACTTTTATAGATAACAACTACAGGAATGACTGTCACAAATAAGAATATCATGAAGAAGAAGAATAGGAAGAAGATGAAAAAGTAGAATATGAAGAAGAATAATAGTTGAATAAGAAGAATATGAAGAATGTAAAAAAAAAGAATAATAGGAAGAAGGTGAAGAAGAAGAAGATGAATAAGGTGAAGAAGTTGATGAAAAAGATGCTGCTGCTGAGGATCATGAAGGAGAAAGTGTGGGAGAAGTAAAAAAGAAGGTGAAGAGCATGGAAGTAGTGAAACATACATATCTGACAAAATATAAAAGAGGTTAACATAGTCAATATTTTTGTAACTCCGAACGTCTTAAAAAAAAAAAATTATTCCTGCTATTCCATTTGATTGGGCTAAACCTCTATGCCTTTAATGTCTCCTCCACCTCCCCCAATATATTCTACATTATTCTTAGTTGTTTTTCTTCATGTAGAATTAACCTGCAAGGAAAGAAAGGGTTTTTTTTAATTCTGATATTTCGGTCCCATTGACTTGAATGGGACTTCTGGGATCGGAATCGCTGATACCCGATACTTTTTGGATATCGGCCGATCCAATCTGATCCGATATTTCTCAATATCGGATGGTATCGCTCAACACTAGTCATCACATTCACTGCCTGAAAACCATATTGAAATGTGTGCACTGCAAATTTTTTAATACTGTCTTCACTCACTCTTTATTAAAATCTGCTTTCAGTTTTTTCTAACAATTTTTCTAACACTGAGGTTAGACCTAAGGCCAAAATTAGATTTAAGGTTAGAAATAGGATTAGGGTTACAGTTATCCTTGGGGCCAACGTTAGGGATAGGGTAGTGTTAGGAGTGGCGGAAGACACTAAATAAAAAATAAATAAAGTGCCTTCGCCACCCGGGGTCCACCGTGTGGTGGATGGAAAAACCGCTGCTAGAGAGGCAGAGCACAAGGCGGTAATGTGCACAAGGGTTAGACGGCACCCAGTGCACAAAAGCAAGATCTGTTATACTCACAGAGCTGCAGGCAAATAGGCTCAAATTAAACGCTGAGTCGGTTCAGAGTCACAGACTCACAGCGATACAGTCGCAGTATTCGCGGTCACAGGAGTAGCCTTAAGCAGCAGGACTACTCCGTCTAGACCTACCGTCAAATAAGATGCAAAGCGTCGCAACCGCGGATGCAGAGAAAGCTGTAACTGCAGTGCAGCAAGAACTGAGCTGCTGGCAAGGCGCTGCAATAACGCTGGCGCAATGCAGACGCTAAGCTGCTGAGCAAGATGGAGCTAGGCGCGCTGGCGCTAGCGCTGCTACTGGCTGAACCCAAACACTCTCACAATCGTATTATCAGAGGGAAGGGGTTTCTTAATAAGTCTGTCACCAGTCCAAGCATCCATCACCATACATACAGCAGCAAGTATGAAATACTAGCGCATGACGGAACAGCCATGCACGCTTTTTATACCAAACGGGACCTTCCGGAAGTCTCCAAGGCTCCAGGAGGAGCCAATAGGATTAGACACAGGACCTGAGCATGTGACTTCCGAACTCCAATGGGAGCTCGTCCCATGAGTCTGCTCAGTGGAGGGAACAGAGGACTTAGCCTCTGGAGAGAGTTGCCGCAAGGCACTCTCCTTTTCAATCTCCTCTACCGCAGATGAAGCACAGGAGACTGCAGCATGTAAGGGTCTAGATTTCATCATAGGAAAGGAAGAAATCAGACTCCTAACAGGTAGTGTAATAAAATAGTTTATTAAAATGTCTTAAAAAATAAAACATAAAAAAAATAACAGAAATATTGTTAAAATTTTACTTCAGATTTCAGCATAGAGAAAGAAGCTAGTTAAGGGGTTCAATACTGGATCAGTGAAAGGGAGTGCTAATAGTGCACGGGTTACGGGATGCAAATTACTTTCTCTTGCTCTGGCCTCTAGCAACCCATACTACACCACCACATGAAGAGGCCCATACTCTTGTGTATTTACTGTAGATAGAGGTTGCCTTCAAGAGATAACCACTTTAATTGACGTGGCCCTAGTTTAGGACCTCAACTAAGCTGGATCTGTGGGTGGCTTCTCTTCTTCTGGAGGACCTGGCATGTCTGTCCATTGCCATCTTGTCGATTGATTTCATTAGATGTGATCATTTTCTCTGTAGTTTTCCGTTTACACTTTTACTAGGTTCCCCTACAAATCGCAACATTTCACTAGGAATTCGAGTTTCATTTTAGGACATCCTTCCAGCAAAAATACTGTCCGGAGAGGACAACCACTTTAATAAAAGTGAATTATCTGGCTGATTGATGTCACTCTGTTCCGTAATAATCATCCTTGCATTATCTGTTGCTTTCTCCTGTAGATTACATTTGGTAATTCAGTTTACAGGCACTTTACAGACCTAAATAAAAGAATACATGTCAGGCTTCTTCTTAAATATAATTTTCCTGCAGAGAAACCAGCCTGGGTCTTTTACTCCAATTTAATGCCGCCAGCTCTGCAATTGCATATTTGCTGATCAATATGACAGTATTAGGCTCAATGTGCTGATTGGGCAAGAACAAACACAACATCTATTTTACCAATAATCCCTCTGGTTCCACTGTTCATTGAATTCCGTCTTTGTATTAATGTGTCAATTGTGAGTAGTGAGAACAATAGAAGATGAATCTCCAATCATAAATTCATAGCCTTATAGAGCAAGTACGTATTGCTGGGAATCAATATTGAATCCAGGGCAGAGAAATAAAGCTACATTGTACCAAATAATGCCGTTTTCTTACCAGCCGAGAGCTAAGCTAATGAGCACAATGTATGAATTTTCACACCCCAGGTCACACTCACCATTTCTTTTCTTAAGGCTATGTTCACACAGATTTTTTTGTGAAGTGTTTTTGAGCAGGTAGGCTCTAAAAAACTTTATTTAGAAGCACTTGACAAACTCTTCCTAATAATTTGTATTGTAAAACTACTTTGTTATTAAAAAGGTCCGTGTTTTGAGCATTTTTTCCTCGTCAGGTTTTGATAGACGCTTGGAGGGAAAAAAGAAAGAGTATGTGATTGGTTTCCTGACGGAATTTGCTCTTAACTAGACCCTGCCCTATCAAAAGACTGCAAAAGCAATTTTTCAAGAAAAAAACTATTCATTAACGCTTGAAAAACTATCCGAAACAATTCAGGAAGCAAAACGATCCTCCAAACAATAAACTCCCGAAAGAAGGAACATTTACTGAAGCAGTTTCCACTTAAAAAATGCGTTACGGTTATCAAAAACGGTAAAAAACTCAGGACCCCTTTCATCATTCCAGAATTCTGGAGAAAAAGATTTGAAAAAAAAATGGCAATTTTAGGCACAACTCAGAGTGACTTTTGCCATTTTAACGCCACTTTCTCCCAGCAGTGATAAAATGGGTGGAATTGGGGCAGAACAGGGGCGTGACACCTTAGCTTGTCTAATTCATTACAAGCAGTGGCGTTCCATATGCCAGAAACTTTTGAGCCATTCCCTGACTGAAGTGAGGTTTCTGGCGTAGTGCACGGAGGCACACACCACTTGTCAGACACTCCAGATTCATGAAGAGGTGTACACCTCAAGCACGCCCCTCATTGAGACCTGCATGAACAACGCCATTAATGTGGCCCTTAGTCTGCACATATCCATTGCTGTAAACAGGTTGCGGCTTATGTCACTTCTTTTAACTGCTTCATGATTCAGAAATTCTAAAGAGGTTAAAAGTGGTCTGCTTATTCTATGCCGCCAGCTCTCTATTCTTCACAGCTTTGAGTAATCAATGCTAGCGAAAGAGACACCGCAAAGAATAACAGAAACGCCACCGGCAAAGTCGCTACAGGAAAACGACCGCCAGTATTGTCATGAAGCGGCTTGACCTGAGAAAACTTTCTGGCTGCACCAGCTTCTAATTGATGCTGTTGATGCTGTGTGCACCTAGCCTAAGGGCTTGGAGATGGCTTTGCCTTCATTTTTTGCAGCGGCTCCGGTGCCGGCGTTTCCAAACCCTGAATCAGGTAAAAGAAATAACAAAATGCGAAATATGTGCTCACTGCACAGCAATATTGGTTTGAGCATTAAATTAGTTGCAGCAGTTTTGAGGCTCTTTTTAAGGCGGATTTCAAGTGGAATCCCCCTGAATAAGGTGTGTACATACCCTAAAGGAGTTCCCTATTTTGGGCAATCATTATTTTTTAGAAGAGTCTCTTAGGCTACTTTCACACATCAGGTTTTCGGCGTCAGGCGCGATCCGGCGTCTTGCCGGAACGCCGGATCCGGCAAATGTTTCGTAAAACCGGATGTGACGGATCCGGTTTTCTGGCGGATCCGTCTTTTTCTGGACAGACAAAACCGGATCCGTCTCATCCGGTTCATCCGTTTTTCTATCCGTTTTTCGACGGATTACGCCGGATCCGGTTTTTAAAATTGACCCTTGTGGCCTTCCGAACGGGATTGGCTACTGGAAAACTATATATAGCATGTTCCTACAGCCCTTCTTTGACAGGTTGTAGAGGAGAAAGTGCAGGTTGGAGAGAAGAGCAAGTTACTGGCGAAGATGGATGTTGTCATTGGAAATATTTTGAAGAATTTGGCGGATTTTACAGCGGAGGCAAATCGTTTGAGGGTGATTGTTCTGGAGAAGGAGAGAGCGAGACAGCAGCGCATCAGGCATCGTAGACGACGTTTGTGGATCCACCCCATCACAGCCAAGAGAATGACGCGTGGGGTCTATTCTACACTATGCATGGACCTTCGACGAAACCCGGATACATTTTTTGGATATGTTAGGATGAAAATGGAGAATTTTGATTACTTGGTGGAGCGCATTGCACACCTCATAAGAAAAGCGGACACCTATTGCCGCTTCTCTGTTTCACCCGCAGAGCGTCTGATGGTGACTTTAAGGTAAGCCACATTTATTGGATATGATCGCATCAGAGCACACTTTCACTGCAATCTTGTTGGTGGTAATTTGTATCTCCAAGTGTTATAGGTCAGTTTTGGTATGTAATGCTGTGATTTAAAACTAATTTATTGTTTTTTAATTCCCCACAGATTTCTTGCAACTGGAGAATCCCTTTCGTCACTGCATTTCCAGTACAGACTCGGGATTTCCACCATATCTGGAATTGTGAAGTACACATGCCGTGCACTGTGGGACTCCTTAGCTGAAGAGTTTTTACCAGAGCCCACAACAGAGAGGTGGATTGAAATTGCTGACAAGTTTCAACAGATATGTCAGTTTACAAACTGCTTGGGCGCTGTGGACGGGAAACATATCCGCATTGTAAAGCCAGCTGGATCGGGATCGGAATATTTCAATTACAAGAAATATTTTTCAATTGTCCTCATGGCCATCGCTGACGCGGAATACAAATTTATTGCGGTTGATATTGGGGCCTATGGCTGCTCCAATGACTCTCAAGTTTTCAAACTGTCTGCCATGGGGCATAAACTGTATTGAAACACCTTCCAGTTCCCACCACCTAGACCGCTGCCGCAAACATCTGGTCCACCTATGCCATTTGTCTGTGTAGGGGATGAAGCCTTCCAGCTGTCAGAACACCTTTTGAAACCGTACTCTAGCAGAGGATTGACAAGACCAAAACGCATTTTTAATTACCGCCTCACAAGAGCAAGAAGAATGGTTGAATGTACCTTTGGTATTCTGACAGCCAAATGGCGGGTCCTATTGACTGCGATCAACCTCAAGACAGAAACTGTGGACGAGGTGATCAAAGCGTGCGTGGTACTCCACAATTTTGTTATCTGCAAGGAACCCATTTCCATTGAGGACACCTCTGAAGAAACCACCTTGCAAGATTACCATGACATTACCACTAGAAGTTCTGTGACGGTTTCAGTAATGAGGGACAATTTTGCACTATACTTTATGTCACCTCAAGGCAGAGTACACTGGCAGGATGACAGAGTGTGAAAGATTTGTGCCCTAACCAAACTTGTGTACCTTCTGTACCAACAGTATATACCTTTGCCAACCAAAGTTGGCTATCTTGTCATGGTCTCTATTTTTAGCTTTAGGCCACAGGTGTGTACCTGGTTGTGTTTTATGCAAAGTATTTCACCTTTTAACAAAAGTTGTGTACATTGTTAGGAAATCACCAACAATAAACACAACTTTTTAGGTGAAATACTTTGCTTCAAACACAACCAGGAACACAGCTGTGGCAAAAAGCTAAAATTTACCCACAGTTATATACCTAGTTTTGAATACCATTTCACCTTTTAAATACCCTGTATTTAACCTTTTTCGCCGCAGAAAGAAATGACAGACAACCAGTGTAAAATAATTTAACTTTTATTGAAAAATGTTTTTTTTAGTAAACTTTTTTAAAATTTTAATAAACTTGTTTAATAAAACTTTGAAACTATAAAACTGAAACCATAAAACTGGTCATTTTTATTTAAATACACACATTATAAGTCTGTGTAGTGTGTGGTGGAAATACTGCTGTAGGGGCTGCGGGACACTTCGACACTGGGAGTGTGGAGAGAGGACTGGGATCGTGGTGGGGAAGGAACAGTTAGAGGTGAAGGTGTGGAAAAAACTACAGAATGGGTGGACATGTGGGAAGCAGAAGAGGTGGTGGGTGGTGGAGTGGAGGGTTGGGCAGGGACTGTAGGAGCAGATGATGTTGATGGCAAGTTGTATGGGGAAGGAGTTTGGTACGGGGCAGGTTGCTGGAAGTGGGGAGATGTCTGGTACGGGGCAGGTTGCTGGAAGTGGGGAGATGTCTGGTACGGGGCAGGTTGCTGGAAGTGGGGAGATGTCTGGTACGGGGCAGGTTGCTGGAAGTGGGGAGATGTCTGGTACTGGGGAGGTTGCTGGTACTGGGGAGTTTGCAGGTACTGTGGAGGTTGCTCTTACTGGGGAGGTTGCTGGTGCTGGGGAGGTTGCTGGTGCTGGGGAGGTTGCTGGTGCTGGGGAGGTGGATGGTGCTGGGGAGGTGGATGGTGCTGGGGAGGTGGATGGTGCTGGGGAGGTGGATGGTATGTAATAGGAGGGGGAGGATGGAAAGTGGCTGGAGGTGGATGGTATGTAATAGGAGGGGGAGGATGGAAAGTGGCTGGAGGGGGTGTAGATGTAATAGGAGGGGGAGGATGGAAAGTGGCTGGAGGGGGTGTAGATGTAATAGGAGGGGGAGGATGGAAAGTGGCTGGAGGGGGTGCAGGTGGAGGAACTACTGTGGTGGGAGGAGGAGGAGGTTGGGAGGTAACTTGCTGGAGAGCAGCGTGGCATGAATGCATTACATGCATCTGCTGGGCAGGAGAGAGCGTTTCCATGCGCTCCACAACAGACCTGAAAAAGGTGTGGTTTGGCGAAGATCTTGCTTCTGAATGCATGGTTTGCAGAAGTGTCTTCACCTCCAGAATGCTGGAGTTGATCTGCTGATAGCCTGCGGAGATTTGCTCTGACAAGACTTTTAGACAGTTCTGGAAAGATGCATTCAGATGCAAGAACTCTGGCGCATAAGTCTTTTCCTGACCCCTCTGCCGCTGCCGCCCAGTACCGGCAGGTGTACTAGAGGTGGCAGGGGCAGAAGGGTGGGGTAAAGGGAAAGCGATCTCCTCACCAGCAGCTTCATGTAATGTAGGCGGCCACGAAGCTCCTGTGCTGGTGGATGGGACAGATGGGTCGAATGTGTGGGAAGGCTGGGAAGGTGCAGATGTACCGGGGCGGTCGTAGTGTCCCTCGGTGCCGGTCTCCTCAGGGATCGCCTCAGAAGGGTCCAATCGTGCCGGCTCCCGAGTGCTGCTCACCGTGCTGTGGAATAAAGAGAAAAAAAAACAATTAAAGTACTGACATGGTATGGCCCTGGCTGAAAAAAAAATTTACATATAACATTTTTTTTCACATGTGGTGTGTAATATTTACCTTCTGGTGACCATTGTTTCCCGGAGGAACGACAGGGCTTCTGCGTACTTGTACTTGCTCCTGCGTCCTCCAGATCCACTCGGGGCCCGCATCTCTTTATTGAACTCCTTCTTGAAACGATCTCTCACAGACCGCCACCGATTCACAATTCTGTTCCCTGAAACGAGAAAGGAGTGGTTAGTATACAACATCAGTGTTTCCCAAACTCCAGTCCTCATGGTCCCCAGGGGTCATGTTTTCAGGATTTCCATAGTAAATAGAAATCCTGAACACATGATCCGTGGGGACCACGAGGACTGGAGTTCGGGAAACACTGGTTTACATCAAGCAACCGGTACTGTATATACTTACGCTCTTTAATATGGGCCCGAGCTTCGAGGTCCTCTCAGCGGCCCACAAGGAGCGAACAGATTTCCTCCCAGAGTCGTCGGGTAACGATCAGGTCAGCGTGGCGGCGGTCAGCCATATTCCAGAGCGGCTCCCTTTCTCTGACGAGATCGATGAGGCGGTCCACATCAATCCCTCCATCCTCACCGTCAGAGTCGGGAGCACGCTGTGAAGGCTGTTAAAGAAAAAGACAAAAATAACATAATTAGTCTCCACAAAAGAAATGAAATAAAAAGTGCAAAAAAACAAAGCAAAAATATTTATACTTACACGCTGGTGACCGCCGCGTTGCTGTCGCCGACGACCCTGGGAGGCACTGCGAGGACCTCTTGGCCAAGCACCAGATTGGGAAGACTAGAGAAGAAAACAAAAAATGTTATGTCTTTGGATGTAGGCATTTGTTTGCTGTGTGTGGTCTGCAGAACATTGTTTTCTATGTGTTGTGTGTAGTGTGATGTTGTGTTTCTGCGTTTGATGCAAAAAACTTACCAATTGTGAGCCCACTCCAGGTGTCTGTCCACCCCTTCCTTCTTCTTCTGGGAGCTCCTCTTCATCTTGTGATTCCTGTTTTGAAATAAAAGGCAATGAATAGACATATATTACAGAGAAGATGGATTTTGGAAATAAAAACTTACCGTCAAACGCTGACGATGCGAGGGAGGGCTCCCAGAAGATGATGTGCTGTCTTCCTGGTGGCCACACTCCATGCCTGTGGGTGGTGTTCCAGCTGCTGCCATTGCTGCTGCTGCTGCATCTATTGGGCGGCTGTTGAATAAAGAGAAACAAAGGGCCAATGAATATCTTGATATTCAATAGCCCTAGTTTGGAGGAATGGGTTATTTGATAATTACCGTCTCTCATATGCTGCTGGCCTCCCCTCCTCAGCATGTTCTATTTGCTGCTCCATTTGGGGTGGTGGTGGTGCGGATGGTGCTGCAGTGGTCTCCTGCCTTCTCCTGCGCCTGGTTGCTGTCTTGGGTGGCATGTTGGGTGTGGCTGTGGGTCCCACTGTCTTGCTTTTATATATGTCTTGTGGGCAGAGCTACTGAGCATGCTCAGACCAAAAAACCGGATCCGGCCGCCGGATCCGGCTTTCGCCGGATCCGGCGCATTGCGGAGCTCATAGGCTTTCATTGTGTGAAAAAGCCGGACGCGCCGGATCCGGCGTGTCCGACTTTTTCGCTGGAGACAAAAAACGTTACAGTCACCGTTTTTTCCAGACGCCGGATCGCGACACATTGCCGGATCCGGCGAAAACCGGATGAAACGCATGGCCATCCGGCGCGATCCGGTGCAAATGCAAGTCAATGGGGGGGAAACCGGATCCGGCATTGCATTTCGCTGGATCCGGTTTCTGTCAAAAGCGCCGGATCGCGCCTGACGGCGAAAACCTGATGTGTGAAAGAGGCCTAAACAGTAAGATGATCACAAAGTGTCCCCCAGCTACAGTTGTTGCCAAAAGTATTGACACCCCTGCAATTCTGTCACATAATACCATCAATGAGTTTCTTACAATACTCTGCTGGAATTTTAGACCATTCTTCTTTGGTAAACTGCTCCAGGTCCCTGATATTTGAAGGGTGCCTTCTCCAAACTGCCATTTTTAGATCTCTCCACAGGTGTTCTATGGGATTCAGGTCTGGACTCATTGCTGGCCAGCTTAGAAGTCTCCAGTGCTTTCTCTCAAACCATTTTCTAGTGCTTTTTGAAGTGTGCTTTGGGTCATTGCCCTGCTGGAAGACCCATGACCTCTGAGGGAGACCTAGCTTTCTCACACTGGGCCCTACATTATGCTGCAAAGTTTGTTGGTAGTCTTCAGACTTCATAATGCCATACACATGGTCAAGCCATCCAGTGCCAGAGGCAGCAAAGCAACCCCAAAACATCAGGGAACCTCCGCCATGTTTGACTGTAGGGACCGTGTTCTTTTCTTTGAATGGCTGTTTTTTTCTCCTGTAAACTCTATGTTGATGCCTTTGCCCAGAAAGCTCTACTTTTGTCTCATCTGACCAGAGAACATTCTTCCAAAACGTTTTAGGCTTTTTCAGGTAAGTTTTGGCAAACTCCAGCCTGGCTTTTTTTATGTCTATGGGTAAGAAGTGAGGTCTTCCTGGGTCTCCTACCATACAGTCCCTTTTCATTCAGACGCCGACGGATAGTACGGGTTGACACTGTTGTACCCCCGGACTGCAGGGCAGCTTGAACTTGTTTGGATGTTAGTCGAGGTTCTTTATCCAACATCCGCACAATCTTGCGTTGAAATCTCTTGTGAATTTTTCTTTTCCGTCCACATCTAGGGAGGTTAGCCACAGTGCCATGGGCTTTGAACTTCTTGATGACACTGTGCACGGTAGACACAGGAACATTCAGGTCTTTGGAGATGGACTTGTAACCTTGAGATTGCTCATGCTTCCTCACAATTTGGTTTCTCAAGTCCTCAGACAGTTCTTTGGTCTTCTCTTCTTTTCTCCATGCTCAATGTGGTACACACAAGGACACAAGACAGAGGTTGAGTCAACTTTAATCCATGTCAACTGGCTGCAAATGTGATTTAGTTATTGCCGACACCTGTTAGATGGAACAGGTAAGTTACAGGTGCTGTTATTCACACAAATTAGAGAAGCATCACATGATTTTTCGAACAGTGCCAATACTTTTGTCCACCCTTTTTTTATGTTTGGTGTGGAATTATATCCAACTTGGCTTTAGGACAATTCTTTTTGTGTTTTTTCATTTAAGACAAATTAAATGAAGATAACAATACCAAAGAATTTGTGTTTGCAATCATTTTCAGGAAGAAACTGAGAATTATCTGACAGAATTGCAGGGGTGTCAATACTTTTGGCCACAACTGTAGGGCCTTTTGCGATCAGATCTTATATATTGAAAGAACCTGTCAGCAAGTGTTGAATTTCTGCACAGCTCCACAACAGGAGACTTAAGGCATTGCACCCTGCGTATTCCAATCATAAAGTTGTCTATGTAATGTAGGCAG
The DNA here is from genome assembly GCF_039654945.1 of Dendrobates tinctorius. Lineage (NCBI taxonomy): Eukaryota > Metazoa > Chordata > Amphibia > Anura > Dendrobatidae > Dendrobates > Dendrobates tinctorius. The sequence continues at coordinate 23,333,984 of NW_027361739.1, read as the reverse complement.
GTCACGTCCTCCAGAGCAAGACACTTTTTAGAGATGTTCACTAATTTGGTCAAGATATAAAGATTTAATGATCTTGAGCAGAGGACCCTCACCCCTTCTATTAACTTAGGCTATGTGCACACGGTGAAAACCAAAAGCAAAACACAAAACAAATATCCTGGAATAAAAAAGTAAAAAAATATTGCAAAAATTGCATGAAGGTAGTAATAATAGTAATAATAAGGGTATTTAGTTAACATAATTTTGATCAAAATAATGTAGAAGCCATCCCGCCACGTCAAGGCAACCCTTGTGGGACAGTCCTAACTCTTGTATTTAAAACCTTTCCACTTGTCAAGTGACGTAAATGTGAACAAGGACAGAGGGACTGAACCACCAGTAGTTTCTCTTATGTGCACACGGTGCAGATTCTGCTGCGGATCCGCAGCATTTCAGGCTCGGCGGGTCCGCAGCAGATTTAGGTGCGTTGTACAGTACCATTGTTTTCAATGGTAAACTGAAAAACGCTGTGCACATGCTGCAGATTTTTCCACACGGATTTGCTGTGGGTTCAAATCCGCAGCATGTCAATCCTTTGTGCGGAATCCGCATCGGTTTCACACCTTCACCATTGTAGAGGTGTGAAACCGCAGGGTTAAACCGGAGGCTAATCCGCAGGTAAACCGCAGGTCTTTTGACCTGAGAATTTACCTGCGGATTTTTCCAAATCCGCGTGGAAAAATCCGCAGGACCTCAAACTACGTGTGCACACAGCCTTAGAATTCACTAATAGGTTATATTTTTTTTCTAAACTGGACAATTCATTTAATGTCTACATAAATTAATGTAATACATACGCTAGGTACATAATAAATGTCTCTTTATGAGGAAGTTACTTGGAGCAAGAGGGATGTGATACTTATATCTCGGGAAGAGTAACATGTAGGTTTATACAGCTACAAGGTCGTCTCTGTCACATCAGATAAAAGACAAGTTAAAGCTTTGCAGGAAGAACATGTCTCTGGATATGAAATGTAGAAATCTTGGCAGATTCCCCATCTTTTTCTGAGGAACATCATGGTCTCTCGAGTGCTTCCTTTTAAGTTGAGATTTCTCACTGCTAACGGAGATTTCATTGCATATTATATGGCTTCCTACACTCACAGGTGATTTTGCTGGGTGATTACATGAACATGGATCTTGCAAAGAAAAATCTATAACGGTAATTGTTGCCAATATGGTTACAAATAAGGAAGCAAAATGGCTCTTAAGTTAACTCAAGTTCCAGCAGCATCTGTGACAGGCGGAGGAGACAGAACAGGGACAAAACTGCAATTCTATTCTATGAGGAAGGTAATCAGTCCTTCATCATTGGCTCAATAAAGTTCAGATGGAAAGTTGCTTCAGTAAAGGGCATTGAGTCAGGAGCCAGGCACCTCAAAGAAACTGAAAAGATAGTGGAAAACTGAAAAGAAAACTTAAAGCATAAAAAAATTGCTAAATTTAAGGTGAATGTAAAACTTTTGAGACCATATTGTTTTTTGTTACAATAATCTGTTAATCTGTGCTGCGTAATTTTGTAATACATATTTAGTAAAATCTTTTGCATAAAGAGTAATGTGTGAAAATACCTACAGCCACCACCAGGGGGAGCTTCAGAGCATACTGTTTTACTGAAAATTCCTCAGCTCCCTCTAGTGGTGGCTGCAGGTAGCCAGGATTTTACCTTTTCTTAGAGGACATAGGTTGTTCTATTTCTGAAAAGAAATATGACAACGGAGTGAAAATTTTTAGAAGATTTCCTGCAAATGTAACAAATGGAAAACTCGTTTCAGATGAAGGTATTTAGAAATCTATATTACAAACTTAGCAATACATAGATCACCATGTTACTGTGTTAAATGGACATTTATGTGTGGCTGAACAAAATCTTATTTCTCTCACTAGCAGTTACTTGCAATTCCTAACAATTTTGCCCTGACATAGTGTGCTCTGTGTGTATCACTGCAATATAAAATAAATAACTCAACAACAAAGTCAGTCTCATCAACCAGGAGCTAGACTAACTGTGACTCCAATTAGATCGAGCAATTAAGTTGGAGTCATTGATTATACCTTTCATGCAATGGAGCAGGACCAAAAGATAACCAAGCAAACAACACTGTGGTCCATACATAACATATAGACATTACCTATAGGTACAGACTGTACATATCACTTCGCTGATCACAACAAAATTTCAAAATGCTTGGAAAAACAAATGTGGAATTTAGATGTTACTAAAAATTCTCTATGTTCTCATGTTTGGGGAGATTTTGAATTGTATAGTATACTGCTCATTACCTAGGTTAGTGGTGACTAGTGTCTTAAGCAAGGCAGCGCTTGCAAGTTCTTTGCTACAGAGCATGCAAGCACAGCACAGAAGTTGGTTGCATAGCTGTATCCAGTCAGATTCTGTGCCACTGCACTCCTCTAATGCTGAAGAGGAAATATTACTTCTACTAGCAGAAAGTGTGCAGTTCGGGTCATCATCTCAACCATGCTGCCGGCCTGAAACATCAATCTTTAGGAGCGCATAATTTCCTGGCAAGAGGGGAACTTCTATGCTGGGAATGGGTTGTGCTCCTTAACTTGTTTCATTAAAGTTGTTTCCTAATTTAGAGACTTAACTCCTAATCATATGATATGTGTAGGATACATTGGATTATTTATGGGCCTGACAGAGAAAGCCAGCAATGAATTTCTGTGCATTCTCAAGCTTTGTTACATTCTGAATGGGCTTTGCTGAGCGTTGTTCTTGAGATCGCTGGGCGTTTCAGGGGTCAGACTTCCCTGCAATCAGAGGTTGTTCACGACTTCAACACTGATGGCCCATCCTTAGGATAAATCATCAATGTCTGATTGGTGAAAGTGCCACACCCAGCACCCCCCGCCAATCAGCTTTTCCTGGTGATAGTCGGAACTGATCAACTACCGAATTGCAAAGCGCAGCTCCGTCTACTGAATTTTGGCCGCAGCCGGGTACTGCACATCTGACTCCATTTAAATCAATGGGAGGTGGGTGTGCAGTACCCGGTCATGGCCACAGTACAGCAGACGGAGCAGTTTCATAAACGGTCAGTTCTGGCTGCTGTCGATACCGTGAACAGCCGTTCAGACCTCCATCGATCAGACATGGATGGATAGTCCATCAATGTTAAAGTGCTCAACAACCTCTTTAAGCCTTCCCATATCCCATATAACTTTCAATCTGGTGAAAATTCTGGTAGATGATAAAACATGGCACCACCAACAAAAGACTAAATGCTACACCTTGTAACCTAAAGAAGTCATCTGTTGTGAATTCCCTGGCTCAGACTTCTGAGCCGAAGCTCCCCCTGCTCCCTCTGGTGGTTACTGGAGGTAGTGGAGCTGGCCAAATTGACAGAGGTCTGCTACCTGATGATGATGATGATGACGATTGGAGATCTGGGGTTACTGATTGAAGTATTTAAGTCTGCAGACTTCCTGCAATCCCTGCTGGTGATTGCTTTCCTGTGCATTCAGAGATCTGATGTCTCCTGCCCTGATCCTGCATTGTTCAGCTAAGTGGTTCATTTGCTAATCCTTTGCATCTGATCTGGTTTTGTCTCTCTCTGCTTGTTGTGCGGGTTCAGCTTGCTCTTCTGGAGGCTGTGCTGGACCACCGCTCCATATGTTGCAGCCTGTGTCAGTTTGTTCAGTCCCCTGTTATATTGGTCTCTTTTGCTTTGCTTCCAGTTCATACCGGAGTGTTGATATAGTGGGGGCGAAGTGGTGTGACTTCAGTGTTTTTTTGTACATCAGACTTGTTAGATTTTTCAGGGTTTTTGCGTGATTGCAGACAGTGTCTTTCCTGTCCTGTCCTGTTTAGTCAATTTGGGCCCCATCGTTTGCTCAGTCTATTTTTCTGCCTGCGTTTGTGTTTCATCTTGTCTCACCGACAATATATGTTTGGGGGCTATCTATTCCTTTTGGGGTCTGCTCCGGGGCAGTTTAGATTTCACCTTTCTTGCTTTAGGCTTAGTTAGCTCTCTGGCTGTGCCGAGGCGTCTAGGGCATCGTAGGTACGCTCCACGGCTACTGCTGTGTGGATAGGATCAGGTGTCTGCAGTCCGCTTAGTTACCAACCTTTCTGGTTTTCTGGTGGCTTAGCCTGTTCCTGCCATCCTCCTCGGTGACCCATTCATAACAGTCATCATCTATAAATAATACTTTTTTGTCCATTCTTCTCAGGACTTTCCCCCCCCCAACCGATTATTAAATGAGGTGTCTATACAAGTCCCATGTTTGTAACTAGGAATTCAGGGCTCGTGAACAAATCCTTTACTCCCAATTAAAGCAGCAAAGAATATTGAAGGCCTCTAGTTGCTGAATGGATATAATATTGGAAGAGGATACCGTACACTCGTTAGTCAATGGCCACTGAAACAGTCAATCAATACAAAATAAGCTATTGATTGTCACTCTCTAGACAATAAGCAATGAAGCCTTTAGGAGAAGAGAAAGCTTAATTTGTGGGCTATACAGGAAGAGTGAAATCGATACTGACACAGCATACCTTCCCACTGAAAAATGTCTGCTCCTCAATAACACTGGAGATAGAAGAAGACTTGGCACCGCCAAAGGGCCCCGTGGCCCCTGAAATTAGAGCGGTGGAATTTTTACATTGCTTGCTCATTATGTGCACAGCACAGAGCCGTCTGAGGAGACATCTGAGGGAATAGCAGGTTGTAGAGATCATGGGAAGTTACAAATTATATCCTGATCAATTCCAGGGCATGTCACATAACAATACATCGAAGGAAGCGCTCTAAGGCTTAACTCTTCCCTCACTGTAATGCACCCTCCAAAGATGATTCATATAGTCTTTTGCACTAATTTGTTTTTTAATATTACTGGTTTATTTTATTCTTCCTGTAGAGATGCTATATTAGATATTTGTAGTGACGTACCTAAAAGATCTGAACTCATCATCTTTCCTCCATCTCACAGATCTTCCTTACCCGACCTAGCTATAACAATTAATGACATAACACTTTCCCCAGTACCGGAAGTCCGCTGCCTCGGAGTAACCTTTGACTCTGCCCTGTCCTTCAAACCGCACATCCAAGCTCTTTCTACCTCCTGTCTCCTCCAGCTCAAAAATATTTCCAGAATCCGTCCTTTCCTCAACCCTGAATCTATTAAAATGCTTGTGCATGCCCTCATCATCTCCCGCCTCGACTACTGCAACATCCTTTTCTGTGGTCTCCCTGCTAACACCCTCGCACCTCTCCTGTCCATCCTTAACTCTGCCGCCTGACTAATTCATCTCTCTCCTCAATACTCCTCCGCTTCTCCCCTCTGCAAATCTCTTCACTGGCTCCCATTCCCTCAGCATATCCAGTTCAAATTACTAATACTGACCTACAAGGCCATCTATAACCTGTCTCCCCCGTATGTCTCTGCACTAATCTCCCGATACCTTCCCTCACGTAATCTCCGGTCCTCCCAAGACCTCCTTCTCTCCTCCACACTTATTCGCTCCTCACCCAACCGCTTCCAAGACTTCTCCCGAATAGCCCCTATTCTCTGGAATTCTTTGCTCTAACAAATCCGACTATCAACCACATTTGGATCCTTCAAACGGAACCTGAAAACCCACCTCTTCAAGAAAGCCTACAGCCTGGGTAGGACCCCTCTACCTCCTTCTCTCTCACCACTATCGGTGATATCACCTCAACCAACACCAGAACTGCTGCAACCCACCAACCTACTGTCTCCTTCCCCACCATCCTGTAGCATGTAAGCCCGAAAGGGCAGGGTCCTCTCCCCTCTGTATCAGTCTGTCATTGTTAGTTTGTTTACTGTAAGTGATATCTGTAATTTGTATGTAACCCCTTCTCATGTACAGCACCATGGAATCAATGGTGTTATATAAATAACAATAATAATAATAATAATAATAATAACAATAATAATAAAAGAAGTCCTATAGCAAAGATCAAAATGAACCTCAAACTATGGTACCAGAATTTTCTACTCAGGACAGAAGGGCCAAGTGTCTGTTTTCCTCTCCATATTATTCTTTGACCCTAAAGGCCCTTTTACATTTAGCGATGCACCAGCGATCCGACCAGCGATCCGACCCGGTCAGGATCGCTGGTGCATCGCTAAATGATCGCTAGTGAGCTTTCACACAGAAAGACCTCACAGCGATGCAGCAGCGACGCAGCGCACGATACTTACCATTATTATTATTATTATTATTTATTGTTATAGCGCCATTTATTCCATGGCGCTTTACATGTGAGGGGGGTATACATAAAAACAAGTACAATAATCTTAAACAATACAAGTCATAACTGGTACAGGAGGAGAGAGGACCCTGCCCGCGAGGGCTCACAATCTTCAAGGGATGGGTGATAATACAGTAGGCGAGGGTAGAGCTGGTCGTGCAGCGGTTTGGTCGATCGGTGGTTACTGCAGGTTATAGGCTTGTCGGAAGAGGTGGGTCTTCAGGCTCTTTTTGAAGGTTTCGATGGTAGGTGAGAGTCTGATATGTTGTGGTAGAGAGTTCCAGAGTAGGGGTGATGCGCGAGAGAAATCTTGTATGCGATTGTGGGAAGAGGAGATAAGAGGGGAGTAGAGAAGGAGATCTTGTGAGGATCGGAGGTTGCGTGCAGGAAAGTACCGGGAGACGAGGTCACAGATGTATGGAGGAGACAAGTTGTGGATGGCTTTGTATGTCATGGTTAGGGTTTTGTAATGGAGTCTCTGGGCAATTGGGAGCCAGTGAAGGGATTGACAGAGGGGAGAAGCTGGGGAATAGCGGGGGGACAGGTGGATTAGTCGGGCAGCAGAGTTTAGAATAGATTGGAGGGGTGCGAGAGTGTTTGAGGGGAGGCCGCAGAGCATGAGGTTGCAGTAGTCAAGGCGAGAGATGATGAGGGCATGGACTAGGGTTTTTGCAGATTCTTGGGTGAGGAATGAACGGATGCGTGAAATATTTTTGAGTTGAAGTCGGCAGGAAGTGGAAAGGGTTTGGATATGTGGTTTGAAGGAGAGATCAGCATCAAGGATTACTCCGAGGCAGCGAGCTTGTGGGACTGGGGAGAGTGGGCAGTCATTTACTGTAATTGATAGGTTCGTAGGGGGGGTCACGTGAGATGGGGGAAAGATGATGAATTCTGTTTTGTCCATGTTGAGTTCACCATTCACCATTCACACACAGCGATCCAGACGTCCTCCCGCCCGCCTCCACGCGTCGCTGGACGTCACAGCAGGAAGTCTCAGCAGGAAGCGCCCGACGAGAAATGGAGCTGGACATTCTCGCGCGATCAGCGATGGACAGCGGGGGAGCCGGTCGCTGGTAAGTATCACACATAGCGATATCGCTAGCAATATCGCTATAACGTCACAAAACCAGTGACGTTTTAGCGATATTGCTAGCGATATCGCTTAGTGTAAAACCCCCTTTAGTCCATGTACAAACTATCACTATTTGGTCAGTATTTTACCTCAGTATTTGTAAGCCAAAACCAGGAGTGGGTGATAAATCCAGAAGTGGTGATGTGTTTCTATTATACTTTTCCTCTGATTGTTCCTCTCCTGGCTTTGGCTTACCAATACTGAGGTAAAATACTGACCAAATACTGAATGTGTGAACGTGGCTTTGCAGAAGTGGAATCCTGAATTGGATCTTACCAACCTGCCAAAATTGAACATTCTCTCCCCAAATGTCCTGTAACGGCCACTATGGTATGTGTGCCATTGTAATTAAATAGATAAATATTAGTTAATAGTTAGAGATTATGAGATTAGCATAATCTATTATGGTAAGGTGCCATATAGATAAGAAGTGATAAGTCAAGAGACAAAGTACGAGTAAAATAATATCTTTATTAAATAACAATATTAAAAAGCAAATTTAAAAAGACAGGCAAGAACGGGGCCTCCAAATGGTGGGGAAAGAAAGCAGCAGGTAATGATAAAGTGCACAGTATTAATGTAATATAATGTGAGACAAGCACCACACATAAAAATAGGACCGGGCAACAGCGTAACCATTGGATTCAAGAGAGGACAGACAAAAGGAAGACTTGGCAAGCTCTAGAAAGTTGCTTTTGTATGCAAAGTTTTGCAAATGCAATATTGGCAGCTGCCTATGGGAGGACGAATGAAAACAGAGCCCAGAAGTGAAAAAAAAAATGGGGGGGAGGTTGGGTGCTTGTGGGTTGTGTGTCATATATCATAGCAAATACTTCCTTTACATCACAGTATCAGTAGGTCTCAGTACAAAGGCATGTTCCATTAAGTTCTAAAATATTCAAAGGATTCATATGGTTAATTACCTGCTAAAGAACTGGTGCTGTGAACCTGTGCGGTGAGGGCAGCTGCTGCTAAGGAATCCCCTCACCTAATGAGCACCATTTTGGAAGGTTGCTTCTTCTGGGGGCTTCACGCATGAACTGGTCATAATGTACTAGTCACTCAAACGTACTGGTCACTTAAACATACTGGTCTCTACAATGGCAGCTTACAATTTCCACTCAGCAACATCCACCCCTACTTGTTTCTGACCTCATAAAGTGACAGTGGTCAGAATTTAAAAAATTGGCCTGGTCAGTGAATGAATTAAATTGGGCTGGGGTGAATGAGTTAGAGAAGACCTAGGGCTCTCCTTGTGTATCCATTTTCATACAGAGACAATATAATAATGCCTACTGGACATGATGGACTAAGGTGCTAAATGAGTGAGACAATATATTGGTTAGGCAAAAAGTTTGAGGTGGCTGATAGACAGAGTTCAGAGCTAAATATTTGCCTCATGTAATAGTAGGCGGCCAATGACTTGGATGCTTGACACCTAAACTTGGACTGTTAAGAAGTAGACACATACTTGGCATTTGGTCACTCACTTAATCTGTAGATGTGTAAATAGAAAAGAACATGGAGAAGGGTGAGGGGATCAGTCATAACCCTCCGTCAATAGGTATCGGGCAGCAAGGTTTGTATGGACTAAAACAATGGATATAGCAATGAATTTTTTTCATGACCCAGTAGTTACTCAGCGTTTTAAATATGATTTTTGCAAATACAACTCTCAGTCATATTTCTTTCAATGTTAGGGAGCATTTACACTTGCTGCTTGTGGCATTAAGCTATCACCAATTGTCTACATGTGTGCTGAGTGGCAGTCGTTTGTAACTTTCAAGTGCACAGAATGATCTGTAGTGGATCAGTTACAGATCAGTTTGTGCGCATAGTCTATCAATGTTCTTGGCAGCACAAGACTTGTTTGCACAAGACTATGTGAAAATCCTTTCACTCTATGAAAGAGCATTTTGCTTGTTCGTCGAGTGACTGGCAGCCTGTTTACACTGGCCAATTATAAAGAATCGAGTGTTCCTAGGAATGCTCATTCCCGATAATTGACCAATATGAATACTCCAGGACTCATCATAATCATTCAGTAGTTACCGTATATACTCGCATATAAGCCGAGATTTTCAGCCCATTTTTTGCTTATACGCGAGTCGTATACAGGGGGTCGGCGGGGAGGGGAAGCGGGGGTGTCAGAGACCATACTCACCCCCTCCTGGCAGGGTCTCTGCACCCCCTGCTTCCCCCATTGTCTTGGCGCCCCAACTGTTCCTGCATTCAGCAGTCACCTGTACCGTTAATTAAAGTAATGAATATGTGCATATTTAATGAGTGGTACCACGTGACTGCTGAATGCAGGAACAGCTGGGGCGCCGAGATCATGGGGGAAGCAGGGGCTGAAGAGACCGTGCGCCATGAGAAGGTGAGTATGACAGGGGAGGATGGGGAGCAGAGCATTATTTACCAGTCACCGCTCCATCACTGTCTCCCGGGTCCTCTGGCTGTGATGTTCAGCAGAAGGCTCAATGACGTAGTCAGTGCGCGCCCTCTACTGAACGTCACTGCAGAGGACCCGGGAGACAGCGATGGAGCGGTGACCAGTAAATATAGCCAGTGCCGGGGGCCTGAGCCAGTGGCGACACCAGCACCTAGCCCCCAGCGACATAGAGGTGAGTATGTTTTTTTTTTTTTTTTTTTTTTATTAATAGCAGCAGCAGCAGCATATGGGGGGTATTTATGTATGGAGCATCTTGTTGGGCCACCATTAACGCTTGTGCAGCATTTTATGGGGGGGTTATCTATGGAGCATCTTCTTGGGCCACCATTAACCCTTGTGCAGCATTTTATGGGGGTATTTATCTATGGAGCATCTTTTTGGTCCACCATTAACCCTCGTGCAGCACCACCCTCTGCTTATACATGAGTCAATAAGTTTTCCCAATTTTTTGTCGCAAAATTAGGTGGGTCGGCTTATATGCAGGTCGGCTTATACAAGAGTATATACAGTACTCTCTTTCCCACCTGCTTGTCCTCATAATCAGCAATTTACTGTACATATGAACTTCTCACCTCCTTCCTGGGATTACTGTCACAGAAGGGGATTTGCACTTGATCCACCTTGTCCAGGTCACAGATTGCAATTTAAGCCCACATTCACATGTTCAGTATTTGGTCGGTGTTTTACCTCAGTATTTGCAAGCCAAAACTAGGAGTTGGTGATCAATACAGAAGTGGTGACGTGTTTCTATTATACTTTTCCTCTGATTGTTCCTCTCCTGATTTTTGGCTTACAAATACTGATGTGAAATACTGTCCTAAATACTGCTGTGTGAACATAACCTAAAAGGGATGAACGATGCATGTAACAAGAACACGTTTCCAACAGAACCCAAAGCTTCAGAAAATCATTTACAACCACAAGGGATTTGCTCTAACTGCAAGATGGTGGGAAGACATCAGCTTAAAGACAGAGTCCTTTCTATCAATTTAAGTGTTGAGCGATACCTTCCGATATCGGGAAATATCGGATAGGATTGGATCGGACCGATACCCAAAAAATATCGGATATCGCCGATTCCAATACCGGAAACCAATGCAAGTCAATGGGACACAAATATCAAAATTAAAATAAACCCTTTCTTTCCTTGTAGGTTAATTCTACATGAAGGAAAACAACTAAGAATTATGTAGAATGTATTGGGGCAGGTGGAGGAGACATTCATAGAGGTTTAGCCCAATCAAATGGAATAGCAGGAATTAATTTTTTTTTAAGACGTTCAGAGTTACAAAGATATTGTCTATGTTAAGATTTTTTATATTTTGTCAGATATTTATGTTTCACTACTTCCATGCTCTTCACCTTCTTTTTTACTTCTCCCACACTTTCTCCTTCATCATCCTCTTCAGGGTCATCTTCTTGGTCTTCTTCGGGGTGGTCTTCAGGGTCGTCGTCTCCAGGGTTGTCGTTTTCGGAGTCGCCGTCTTCTTCGGGGTGGTCTTCAGGGTCGTCGTCTCCAGGGTCGTCGTCAGGGAGATCAAGAGTGATTACCAAAAACCATTTCAAAAAGCTTGAACTTGGAAATGTAGCAGAAGGTACAAGAAGGCTGAGGAACTGCTGAGAACCAGCTGACGGTACTGGAACCTGGATGGGTAGCCGAAGGTACAAGAGCCAATGGTACTACCGAGGACCAGCTGATGGTACTGGAACCCGGTTAATAAGCAGGAGGTACCTGTGCCATAAAGCACTACCAAGGACCAGCAGACGTTGGTGGAACTCGGATACCGAGAAGGAGGTACCTAAGCCAAAGGCTCTGCCTGGAACTAGCTGACGTTACTGGAACCCAGGGGGACTTATTCAAGATTGACTTCCAAAGAACCAGCTAATGGTACTGGAACTCAGATAGACAGCAGAAGGTACACATGAAAAAAAAAGTTGCAAGGCCGTGAGCCGGCCGGAGATACCGAAATCCTACAGGGGGAGCTTGTCCTATTGGCACTACGGAACCAGCCTTCCCGCAGCCCACATAGGAAGCACCTAAACTGCAGGCACCATGGAGTCGGCTAACCCGACCGCTACACGATAGGACAACGTATTGGAGGCAAAGTGATGTTGACACTACCCGGAAACAGCTGGCGTGCTGGAACCAGGCTGGGCAGGAGGGAGTACCTGTGCCAAAGACACTTCTGAGCAGCAACTGGCGGTGGTGGAGCCAAGGGATTACAGTTCAGGTGGTACAAAACATGAACACAACAGGAGACCTGGATACTGTTGCCAACCAATTATTTAATCTGGAAGAGGACTGGCAAATTCCTGTGAGATCCAGGCCTTGTTCATTTTCAGAAAAGTAAGCTGGTCAACATTATCGGAGGACAGTCGCATGCGACGGTCTGTTAGTACACCACCTGCGGCACTAAAGACGAGTTCTGATAATACACTAGCAGCAGGGCAAGCCAGCATCTCCAATGCATACTGGCTAAACTCTGGCCATGTATCCAGCTTAGAGACCCAAAACTTGAAGAGGGAAGAGCCGTGTGGGAGAACACTGAGAGGGAAAGACATGTAGTCTGTCACCATCTGACGGAAACGTTGCCGCCGGCTGACAGGAGCCGTCTGTGATGGTTTAGACATTTGTGGCGGGGACACAAAACTTTGCCTCATTTGGGCCATACTGGTCTTGCCTTGTGCTGAGGCACTGCTTCTGCTCCCTCTTTGTGCAGAGCTTCCTCCACTGCCTCGACGCACTAAGCTGCTTTGTAAAGCACTAGCAGCACTGCTCTCGGGTTGATTAGAGAACATGATGGAATGCACCAGTGTGTCTTGGTACTCCTGCATTTTACGCTCCCGGTTCAACAGTGTTATGAGGCTTTGTAAGGTGTCCCGGTAGCGAGGATCTAGGAGGGTGCACACACAATAATCAGCCGTGTTGAGAATGTGGGCGATGCGGCGGTCATTTCTCAGGCACTGCAGCATGAAATCAACCATGTGCTGCAGACTGCCAACTGGCCAAGAAACACTGTCCCCTGCTTGAGGCGTTATCTCTGCCTGCTCTGCATCACCCCACCCTCGCTCTACATACTGACTACTAAAGCATTGTGTACCTCCCTCCTCTGGACAGATGTCTGCCTCCTCCATTGACTCTTCCTCATCCTCCTCACAAAGTGTCCCCTGCCTAGGCCTTTGTGAGGAACCACGTTGCGCAGACTGTCCAGAAGCAGATGGCATTTGTGACTCCTCATACTCCACCTCTTCCACAACCTCCTCCCTTAGTGCTTGCAGTGTTTTTTCAAGCAGGCAGATAAGGGGGATAGTCATGCTGATTAGTGCATCATCTGCACTCGCCATCCACGTGGAATCATCGAAGGCACACAAAACACGGCAGATGTCCTTCATAGAGGCCCACTCAGTGGTGGTGAAGTGTGAACGGCGCGCAGTGCGACTTGTTGGCGCCTGATGCAGCTGGTACTCCATTACTGCTGCTCACACAACCTCTCCAACATATGTAACGTTGAATTCCACCTGGTGGGTAGGTCACATATGATGCGATGTCCCGGAAGACGGAATTGGCGCTGCAGAGCTGCAATGCGCAATCTTGCCATGCTGGAACGCCGCAAGTGAGCGCACTCTATGCAGACCTTGTGCAGCAGTACATCAAGATCTGGATAGTCCCTCAAAAAACTCTGCATGACCAAGTTGAGCACATGTGCCAGACATGGGATGTGAATGAGGTTGCCTAGGCCCAGAGCTGCCACCAGATTTTGGCTATTGTCACACACTACCATGCCTGGCTGGAGATTCGCTGGCACAAACCACACGTCACTCTCCTGCTTGATGGCATTCCAGAGCTCCTGCGCTGTGTGGCTTCGATTCCCCAAAGAAATTAATTTCAATACGGCCTGTTGACTTTTGGCCACGGCTGTGCTCATATCGGTCGTAACAGGTAAGCGTTCACGGGTCCATGTGGAGGTAGACTGTGACGGCTCCTGCAGCGCTGATTCAGAGGAACTGGAGTATGAGGAGGAGTCAATGTATACAGACTGGATTCCTGCAATCCTTGAAGTTGGCAGAACACGTACAGCACCACTCTCAAGATCTGTACCCGGCTCCACAACATTTACCCAACGGGCAGTGAGGGAAAGATATCGTCCCTGTCCATGGTTACTGGTCCACGCATCGGTGGTCAGGTGGACCTTGCTACTGACGGCGTTTAGTAGCGCATGTTTAATTTTTCCCTCCACATGCTTTTGCAGGGCAGGGACGGCTTGCCTGCTGAAATAAAAGCAGCTGGGCACGTTATATTGTGGGACTGCCAATGCCATGAAGTTACGGAAGGTGTCAGTCTCCACCAGCCTGAAAGAGAGCATTTCAAGGGACAGTAGTTTTGCAATGCCAGCATTCAGAGCCTGTGCTCGGGGGGTGGTTTGCCGAGTATGGGTGCCTTGTCTCCCATGCCTGTGCTTCCGATGGCTGTAGACTGGCCTGGGAGTGTGAGGATGACAGGGAACGTGGTGCTGTGGGTGGAATGACACTGTGTCTCTGTACAACAGTGCCAGAGGTTCTTCCATGGCGATCCTGTGAGGAAGCCAAACCAGCTGTTTGTGAGCTAGAGGAAGAGGCTACAACACGAGGTGAAGAGGTGGTAGGTGGCGCTGTATGTTGGCCTAGGTCTTCAGTGTGTCTTTGTAACTCCACCACGTGCTTGGTCCGCACATGTTTCCACATATTTGTAGTATTGAGGTTGCTGACACTTTTCCCTCTTTTCACTTTCTGATTACACAGCTTGCATTTGACAAAGCAAATGTCATCTGCAACTGTGTCAAAAAAGGACCAGGCACTGCTAGCCTTGGGAGCGCCCATTTAGGGTTTTGGAAGAGGCATGCTCCTAATGGGTGCCGAAGTGGAAGCTACAGGCAACCGAGTCTGCCCCCTCCCTCTCCCTCCTTTTTTGGCCGTTCGGGGAGTCTCTTCCTCAGAGCTGCTCCCACCACCTTCCTGTACCTCACGCCATGATGGGTCAAGGACCTCATCATCTACACTACCCTCTTCAAACGACTGCTTCTCCTGGGTAGTCTCGACAGCACAGTACACACCAGAAAGTGGCACCTGAGTCTCATCATCAGATGCGTACTGAGGTGTGCTGACCATAGGCACTGGCCCACCCGCCTCTTCAGATTCAGAGAGACAAAGCTGTTGCGCATCACTGTATACTACCTCTTCAAATTCTCGAATGCCGCTTGGCTGGCCCCCTTTTTCCAAGCCTACAGATTCAGAGAACAGAAGTAGAGATGGCTCCTGTCCAGGGCTCTCTGACTGCCTGGGCAATTTGGCAGGTGGTGAAGAGACAGATGAGTGCTCTTCAGTGCTCTGGACCTGAGAGGATCTGGAACTAATTGAAGTCGATGCGTTAGCTGCCATCCATCCGACAACGGCTTCAATTTGTTCGTCCCGCAGCAGTGGGGTATGGTGAGCTCCTACAAAGCTGCGCATAAAGGATTGTTCCCTGGGAAAACTGGGGGATGCTGAGTCACTGGTGCCCGCAGCAGACACCAAATCCCCACATCCTCTCCCTGCAGAAACTACACACCCACGTGCCTTACTCCCTGCCATCTTCATCTTGGTAGACTGATAAAGATAGGCAGAAAAGTACTAGGGCTTAGTGTGCTTATTCCTGAACATCTGCTAACAGGTATAAGAAACACTAATTTTACAAAGTGTGAACTAGACTTTAATGTGAGCTAATGTGGCCTACACAACTGTAAAGTGGAGTGTTTGGTGAACTTTATTAACTTTTTTTTTTCACAAAAAGACATTTGATGTGCCCAAAGATGTAAACCGATAGTATCACAAACTTATTGTAGCTATCACAATGCAGGAAGGTAACCTACAATGCAATAGATGAGGCTCCAAAGAGGCTAATACTAATCTGGCTGGGGCTGCAGGGCACAAGCCAGCAGAAAGGCTCCTCTATCTACTCCTATATAGTGTTTGCAAATATTCTAGCTGGATACAGATGGAACCACACTAATAGGAGAAATCTGGAAAAATGAGCAGCACTAATGCAAAAAAGGGCAATGTATGAGGCAGTGACGCACGCTGAGTGGACTACAACCGGAGGTGGCTGCAGAACACACTACAGCGTGAGCTGCACTCACACACAGAGACCTCACAGACAGCCGTGAACAGCGCTGCAAGGCAAAAGAAAGCTACAGCGGTTGATAAAGTAGCCTGGGTAAAGCACAATATAGCAAATCGCTAGGTCACACTGTCCCTCAGAACAGCAGCGTCCTATTCCTAACTGAATTCACAGCAGAGTGAACCCAAAATGGCGGTGGCAGCTTTTATAGTGCATCATGACATCATTTCAGCAGCCAATCAGAGACATGCAAGTAGTTACATGCCTAACATGCTCTAACAGGATGTGCCCACACTTCTTAGGATCCTCATTGGCTGAATAAAATAAAACTGGCTCATTGCATTATGGGAACTTCCGATTCCGGTATTCGATATACTAAAAGTATCGGAACTCAGTATCGGAATTCCGATATCCCGAATATTGGCCGATACCCGATATTGCAGTATCGGAATGCTCAACACTAATCAATTTTCATGCATCATAATGTGAGGAACATGGTCAGCACATAGTGGCACTCCAATTTTATACAGTGCTCCCTTTTTCCTCTAAGGAGGGCTCCGACTGCTCTCCTAGATCTTCCATCCTTCCATTTGCACGTGATCTGACATGCTCACCAGCAGGTAAATTTGACCACTTCACAGATACATGAATTAATGCTTTTTTTAATGCCTTGTCTCTGAGTGATTGGATTCAACATCCAGCATCTGCATTGCCATATGTCATGCTCTCCGGCACCAGTAACTCTCAAGAAGCAGATCTAGCTCTCTTATTGGCTGCATACACCAGTACCTCTTCCAAAACCTCCTTCTAAGCATCCAATGATAGTCATTATTTTGGCCAAATAGTGACTTTTATGTTAAGCCTCCAGAACTACCTTGGGAATAATCCTGACTGAATGGGAGTGTCCATCTTTGGTTGGCTTTAACTTAGACACCACTTCTCATGTCCAAATTCACAAGAATCATTTCCGAAAATTTTGGACAGTCCCAGCAAATTCAGTACTTTTTGTCAACTATGATAGTCATCCATCACGAAATTCTCTCAGGTGCTCTGTTTTGACAGCTAATTTTGTGATCTTACTGGTGACAGGACTTCGCCATCATCATTTTTACCTTTCGTTATGTTCATTCTTTATTTTCTTTGGATACACCTTAAACTAGGGTCACACCACAATATTTTTCTCATATGAGAAAATTGGTCTGATTATGCTAATCACACTCTGATCAGAGTTTGATTATAGAGTGATCCAATATTCTCAGATGAGGGATGATGGAAAAAGATGTCTCCATCTTCTTCATTCTGTCAATCCGGGAAAATCGCATGCAGTCCATTTCCATGGACTCATTGATTTGAAAAGCCGAGTGTGATCCAAGTATTGGATGCAAATTAGGCATACTGAGAACTTATCATCCAACAAACTCTGTCCAAGGAAAAAAAATCGCACACGTGTACAGCCCAATAGAATAACATTGGTCCAAGTGCGATAAAATATTTTGTCAGATCGCCCTCGGATTGAAAATACGGTCATCTGCATGAGCCCTGGCTGATATAAGGTAAAGGCATTAGGGCATTAAACAGGTCATCCACCTATGGAGACAATTTTTTTTTAATGCTAATGTATTTGGGCTAAAAATACATTCAAAATTTTACTTGTTTGGCTTTTACAGGCTCTTTGTTCTCCTGCACATCCAACTTTGATGTGGTAGGTGGTCATAAATCAACTGAGAGAAGATCAAAAATGGCAGATCAAAAGAGTTACAAACTTCTTGTCAGACTGTAATAGTGGGATGACTGACAGATTCTCAATTAACTAATTTTTCAGCCAGCAATGAACAGTGTAACACAAAGGCTTTAGAAGACAAGTGGCGAAAATATTTAAAGGGGTGGTCCAAAATCCAAATGAATTTTTATCCTTAATCCCTTTCTATTTAATGCCAAAATTAAAACTATGTTTTAAAATACTTGAATTAAAAATTCCCTATCCTTCCCTAACTACACCGTGTAACTGCATTTTTTTTCTATGTCCTTTTTGATGACACTTTGATTGGAAATCTCAGTGCATGCAGGGATGCTCAAATGAAGTGTCATCAGAGGGCAGAGTCTGTGGTCACTACTGCAACCCTTGCCCCTCCCTGAAAATTAGTGTGATCAGTGATGCACGTTTCAGCGAATGGGCTAGTCCCTGTGTGATGTGCACCATGACAGCGCACTTTCTCACCGGCTCAGATCAGCAGTAAAGAGCCGGCTACAGAGCACACACTGTCAGCATGTAGTGTAAAAATACCCAGCGTGCAGAGAACAATGCCGCCCCCACACTTGACATCACTGGTCTACGCACGGCAGATATTCAGACACTGCACATTGACAGTGTGCTCTGTTGCTGGATCGTTACTCATGATCTGAGCCGCCAAAAACAACAGTTAGACAGTATAGTTAGGGAAGGATAGGGAATTTTTAATTAAAGTGTATTAGAAAATAGTTTACATTATGGCATTAAATAGATAGGGATTGACCCAAAGAAGGATAACCCTTTTAAGCTATTGGATTCCATAAAAAAGGGCTCTAGTCTGGGTGTATTAAACCACTGAGTTGAATATCTGACAACAGTTAAATATCAAATTATAGAGTTTTTCAGATTTCTTTAAAAAAAACATTGTAAAAGGCATGTCAAAAAGACGAATCGAGATTTATACCTCATGATAACATCCAAGAGGCGGTACCAGGTGTAAGGGGTGGAGCCTGCAGAATTATGTTACCACGGAAACAGACTTCTGATTGGTTAATAGTAGAGATGAGTGACTTTGCCTCTTTTCTGGTCGAGTCGGGTTTCATGAAACCCGACTGTCGCAAAAGTCGGGTCGAACGAATTTTTAATTAAAGTGTATTAGAAAATAGTTTACATTATGGCATTAAATAGATAGGGATTGACCCAAAGAAGGATAACCCTTTTAAGCTATTGGATTCCATAAAAAAGGGCTCTAGTCTGGGTGTATTAAACCACTGAGTTGAATATCTGACAACAGTTAAATATCAAATTATAGAGTTTTTCAGATTTCTTTAAAAAAAACATTGTAAAAGGCATGTCAAAAAGACGAATCGAGATTTATACCTCATGATAACATCCAAGAGGCGGTACCAGGTGTAAGGGGTGGAGCCTGCAGAATTATGTTACCACGGAAACAGACTTCTGATTGGTTAATAGTAGAGATGAGTGACTTTGCCTCTTTTCTGGTCGAGTCGGGTTTCATGAAACCCGACTGTCGCAAAAGTCGGGTCGAACGAAATCGGCCGATTATCATGAGAAGTCGAAGGCCGACTGAAACACGAAACCCAATGCAAGTCAATGGGGAAGCAAACTCGGCAGGGAGTGGAGGACAGGAAACAAACCTACAGTGCCCTTTTGAATGCCAAAAACATCAATTCTGATTACTGAAGCTTTTCAACCTTAATTTACTTCATAATACTAGTTACGCACTGAAAAATGGGGGTTATTTGGCTAAATTTGTGGGGGGGTAGGGCTGACTCCAGGTTTTCATGTGCCCTGGGCCAAAGAGCGCCCCTTTAACACATACCACAACTCATGATGCTCCGATACCGCAGAGAAATAGCGGCATAGTACAATGAAAAATACTTCACTTTTTACATCTCATGAGTGACTGATATCCATTTTTAATAGCTCCAAAAACGGACAGTATATTACTCCATACAGTATTATGGCCACCGCATAGTGCACTATACAGAGTAATGAGGGCCATATATTTCTCCATACAGAATCATTGGTCCCATATAATGTTTGAAACAGTATATGATGAGCTCCACATAATGCTACAGTATATGTTGGTCCCAATGGATGAAGCTCCACTGTTTTATGGGCCCAAATAATGCTCCATATTTAATGGGCCCCATTTCTAATGCTCTCGTGTATAATGTACCCTGTAAATGCTGCTTCAGTATCTGATGTCCACCTTTGGAATACTCCAGTGTATGGTGGGCCCCATCTATCATTCTCCAGAGTATAGTGCTCCCCAAAAATTGCTGTCCCAACATTGAAAACAATTAAATAAGTCTCCTCGCTATGGAATCCCTGTACTAGTCTGTACTCCTCGTCGTCCCCATCGTCCATCTCACTGCACTTGGCTGTTTAGCCAGAGGGCGTACAGACGTGATGCCATTGCGCACTCTGATCAGACTATCACTGTCAGGAAACGCGGAAGATGTCATGGCGGTGGAACAGGGAGAGGTAAGTATTTCAACTTTGCAAGTGCTGTGATCCTGACCAAGCAGGGGGGCCACTCATTGGCGACGGCAGTGGCACAGGGCCCCTCTAATAGTACGGCTGTGTGTGGCGGTGTGTCTGATGGCGGGTGGGGGTAAGTGGGGTGGGCCCTCCCCTCCCACCCACCGGCAGAGACACTTTTGCGTACTATGAGGGGCCCTGTGCCAGTGCTGTCGCCCATGAGTATGCCCCCCCACCAGCTCAAGGAACCTGCACTTTCATCTGCACCTTCCTCTTTGTCACCGTGTAAGGTGGTATAGTATGCGGGAAGGGGAACCTGAGCTTCCTCTGGGTCAGATTCTGGCTGTGTAGAGTGTGAGGGGAATGTAGTGGTCTGGGTCAATGTACCAGCAGAATCATCTAGCAGTGGCTTGGCATCAGTGCACTTGTGGCATCCCCAAGAGTACGGTCGCCACAGTGTCACTACCTTCCTCCTAGGGAGTGTGATATCATGCTTGGGAGCAACGAAGGATCTCTCTAGCAGTTAAACCAACACACAACACATTTCCCACTCCACGCCAGCAGGGAGACCTCTGAACATGACTGCTGAGGAGCTGCTCTCTGTGGTCGGGAGGAGGTAAGTTAGGCCATTCTGTGCAGGGAAGGGGAAGTGTGTGGACGTGAGAATATGAGCAGAGTTAAGGCTCACTCCTAGCTGGAGCGCATGGTCCGGATTCCGGTCTCCGAGTTTGTAGGGACACTGACGTTCCTGCAGCAGAATCCGGAGAAAGTAGCAGCTGTAAATGCTCTGTACCCAACTTAGGCTTGGAGGCCCCAGCATCGATGTGTGTGAGCCAGAAGGAAAATGCTACGGCTGCCAGCCATACGAGAAAGTTCCAAAAGAGAGTCAACAGGGGGAACTTCATTGAACTCAGCACTGCGAGTACCTCAGATAAGCGCTAGAATGGAGGCTACACTACCTATCTGCAGAGAGAGAAATCCAAATTGGTTTCCAGGCTGACCAACTCCTTCTCCATCTGTACTCTGGGTCCTGGACAGCACCTACCAAGTACAGGTAAAGGAACTGCACGACTGTGTCTGTCATCTTTCTCCTGTGCCTGGCGCACGGCTCAGCTACATCCTGCACTGCACACCATCTCCCAACTCTTTCATCTGCCCTGCGACTATGGCCCTACCTGTGCAGGTCTTCTACATCTTAGCTGCACCACAACATCTGTCCCACAGAAGCGACACTGCAGCGCTGGTCAATCTAATCAGAAACCAGAGGTGGCGTCACTTATCATTCACTTATAAATGTAATTCACCCCTTTGCATGGACGCCCAGGGCCACGGAACGGGTCACCACCAGCGTGATACATCCCTGTTATGAATGAGTCACCGGAGGAGGAAAAAACAAAAATGCAAGCTAAGTCCAGAAAACCGGAGAGGTTGGTAGATAGCAGATTGCAGACCCCTGATCCTATTCACAACAACTAACAGTAGCCGTGGAGCGTTCCTACGGTGGTCCTAGACACCTCTTCACAGCCGGAGAACTAAATAAGCCTAAAGAAAGAAAGGGGAAATCTAAACTGCCCCAGAGCAGACCCCAAAGCAATAGACAGCCCCCAACATGTATTGTCGGTGAAAACAGATGAAAACACAAACACAGACAGAAAGACAGGTAGAGCAAACGATGGGGCCCAACTAACTAGATAGGAAAGGACAGAAAAGATGCTGGCTGCAATCCGCAAAAACCCTACCAAAAATGTCCCAACACGTCTGATAGGAAAAACGGCCCTGAAGTCACTAGACTTCAAAATCCCTATATCAGCACTCCGATATATTCTGAAGACAGAGAAAAAGAGATTTAACCGATCAGGGACAAAAATGGAAATTCAGCAGAGCCCCAGCCGGGGCTGGCAGAACACAAAACTAAGCAAATCAGACAAAATCTCATGGAACAATGACAGAGCAAAACTTAGCTTTAGAAGACAGGAACTGAACTGGAGGCCAGAGCTCAGAGCAGAGAAATCACCAGCAACCCTACAGGGCGTCGGCTGCCTTATATCCACTCAGAGATTCCGGATGTCCAATCGCAATTCACCTGTTCTGGTGACAGGTTTCTCCCATCCAAATCAGTTTCACCACCTCCGTTCACCAACAGAGGGAGTTCATCGGACATCAAAGGTGAACGAGAAAATGAGCTCACAACACATCCCTGTGAGACACCGGCCCGGTACCGATTAACCCCACTGCCCTGGCTGGCCACCCACACTCCATGTCAGATTCATCTTGGACTGGGGAATTCACAATTTGACTTGATAACCCAGGCATGGTATGATAGAAAGAGCTACATGGACTAATGTGAAGTGTGGCCTGCTGCCTCACTCAGTTTTGGTGTGGGTGCAGGACACAAGGAAAAGGGTTCTTCCTGACCAGGAGCCAGCACTTGACCACTCAGTGCTTGCATTTTTTGAAACTTCAGAAGAGGCGGGCATATTTGATGGAGTCTGTTTCGGCAATGTAAGCCAAAAGCAGTGCCTCATGCTCCGCCTTTAAAAGCGGTTAACCTACTCCCAGAAAAGGTATCATTCCAGGCGTTCCGGAGCCAGACCATGACGCAGGCTCAACACCCCCTGCCTTAGCTGCTATTGTGCTTTTGCCACTACCAGCACCAGCTGGCCGCCCCGAGCCCACGTCCACGGCCTCTTCCACCAAACTTCAAAATTTTGCACAAAATAGACACAAAATAACATCAGATATATGGCACTGTATCAGAAATGTACAGCTCTATTCAGTCAAAGGATAATTGTCAATCTCCATATATATTCCATCAGTCACACAGAGACGCTCACAGGCTCAGTATGGATTAGATAAGAATATAAAAAGTAGACAAAGTGTACAGTATCATCAGATAGCAGGTATATATAGCATAGTTTAAACATTAACAATGTACGTCTATATATCAGGAGTAGTGTTGAGCCACCACGCTAGTGTTTTGGTTCGTCACACAGGAGGCAAGTTCGTCGAATGTTCGTCGAACTCCATTGAAAACAATGGCAGGCAAACACAAACACATACAAACACATAGAAAACAATTACAAAACACCTTAAAAGGTGTCCCAAAGCAGAGAAAATGCTCAGAAGACAAAAATTACTTATGCAAAAGGGCAACTACATTTAGAAAAGAGGTGGAGGAGTAAAAGGAGGAGGTGGAGGAGACACAGATATAGGCTTGTCATTCCCTTATGAAGTCAAGAAAGGCTGGAATTAAAATGTAAAATACCAACCAAAAAAAAAAATTCTGAAATCGAACATGATCATATACCAATGGACTTCCCACCAATAAATTATGCCAACTGGCGATCGGGCAGCGTTATTCTCATGAACCTCCAAACAGCGTCCATGAAGGCAAAGTGTTTGCTTTCCGGGGGCAGTATGATTGCAAAGCTGAACCTTAAAGGAATGTCCAAAAGGGCACCACCAGGAGTGGAGCCTGCGGCTTAATTGGACTCCACCCGGGAAACCACAACCATGCCACCTCAAGAAAAGATGCACATATTGAAAGCTTTGTCGATTGTGTGTGTGGTGTGGTATGTCCGTTTGTAGTTGTGCTAGCAATTTGTCAGCTTTATTCTGTTAAAGAACGAGACTCCGGCATGCCCCCGCGGTACGCGTCAAGCTTACTAGAGGGATACGCGAGGCTCTGGCACTATCATGGTCAATCATGGCGTTACATGTCCGGGGCTGCATGCGCGCTACACTGAAAGGACCAGCTTTTGTCACTTACAGGTGCAGATAACCAGCAGAACACCGTTAGTGATGGGGATCTGTGATTCCAATTATTCCCCGCGAACGATGATTTCCCAGTAAGTGCAGGTCAACCGCAATTCCTGAATTAGGCCTAACCGGCATTCCTGAAAAAATGCAAAAAATTACTTGTCCAAACCACAGTTGCTGTAGCTTGCTTAACAGCTCGGCAGCCGTTCTCAGGCCCAGTATGGATTCGACAAGATTCTAGAAAGTTGATAAAGGGTACAGTTTCACCGGGTAACACGTATATATGTAGCATAGTTTACACATTAAAAACCTATGTCTATATATCAGGAGGCAGGCTCAGACGGTCTCAGGCCCAGTATGGATTAGACGTGATTGGACAAAGATGAGAAAGGGTACCGTATCACTGGATAACAGGTATGTATAGCATAATTTACACATTAAAAACCTATGTCTATATAACAGGAGGCAGGCTCAGACGGTCTAAGGCCCTGTATGGATTAGACATGATTGGTCAAAGGTGAGAAAGGGTACCGTATCACTGGATAACAGGTATGTATAGCATAGTTTACACATTAAAAACGTAGGTCTATATAACAGGAGGCAGGCTCAGACGGTCTCAGGCCCAGTATGGATTAGACGTGATTGGACAAAGGTGAGAAAGGGAGAGATGTAAACATGGTGCCCACTGCCTATCATGCTCTGTCACATAACTTTGGAGTGCAAAAGACAGAAGCCACAGGCCGTAGGCGATTCATTTGGATTGGCATGAGAGGGCACATTTAAAAATGTGCGCTTAAATGTCACACGTCTGTGGGTAGGAAAACTGTGAAAGCTGAAGAGAAACCACCACTGCATCTCATTGTGAGTCGACGTCCATAAGAAATGGAAGCCATTGATCATCTGAAGCTAGATCCCGGCAAGCGGGACAGGGCATAGCTACGTCTTAACCATCATCTTCTATCAGTTCACCAAATTTGTAGTGGCAGTCCCAGTGAAGGATTTGACAGCCCAGACTACACAGCGGAGGAGCAGGGAGAGGTAAACACTGCAAATGCTGGGGCCCCGCCCAAGCAAGGGGGGCCCACTCGTGGGCATCGGTACTGGCACTGGGCCCCTCATAGTACGGCGGTGTGTCTGATGGCGGGTGTGCACCCCCCCGGTCCAAGACACTTGATTGCACTATGAGGTACCCTGTGCCAGTGCCCGCGCCCAAGAGTCGGCCCTCCCACCTGTCCAGGGCAACGGCACTCGCACGGTGGCGTGCGATAGGTGGTGACCCTGGCCATGGGGGGAGGAGGCAGCCCAGTTAGGGAGGTTTGCAAAATGGCTTATGTTGATGTGGGACATTCACCTGCTGCTAAAGGCGAAATTGGTCAAGTCCCAGGAAGAGGCGGACCAAAAACAGCCATTTTTCTGTCAACCTATGTGTTATCAGGGTAAGGTGTGACAAAATCCTTGGAAACCCATGCAAGGTTCATTTTCATGAAGGGTAGATCATCCACATTTTGGGTCGACAGACGGGTCCTTTTTCGGACAGGATTGATCCAGCAGCACTGAAGACTCTTTCCGATAGCACACTTGCAGCTGGGCAAGCAAGCTCCTGTAAGGCATATTGTGCCAATTCAGGCCAGGTGTCCAGTTTAGCTGCCCAATAGTCAAATGGGAATGACCTGTGAGGGAGAACATCGATATGGGAGGAAAAGTAGTTTGTAACCATAGTTGACAAGTGCTGGCTCCTGTCACTTTCAATTGATGCAGTATTACCAGTCGTGTGAGCGGGACTTGAAAAATTAGTCCACAACATGGTCATGAAACTCCTGTCTCCAACGCCACTTCTGATGTGTGCACCACCAACACCTCTTCCAAGTTGCCCCCGGCCCCTACGGCTCGTGTGACATCCATCACTGCTGCTGTGTGCTGGGAATGCCTCAACCAACCGGTTTACCAGGGATGCTTGTTTGTTAGCCAATATTAGGTCAAGATTCTCCTGTGGCATGATGTTTTGGAATTTGCCTTTATAGCGTGGATCCGGGATGCTGGCCAACCAGTAGTCATCATCGTTCATCATTTTGGCAATGCGGGGGTCCCTTTTTAGGATCTGCAAGGCATAATCTGACATGTGGGCCAATGTTCCCGGTGTCAAGGATGCACTGCGTGTGCTGGGTGGAGGAGCACTTTCAGGCAAATCCACATCCCTCCAGTCATGCATAAACCCAGTACCAGACCTTGCCATGCCAACATTTTCTCTTGCCCCACGAGAAGCATCCTACTCCCCTAAATAATCATCCCCATCTTCATCCTCCTCCTCCTCCTCTTTTTCTTCCACCTCATCCACGACAGTTCCCTGAACAGACAATGGCTGACTGTCATCAAGGCTTCCCTCCTCCTCTTCCTCATCATCCTCGGCTGCAGACGCCTGCTCCTTGATGTGCGTCAAATTTTGCATGAGCAGATGCATAAGTGGGATGCTCATGCTTATGATGGCGTCGTCTGCGCTTACCAGCCGTGTGCATTCCTCAAAACATTGAAGGACTTTACAGAGGTCTTTCAGCTTCGACCACTGCACACTTGTCAAATCCATGTCTGCCCTCAAAGTGCCTGCCCGTGTATCCTCCCACAAATGCATTATGGCCTGCCTCTGTTCGCACAGCCGCTCAACCATGTGCAGGGTGGAGTTCCACCTTGTTGCAACGTCGATAATTAGTCGGTTCTTGGGAAGGTGGAGCACGCTGCAGCTTCTGCATACGACTGGAGTGTACCGGCGACCGGCGGATGTGCGAGCACAGTCATCGAACCTTATGGAGCAGGCCTGTTAACTCCGGATAATTAGTGAGGAAGCACTGCACCACCAGGTTCAAGGTGTGAGCCAAGCAAGGTATGTGTCTGAGTTCTGAAAGGTCTATGGCTGCCACAAAATTCCGGCCGTTATCACTAACTACCTTGCCTGCCTCAAGATGTAGACTGCCCAGCCATGACTCAGTTTGTCGCTGAAAGTAGTCGGCCAGTACCTCCGCCGTGTGTCTGTCGCCCAAACACATCATCTGCAACACAGCCTGCTGACGCTTTCCACTAGCTGATCGATAGTGGGACACATCGTGTGCACCACTTAAGCTGCGGATGCAGTGCTCGTGCGACTGCGCTCTGTGGACGAGCTTTCGCTTCTGGAGGAAGAGGAGGAGGAGGGTCGAATGCCTACAGCCAACTGTTTCCTATACCGTGGGCTAGGCAGCACTGTGCCATCACAGCTGTCCCCTGTGGACCCTGCATCCACCACATTAACCCAGTGCGCAGTGATTGACATGTAACGGCCCTAGCCATGCCTACTGGACCATGCATCAGTTGTGAGGTGCACCTTTCCACTCACTGATTGCTTGAGTGCATGGACAATGCGGTCTTTCACATGAAGGTGGAGGGCTGGGATGGCTTTGCGAGAAAAGAAGTGGTGACTGGATAGGTCATAGCGTGGTACTGTGTAGGCCATGAGTTCGCGGAAAGCTGCGCTTTCAACCAACCGATAGGGCATCATCTCTAACGAGATTAGTTTGGCAATGTGGGCGTTCAAACCCAGTGTACGTGGATGAGAGGATGAGTACTTTTTTGTCCTTCTCATAGTGTCTGGTAGGGTGAGCTGGACTTGAGAGCTGCATATGGTGGAACTAGCAGTGGACATGGCGGACTGAGAGAGGGTTGATGATGGTGATGGAGTTGGTGTTCTTTCTGGTGGCCTAGATTCAGTCTTTCGTTGCAATAACAGTGTGATTCCCTGACTGATTTGCCCTTGCGACGACAACTCAACATTTGCTGCTGGTGGTGTGCTAACCGGTGGACTTACAGTGGGGGAAACAATGTAGCGTTGCTGACTACCTTCTTTGGGAGCAGTAGCACATGTGGTACGTGAGTTTTGGTAGTCCTTCCACGCTTGCAAGTGCAAGGTGGTTAAATGTCTTAGCATGCAACTGGTATTCAAATTTCTCAGATTTTTCCCTCGGCTAAAGGTCTTTGCGCACTTCTTACAGATAACCTTTGCCTGATCATTAGGATTTTGTTCAAAAAAGTGCCACACTGCACTCTTCCTACTATGGAAGACATTTTGAGGCCTTGCACGCTTTTGCTATTTTGACCGTCTGGCCAAGCTGTCCTACAACTCTTTTGGTTTTTGTAACCCGTTTTTGGACTGCTCCGGGCCTGCCAGATAACAGCTGTTGCGATGTCGATGCCCGCTGCGGATGCTCCTCCTCCTCTTCTGAGCTATTGGCAGCGGCACCCTCTTCCCCCAATGGATGCCAATCTGGGTCAACAACTGGGTCATCCATCACCTCCTCTTCAATGTCATGTGCACCTTCCTCTGTGTCACCGTGTATGGTGGTATAGTATGCGGGAAGGGGCACCTGAGTTTCATCTGGGTCAGATTCTGGCTCAGTACACTGCGAGGACAATGTAGTGCTCTGAGGGAATGTACCAGCAGAATCATCTATCAGTGGCTGTGCATCCGTACATTCCATGTCAGATTCATCTTTGCCTGGGTAATTCACGATTTGACTTGATAACCCAGGCATGGTATGTGAAAACAGCTCCATGGAGTAATCTGTAGTGTGGCTTGCCGCATCCTTCAATTTTGGTTGGGGTGAAGGACACAAGGAAAGGTGTGGTTCATGAGCATGAGCCTCCACTGATGACTCAGTTCTTTTATTTTTTAAAACTTCACAAGAGGAGGCGATAGAGATGAAGGCTGAGTCAGCAATTTAAGCCAAAACTTGTTCTTGAAGCTCCGGCTTTAAAAGCGGTTTACCTACTCCCAGAAAAGGAAGCCTTCGAGGCCTTGTGGAGCCAGATGATGACGCAGGCTCAACACCTCCTGCATTAGGTGCTATTTTGCTTTTGCCACTACCAGCAGATCCACCACCAACACCAACACCATCATTACCAGCTGCCAGCCCCCCGCCCACTTCCACGGACTCTTCCACCACAGTTCCTCATTTTTGGGGAAAATGTACCCAAAAAACCACCAACTATATGGTACTGTAAAACAAGGTACAAGGTGTATATAGTAGTGGGGAGAATTTGAATCTCTCTAGACTTCAGGATACAGTTGGATTCTGTCTGGCCATGTTTATTTTACACCTCAATGTGACAGACAGATTATGGATGGTGTAATAAAGGTGGATAGAGGACTGTGGAGAATTGGAATCTCTCTAGACTTCAGGACACAGTTGGATTCTGTCAGGCCATTTTTATTTTACATCGCAATGTGACAGGCAGATTATGGATGGTGTAAGAAAGGTGGATAGAGGACTGTGGAGAATTTGAATCTCTCTAGACTTCAGGACACAGTTGGATTCTGTCAGGCCCTGTTTATTTTACACCGCAATGTGACAGGCAGATTATGGATGGTGTAAGAAAGGTGGATAGAGGACTGTGGAGAATTGGAATCTCTCTAAACTTTGTTCCAAATTATTATGCAAAAAGAGTTTAGGAGTGATAAGTAGTGTTGAGCATTCCGATACCGCAAGTATCGGGTATCGGCCGATATCAGCGGTATCGGAATTCCGATACTTAATTCCGATACTTTTTTCATATCGGATTCCGGGATCGGAATCGGAATAGGAAGTTCCCATCATGCTATGAGCCTGCTTGCTTTGATTAAGCCAATGGGAATCCTCCGAAGTGTGGGCACATCCTGTTAGGCATGTAGGCATGTTAACTATTGGCATGGCTGTGATTGGCTGCCGAAATGATGTCATGATGCACTATAAAAGCCACCGCAGCCGCCATTTCTGGTCACTCTGCTGTGAATTCAGTTAGGGACAGGCTGCTGTAGAAGACTGTGAGGGACAGTTAGAAATAGCGATTCTAAAAACAATATTGTGCTTTATCCAGGCTACATAAACCACCACTGTAGCTTGCTTTTCCCTAGCAGCGCTGTTTTCACAGCTGTCTGCAAGGGCTGTGTGAGTGCAGCTCACGCTGTGGAGTGGGTCCTGCAGCCACGTCAGGCTGTAGGCCACCCAGTGTGATCACTGCTGCCTCATACATCTTTTATTTTTTGAGCTGCATTTTTTAAATAATTTCAATCTAGTGTGCTTCCATCCGTATCCATATACGTTGGTTGCAAACACTAGTAGTAGACAGCGGAGCCTTTCTGCAGCCTTTCAGTGCTAGTGTCCACTTTGCTGCACTGTTCACGGCTGTCTGAGAGGTCTCTGACTGTGTGTGAGTGCAGCTCACGCTGAGTAGTGTGTCCTGCAGCTACGTCTGGCTGTAGGACGCTCAGCGTGCGTCACTGCCTCACACATATTTTTATTTGAGTGCAGCTCATTTTTTCTTCTATTAGTGTGCATCCATCCGTCTCCATCTACGGTGGTTGCAAACACTATATAGGAGTACACAGCGGAGCCTTTCTGCAGCCTGTCAGTGCCAGTGCCCACTTAGCTGCACTGTTGACGGCTGTCTGAGAGGTCTCTGACTGTGTGTGAGTGCAGCTCACGCTGAGTAGAGTGTCCTGCAGCTACGTCTGGTTGTAGGACGCTCAACGTGCGTCACTGCCTCACACATATTTGTCTCTGAGTGCAGCTCATTTTTTCTTCTCCTATTAGTGTGCATCCATCCGTATCCATCAACATTGGTTGGTTGCAAACACTATATAGGAGTAGATAGAGGAGCCTTTTTTTCTGGCTTGTGCCCTGCCGGCGCAGCCAGATTAGTATTACCCAATTTTTTTGAAGCCTCATCTTTTGCATTGTAGGTTACCTGCCTGCATTGTAATAGCTCCAAAAAGTTGGTGATACTATCAGTTTCAATTCTTTGTTCTCATACTTTGAGTTTGTTTCAAACAAAGAAACCACATAAAAAGTTCACCAAACACTACATTTTGAACTTGTGTAGGCCACATCAGCTCCTATTAAAGTCTAGTCCACACACACACACTTCATAAAATTAGTGTTTCTTGTACCTGTAACCAGCTGTTCAGGAATAAGCACACTAAGGCCCCCCTTTGTCCTTTTTTGCCTATCTTAAGCAGTCTTGCAAGATGAAGAAGGCAGGGAGTAAGGCGCGGGGGCGTGGGCGTGGGCGTGGAGTTTCAGCAGGGAGAGGACGTGGGGATTCTGCAGGGAGAGGACGTGGGGATTCTACAGGTAGAGGACGTGGGGATTCTGGGCCTGCTGCGGGCACCAGTGGATCAGCATCCCCCAGTTTTAGCAGGCAACAGTCCTTTATGCGCAGCTTTGTAGGACCTCAACGTACCCCACTGCTGCGGGAGGAACAAATTGAAGCCGTTGTCGGATGGATGGCAGCTAACGCATCGACTTCAATTACTTCCGCATCCTCTCAGGGTCAGAGCACCGAAGAGCAACCATCTGTCTCTTCACCACCTGCCAAAGTGCCCAGGCAGTCAGAGAGACATGGACAGGAGCCATCACAATCTCTACTTCTGTTCTCGGAATCTGTTGGCTTGGAAAGAGGGGGCCAGCCAAGCAGCATTCCTGAATGTGAAGAAGAGGGAGTATGCAGTGATGCGCAACTTCTTTGTCCCTCTGAATCTGAAGAGGCGAGTGGGCCAGTGCCTATGGTCAGCACACCTCAGTACACATCAGATGATGACGAGACTCAGTTGCCACTTTCTGGTGCGTACGGTGCTGGCGAGACAACCCCGGAGAAGCAGCTGTTTGAAGAGGGGAGGGAAGATGATGAGGTCCTTGACCCATCATGGCGTGAGCAACAGGAAGGTGGTGGGAGCAGCTCGGAGGAAGAGATTCCCCTACCGGCCAAAACAGGAGGCAGAGGGAGGGGGAAGACTTGGTTGCCTGTACCCTCCACTTCGGCACCCGTTAGGAGCATTCCTCCTTCCAAAGGCAAACCGGGCGCTCACAAGAGTTGCAGTGCGTGGTCCTTTTTTGACACAGTTGCAGATGACATTTGCTTTGTCAAATGCAAGCTGTGTCATCAGAGAGTCAAAAGAGGGAGAAATGTCAGCAACCTCAATACCACAAATATGTGGAAACATGTGCGCACCAAGCACGAGTTGGAGTTGCAGAGACACCCTCAAGACGTAGGCCAACGTACAGCACCACCTACCACCTCTTCAGTTCGTGTTGGGCCCTCTTCCTCCAGCTCACACACTGCTGGTTCGGCTTCCTCACAGGATCGCCAAGGAAGAACCTCTGCCACTGTTGTCCGGAGACCCTGTCAGATTCCACCCATAACAGCACGTTCCCATCCATCACAGCCATCGGTAGCACAGGCATGGGATAAAAGGCGCCCTTACTCGGCAAACCATCCCAGAGCACAGTCTCTGAATGCTGGCATTGCCAAACTTCTGGCAGTTGAAATGCTGTCATTCAGGCTGGTGGACACTGACACCTTCCGGGACTTAATGGCATTGGCAGTCCCCCAATACAACGTGCCCAGCCGCTTTTATTTCAGCAGGCGAGCCGTCCCTGCCCTGCAGAAACATGTTGAGGGCAAAATAAAACATGCGCTACTAAACGCCGTTAGTAGCAAGGTCCACCTGACCACCGATGCGTGGACCAGTAACCATGGACAGGGACGATACCTTTCCATCACTGCCCACTGGGTCAATGTTGTGGAGCCGGGTACGGATCTGGAGAGTGGCGCTGTACGTGTTCTTCCAACGCCACGGATTGCAGGACTCCAGTCTGTACACATAGACTCCTCCTCCTACTCAAGTTCCTCAGAAACAGCAGAGCAGGAGCCTGTTACGACCGATATGAGCACAGCCGTGGCCAAACGTCAACAGGCTGTACTCAAATTAATTTCTTTGGGGAATCGAAGCCACACAGCGCAGGAGCTCTGGAATGCTATCAAGCTGGAGAGCGATGTGTGGTTTGGGCCAGCGAATCTCCAGCCGGGCTTGGTAGTGTGTGACAATGGCCGAAATCTGGTGGCAGCTCTTGGCCTAGGCAACCTCACACACATCCCATGTCTGGCACATGTTCTTAACTTGGTCGTGCAGAGCTTTCTGAGGGACTATCCGGATCTTGATGCACTGTTGCACAAGGTCCGCATAGAGTGCGCTCACTTGCGACGTTCCAGCACGGCAAGATCGCGCCTCGCTGCTCTGCAGCGACGATTTGGCCTTCCAGAACATCGCATCATATGTGACCTACCCACCCGGTGGAATTCAACGTTACATATGTTGGAGCGGTTGTGTGAGCAGCAGGCAGCAGTCATGGAGTACCAGCTGCATCAGGCGCAAACAAGTCGCACTGTGCGCCGTTCACACTTCAGCACCATTGAGTGGGCCTCTATGAAGGACATCTGCCTCGTTTTGCGTGCCTTCGATGAATCCACGCGGATGGCGAGTGCAGATGATGCACTAGTCAGCATGACTGTCCCCCTTATCTGCCTGCTTCAACAAACACTGCAAGCACTAAGGGATGAGGTTTCAGAAGAGGTGGAGGATGAGGAGTCCCAAATGCCATCTGCTTCTGGACAGTCTGCGCTACGTGTTTCCTCACAAAGGCCTAGGCAGGGGACACTTTGTGAGGAGGATGAGGAGGAGTCGATGGAGGAGGAAGACATCTCTCCAGAGGAGGGAGGTACACAAACCTCTACTCAGTATGTACAGCGAGGGTGGGGTGATGCAGAGCAGGTCGAGGTCACGCCTCAAACAGGGGACAGCGGTTCTTTGGCAGTTGGGAGTCTGCAGCACATGGTTGATTTCATGCTGCAGTGCCTGAGAAACGACCGCCGCATCGCCCACATTCTCGTCTCGGCTGATTATTGGGTGTACACCCTCCTAGATCCTCGCTACCGGGACAGCGTACAAAGGCTCATACCAACGTTGAACCGGGAGCGTAAAATGCGGGAGTACGAAGAGTCACTGGTGCAGTCCATAATGTTTTCCATTCCACCCGACAGCATTGTTGCAAGTGCTTTACAAAGCAGCTCTGTGCGTCGAGGCAGTGGAGGAAACTCTGCACAAAGAGGGAGCAGAGGCAGCGCCGCAGCACAAGGCAAGACCACTATGGCCCAAATGTGGCAAAGTTTTGTGTGTCCACCACAATTGTCTACACCATCAGCGACGCCTCGAGTCAGCAGGAGGCAACGCTTCCGTCAGATGGTGTCAGACTACATGTCTTGCCCTGTCGCTGTACTCCCAGATGGCTCTTCCCCCTTCAAGTTTTGGGTCTCTAAGCTGGATACATGGCCAGAGCTTAGCCAGTATGCATTGGAGGTGCTGGCTTGCCCTGCTGCCAGTGTATTATCGGAACGTGTCTTTAGTGCCGCAGGTGGTGTACTAACAGACCGTCGCACGCGACTATCTTCCGATAATGTTGACCGGCTGACTTTTCTGAAAATGAACAAGGCCTGGATCTCCAAAGACTTTGCCATTCCTCTTACAGACTAAATTAGTGGTTGGCAACTGTATCCAGGTCTGCTGGTGTGTTCATTTTTCTACCACCTGAACTATAATCCCTGTGCTTCAACACAGCCAGTTGTCGCTCAGATGTGTCGTCTGCACAGAGAAACACACTAGCTCCTGTGTTACTGGGGTTCAGTAATGCCAGCTGATCCCCTGCTGTGTGGACGGCAGAGTCACCAGCTCCATCAACATTCAAACCACTACTGATTTTTAACCGTGCCCAACTTAGGTCTCTGGCTCCACTGTCTCTACTATTTCCCCTGACCTCCAACCCCGCCATCTACATCTCTGAAGTGGCGTCAGCACAATCTACACTTGTTCCTGTGTTCCTGTGGCTCAGTCCCATCAGTTTATCCCCTGATGTGTGTCCGGCAAGGTCTCCTGCTCTGTCCACATTCCCATAACCAGTAGTGGGAATGAGGACAGAGCTGGCGAACTTGCCGGACAAACATCAGGGGATCAACTGATGGGACTGAGCACCAGTAACACAGGAACAAGTGTAGATTGTGCTGACGCCACTTCAGAGATGTAGCTGGCGGGGTTGGAGGCCAGGGTAAATAGTAGAGACAGTGGAGCCAGAGGCCTAAGTGGAGCATGGTTAGAATCAGTAGTAGTCCACAACCTCCATAAAAACCGCTGCCCATTGGCCTCTGCATGCGGCATGCGTAATCCTGGGCACCAACAGCGTCAGTTGGTGTTCAGAAGTGTCGTCTCCACAGAGCCAAACACATTCGTTCAAGTGTTAGTGGGGTTCAGCACTGCCAGCTGTTCCCCTGCTGTGGAGATGGCAAGTCTCCTGCTGCATTCACCTGCCAAAATCCAGTAGGCCCCAGCCTGCTCCTCGCCTAATCCTGGGCTCCAACAGCGTCAGTTGGTGTTCAGAAGTGTCGTCTCCACAGAGCCAAACACATTCGTTCAAGTGTTAGTGGGGTTCAGCACTGCCAGCTGTTCCCCTGCTGTGGAGATGGCAAGTCTCCTGCTGCCTTCACCTGCCAAAATCCAGTAGGCCCCAGCCTGCTCCTCGCCTAATCCTGGGCTCCAACAGCGTCAGTTGGTGTTCAGAAGTGTCGTCTCCACAGAACCAAACACGTTCGTTCAAGTGTTAGTGGGGTTCAGCACTGCCAGCTGTTCCCCTGCTGTGGAGATGGCAAGTCTCCTGCTGCCTTCACCTGCCAAAATCCAGTAGGCCCCAGCCTGCTCCTCGCCTAATCCTGGGCTCCAACAGCGTCAGTTGGTGTTCAGAAGTGTCGTCTCCACAGAACCAAACACGTTCGTTCAAGTGTTAGTGGGGTTCAGCACTGCCAGCTGTTCCCCTGCTGTGGAGATGGCAGTCTCTCCTGCTGTCTCCGCATTACAAAGACAGTAGGCCTCTGCCTACACCCTCCTATTTCCTGGGCTTCAACACAGCCAGTTGTAGTTCGGAAGTGCCGTCCACACGGAAAGAGACACTTGCTCCCGTGTCTCAGTGGGGTTCAGTAACGTCAGCTGATCCCCTGCTGTGTGGATGGCAGTCTCTCCTGCTGTAAACTCATTCAAAATACAGTAGGCCTCTGCCTACACCCTCCTATTTCCTGGGCTTCAACACAGCCAGTTGTAGTTCGGAAGTGCCGTCCACACGGAAAGAGATACTTGCTCCCGTGTCTCAGTGGGGTTCAGTAACGTCAGCTGATCCCCTGCTGTGTGGATGGCAGTCTCTCCTGCTGTAAACTCATTCAAAATACAGTAGGCCTCTGCCTACACCCTCCTATTTCCTGGGCTTCAACACAGCCAGTTGTAGTTCGGAAGTGCCGTCCACACGGAAAGAGACACTTGCTCCCGTGTCTCAGTGGGGTTCAGTAACGTCAGCTGATCCCCTGCTGTGTGGATGGCAGTCTCTCCTGCTGTCACCTCATTCAAAATTCAGTAGGCCTCTGCCTACACCCTCCTATTTCCTGGGCTTCAACACAGCCAGTTGTAGTTCGGAAGTGCCGTCCACACGGAAAGAGATACTTGCTCCCGTGTCTCAGTGGGGTTCAGTAACGTCAGCTGATCCCCTGCTGTGTGGATGGCAGTCTCTCCTGCTGTAAACTCATTCAAAATACAGTAGGCCTCTGCCTACACCCTCCTATTTCCTGGGCTTCAACACAGCCAGTTGTAGTTCGGAAGTGCCGTCCACACGGAAAGAGATACTTGCTCCCGTGTCTCAGTGGGGTTCAGTAACGTCAGCTGATCCCCTGCTGTGTGGATGGCAGTCTCTCCTGCTGTAAACTCATTCAAAATACAGTAGGCCTCTGCCTACACCCTCCTATTTCCTGGGCTTCAACACAGCCAGTTGTAGTTCGGAAGTGCCGTCCACACGGAAAGAGATACTTGCTCCCGTGTCTCAGTGGGGTTCAGTAACGTCAGCTGATCCCCTGCTGTGTGGATGGCAGTCTCTCCTGCTCTAAACTCATTCAAAATACAGTAGGCCTCTGCCTACACCCTCCTATTTCCTGGGCTTCAACACAGCCAGTTGTAGTTCGGAAGTGCCGTCCACACGGAAAGAGATACTTGCTCCCGTGTCTCAGTGGGGTTCAGTAACGTCAGCTGATCCCCTGCTGTGTGGATGGCAGTCTCTCCTGCTGTAAACTCATTCAAAATACAGTAGGCCTCTGCCTACACCCTCCTATTTCCTGGGCTTCAACACAGCCAGTTGTAGTTCGGAAGTGCCGTCCACACGGAAAGAGACACTTGCTCCCGTGTCTCAGTGGGGTTCAGTAACGTCAGCTGATCCCCTGCTGTGTGGATGGCAGTCTCTCCTGCTGTCACCTCATTCAAAATTCAGTAGGCCTCTGCCTACACCCTCCTATTTCCTGGGCTTCAACACAGCCAGTTGTAGTTCGGAAGTGCCGTCCACACGGAAAGAGATACTTGCTCCCGTGTCTCAGTGGGGTTCAGTAACGTCAGCTGATCCCCTGCTGTGTGGATGGCAGTCTCTCCTGCTGTAAACTCATTCAAAATACAGTAGGCCTCTGCCTACACCCTCCTATTTCCTGGGCTTCAACACAGCCAGTTGTAGTTCGGAAGTGCCGTCCACACGGAAAGAGATACTTGCTCCCGTGTCTCAGTGGGGTTCAGTAACGTCAGCTGATCCCCTGCTGTGTGGATGGCAGTCTCTCCTGCTGTCACCTCATTCAAAATTCAGTAGGCCTCTGCCTACACCCTCCTATTTCCTGGGCTTCAACACAGCCAGTTGTAGTTCGGAAGTGCCGTCCACACGGAAAGAGACACTTGCTCCCGTGTCTCAGTGGGGTTCAGTAACGTCAGCTGATCCCCTGCTGTGTGGATGGCAGTCTCTCCTGCTGTCACCTCATTCAAAATTCAGTAGGCCTCTGCCTACACCCTCCTATTTCCTGGGCTTCAACACAGCCAGTTGTAGTTCGGAAGTGCCGTCCACACGGAAAGAGATACTTGCTCCCGTGTCTCAGTGGGGTTCAGTAACGTCAGCTGATCCCCTGCTGTGTGGATGGCAGTCTCTCCTGCTGTCACCTCATTCAAAATTCAGTAGGCCTCTGCCTACACCCTCCTATTTCCTGGGCTTCAACACAGCCAGTTGTAGTTCGGAAGTGCCGTCCACACGGAAAGAGACACTTGCTCCCGTGTCTCAGTGGGGTTCAGTAACGTCAGCTGATCCCCTGCTGTGTGGATGGCAGTCTCTCCTGCTGTCACCTCATTCAAAATTCAGTAGGCCTCTGCCTACACCCTCCTATTTCCTGGGCTTCAACACAGCCAGTTGTAGTTCGGAAGTGCCGTCCACACGGAAAGAGATACTTGCTCCCGTGTCTCAGTGGGGTTCAGTAACGTCAGCTGATCCCCTGCTGTGTGGATGGCAGTCTCTCCTGCTGTAAACTCATTCAAAATACAGTAGGCCTCTGCCTACACCCTCCTATTTCCTGGGCTTCAACACAGCCAGTTGTAGTTCGGAAGTGCCGTCCACACGGAAAGAGATACTTGCTCCCGTGTCTCAGTGGGGTTCAGTAACGTCAGCTGATCCCCTGCTGTGTGGATGGCAGTCTCTCCTGCTGTCACCTCATTCAAAATTCAGTAGGCCTCTGCCTACACCCTCCTATTTCCTGGGCTTCAACACAGCCAGTTGTAGTTCGGAAGTGCCGTCCACACGGAAAGAGATACTTGCTCCCGTGTCTCAGTGGGGTTCAGTAACGTCAGCTGATCCCCTGCTGTGTGGATGGCAGTCTCTCCTGCTGTAAACTCATTCAAAATACAGTAGGCCTCTGCCTACACCCTCCTATTTCCTGGGCTTCAACACAGCCAGTTGTAGTTCGGAAGTGCCGTCCACACGGAAAGAGACACTTGCTCCCGTGTCTCAGTGGGGTTCAGTAACGTCAGCTGATCCCCTGCTGTGTGGATGGCAGTCTCTCCTGCTGTCACCTCATTCAAAATTCAGTAGGCCTCTGCCTACACCCTCCTATTTCCTGGGCTTCAACACAGCCAGTTGTAGTTCGGAAGTGCCGTCCACACGGAAAGAGATACTTGCTCCCGTGTCTCAGTGGGGTTCAGTAACGTCAGCTGATCCCCTGCTGTGTGGATGGCAGTCTCTCCTGCTGTCACCTCATTCAAAATTCAGTAGGCCTCTGCCTACACCCTCCTATTTCCTGGGCTTCAACACAGCCAGTTGTAGTTCGGAAGTGCCGTCCACACGGAAAGAGATACTTGCTCCCGTGTCTCAGTGGGGTTCAGTAACGTCAGCTGATCCCCTGCTGTGTGGATGGCAGTCTCTCCTGCTGTAAACTCATTCAAAATACAGTAGGCCTCTGCCTACACCCTCCTATTTCCTGGGCTTCAACACAGCCAGTTGTAGTTCGGAAGTGCCGTCCACACGGAAAGAGATACTTGCTCCCGTGTCTCAGTGGGATTCAGTAACGTCAGCTGATCCCCTGCTGTGTGGATGGCAGTCTCTCCTGCTGTAAACTCATTCAAAATACAGTAGGCCTCTGCCTACACCCTCCTATTTCCTGTGCTTCAACACAGCCAGTTGTAGTTCGGAAGTGCCGTCCACACGGAAAGAGATACTTGCTCCCGTGTCTCAGTGGGGTTCAGTAATGTCAGCTGATCCCCTGCTGTGTGGATGGCAAAGTCTCCTGCTGCCTACACAGTCGTACCACTACTGATTTTTAACCGTGCTCCAATTAGGCCTGTGGCTCCACTGT
This sequence comes from Dendrobates tinctorius, assembly GCF_039654945.1. Classification (NCBI taxonomy): domain Eukaryota; kingdom Metazoa; phylum Chordata; class Amphibia; order Anura; family Dendrobatidae; genus Dendrobates; species Dendrobates tinctorius. The sequence goes on along the minus strand of NW_027361739.1, from coordinate 23,294,423 downwards.
CTCTCGTATTTCCCCTGTCCTCCAACCCTGCCAGTTACAGCTCCGAAGTGGCGTCTGCACAATCCACACTTGTTCCTGTGTTACAGGTGTTCAGTCCGATCAGTTAATCCCCTGATGTGTGTCCGGCAATGTCGCCTGCTCTGTCCACATTCCCATTATCGGAATGTGGACAGAGCAGGCGACATTGCCGGACACACATCAGGGGATTAACTGACCGGACTGAACACCTGTAACACAGGAACAAGTGTGGATTGTGCAGACGCCACTTCGGAGCTGTAACTGGCGGGGTTGGAGGACAGGGGAAATACGAAAATCAGTGAATCCACAGGCCTAAGTGGAGCTTGGTTCAAATTAGTAGTCTACAACCGATCTTAAAATTTCTTCAATGCAGCCTAAGCCTGCTCCGTGCTTGTCCCTGGGCTTCAACACAGCCAGTTGTTGCTCGGAAGTGCCGTCTTCACAGAGTAAAACACTAGCTCCTGTGTTTGTGGGGTTCAGTAACGTCAGCTGTTCCCCTGCTGTTTTGATGGCAATCTGTCCTGCTGCCTCCCAATTGACAGCACATCAGGCCTCAGCCTGCTAAGTGCTTGTCCTGGGCTCCAACATCGCCAGTTGCTGCTCATAACTGACTTTGGCACGGGTACTCCCTCCTGCCCAGCTTGGTTCCAGCCCTGCCTGCTGTTTCCGGGAAGTGTCAATGTCAGTTTGCCACCCCAAGTTGCCATGTCGTGTTGCGGTTGGGTTAGCCGAGGCTAGGGTGCCAGCAGTTTAGGTGCTTCCTATGTGGACTGCGGGTTCTGGTAAGAAAGGTTTGTTCCATAGTGCCAGTAGGACAAGCACCCCCTGTAGGACTGTGTGATTCGGTAACTGCGGCCAGCTTGCGGCATGCCAACTTTGCTTTTCAGGGGTAACTTCTGATACCCCTCCGGGTTCCAGCACCGTCAGCTGGTTCTCATCAGAGCCTTTGGCCTAGGTGCCTCCATCTCGGTATCCGAGTTCCAGCAACGTCTGCTGGTCCTTGGTAGTGCTTTGTAGCACACGTACCTCCTGCTTAGTAACCGGGTTCCAGCACCGTCAGCTGGTCCTCGGTTGTGCCATTGGCTCTTATTCCTTCTGCTGCCCCTCCGGGTGCCAGCACTGTCAGCTGGTCCTCGCTATTTCCATTTGCTCTTGCAGCTTATGCTACCCCTCCGGGTTCCAGCACCGTCAGCTGGTTCTCGTCAGAGCCTTTGGCCTAGGTGCCTCCATCTCGGTATCCGAGTTCCGGCAACGTCTGCTGGTCCTTGGTAGTGCTTTGTAGCACAGGTACCTCCTGCTTAGTAACCGGGTTCCAGCACCGTCAGCTGGTCCTCGGTTGTGCCATTGGCTCTTATTCCTTCTGCTGCCCCTCCGGGTGCCAGCACTGTCAGCTGGTCCTCGCTATTTCCATTTGCTCTTGCAGCTTATGCTACCCCTCCGGGTTCCAGCACCGTCAGCTGGTTCTCGTCAGAGCGTTTGGCCTAGGTGCCTCCATCTCGGTATCCGAGTTCCGGCAACGTCTGCTGGTCCTTGGTAGTGCTTTGTAGCACAGGTACCTCCTGCTTAGTAACCGGGTTCCAGCACCGTCAGCTGGTCCTCGGTAGTGCCATTGGCTCTTGTTCCTTCTGCTGCCCCTCCGGGTGCCAGTACCGTCAGCTGGTTCAAGAGGACAAAGAACAGGAAGACAACCACCAAGATGCAGAACAACAAGAGAGAGAAGACAAAGAAGCATAAAAAAAACAAAGCAGAAGAACATTAAGCATAAGACTAATACTCTGAGCAAATGATATTATCTTATTTATAAGCAGAAGAAGACTAAGCAGTGTATGGGGGTGAGTCCGTTCCTCCTCGTGGTGCCCCTGGAAAAGGCCTGCTTCTGCAGGCCAAACTGAACGCGGACAAATCCTGTTGTAAATCTTTTGTGACAGGCAGAACGGAAGGTGTAAACTTCTAACTTTTCTAGATAACAACTACAGGAATGCCTGACACAAACAAGAATATGATGAAGAAGAATAGGAAGAAGATGAAGAAGCTGAATATGTAGAATAATAATTGTTGAATAAGAAGAATATGAAGAATGTAAGAAAAGGAAGAAGAAGAAGAAGAAGAAGAAGAAGAAGAAGAAGAAGAAGAAGAAGAAGAAGAAGAAGAAGAATGTAAAAAAAGGAAGTAGAAGAAGAAGAAGAAGAATGTAAAAAAAGGAATAAGAAGAAGAATGTAAAAAAAGGAAGTAGAAGAAGAAGAAGAAGAATGTAAAAAAAGGAAGTAGAAGAAGAAGAAGAAGAATGTAAAAAAAGGAAGTAGAAGAAGAAGACATACATGTCTGGCAAAATATAAATGAGGCTAACATAGTCAATATCTTTGTAACTCCTAACATCTTTAAAAAAAAAAGTTTAATTCCTGCTATTCCATTTGATTGGGCTAAACCTCTATGGCTTTAATGTCTCCTCCACCTCCCACAATACATTCTACATTATTCTTAGTTGTTTTTCTTCATGTAGAATTAACCTACAAGGAAAGAAAGGGTTTTTTTTAATTCCGATATTTTGGCCCCATTGACTTGCATTGGTTCCCGGTATCGGAATCGGCGATACCGATACTTTTTTTTAAGATCGGCCGATCCATTCCGATCCGATATTTTCAAGTATCGGCTGGTATCGCTCAACTCTAGTGATAAGGTTAGAATTCTTTTGTTTGTCATTTAACCGGTTCCCGCCATGTGACACAGCGTATGCGTCATGAAAGTCGGTGCCAATCCGACCCATGACGCACACCCTGTGTCATGAATTCAAAGCCCCCTGCGGGTCGTGTGACCGGGGTCAATGAAAGGTCACCTGACCCACAGATACAGGGGGCATTGTAATTCACCACAGGGGGCGTGGCTTCGCCCCCAAGTGGCTACGATCGCTCTGATTGGCTGTTAAAAGTGAAACAGCCAATCAGAGCGATAGTAATATTTCATCAATGAAAATTGATGAAATATTACAATCCAGCCATGGCCGATGCTGCAGTAGCATCGGACATGGTTGGAGACACCGATTCGACCCTCCCCCCACCGGCGATCGCCCCCCCGCGACTGAATGACAGCGGCGATCTGCCGCCGCTGTCATCATCTGCCCCCCCTCCCATTCCCTACGCTCCCCGCCAGCTTCCGATAACCCCCTCACCCCCTCTCACCCCCCAGGCACCTTCTAAGTCCCCCTGTCGCTCCCGGTGTCCGGCAGGTCCGGTTCATGGGCGCCGCCATCTTGGAAAATGGCGGGTGCATGCGCAGTGCGCCCGCCCGAATCTGCCGGCTGCAGATTCCATTATTTCATTTTGATCACTCTCACAGTGATCAAAATGAAATAAAAAGTAAATTAACCCCCCGATTATCACCCCCATAGGTAGGCATAACTAATAAAATAAAGAAAATATTTTTATTTTTATTTTTCCATTAGGGTTAGGGTTAGGGTTGGAAAGAGGGTTAGGGTTAGGGTTGGAAAGAGGGTTAGGGTTGGAAGGAGGGTTACTGTTGGAATTAGGGTTAGGGTTGGAATTAGGGTTAGAATTAGGTTTAGGGTTGGAATTAGGGTTAGAATTAGGGTTAGGCTTGTGGTTAGGGTTATGGTTAGGGTTGGGATTAGGGTTATGGGTGTGTTGGGGTTAGGGTTATGGTTAGGGTTGGGATTAGGGTTAGGGGTGTGTAGGGGTTAGGGTTATGGCTAGGATTGGGATTAGGGTTAGAGATGTGTTGGGGTTAGGGCTGTGGTTAGGGGTGTGTTGGGGTTAGGGTTGAAGTTAGAATTGATGGGTTTCCACTGTTTAGGCACATCAGGGGGTCTCCAAACGCAATATGGTGCAACCATTGATTCCAGCCAATTTTGCGTTCAAAAAGTCAAACGGTGCTCCCTCCCTTCCAAGCCCCGATGTGTGCCCAAACAGTGGTTTACCCCCACATATGGGGTATCAGCGTACTCAGGAAAAATTGCACAACAACTTTTGGGGACTAATTTCTCCTGTTACCCTTGGGAAAATAAAAAATTGGGGGCTAAAAAATTATTTTTGTGGAAAAAAAATGTTTTTTTCATTTTCATATCTCTGCATTATAAACTTCAGTGAAGCACTTGGGGGTTGAAAGTGCTCACAGTATGTATACATAAGTTCCTTGGAAGGTCTAGTTTCCAAAATGGGGTCACTTGTGGGGGGTTTCCACTGTTTAGGCACATCAGAGGCTCTGCAAACGTAATGATGACCGCAGACTATTCCATCAAAGTCTGCATTTCAAAACGTCACTACTTCCATTCCGAGCCCTGACGTGTGCCCAAACAATGGTTTCCCCACACATATGGGGTATCAGCGTACTCAGGACAAACTGGACAACAACTTTTGGGGTCCAATTTCTCCTGTTACCCTTGTGAAAATAAAAAATTGCGAGCTAAAAATTCATTTTTTGAGGGAAAAAAAAGATTTTTTATTTTCAAGGCACTGCGTTACAATCTTCTGTGAAGCACTTCGGGGTTCAAGGTGCTCACCACACATCTAGGCATGTTCCTATGGGGTCTAGTTTCCAAAATGGGGTCACTTGTGGGGGGTTTCCACAGTTTAGGTACATCAAGGGCTCTGCAAATGTAACATGATGCCCGCAGACCATTCCATCAAAGTCTGCATGCCAAAACGTCACTACTTCCCTTCCGAGCCCTGACGTGTGCCCATACAGTGGTTATCCCCCACATATGGGGTATCAGCGTACTCAGAACAAACTGGACAACAACTTTTGGGGTCCAATTTATCCTGTTACCCTTGTGAAAAAAAAATTGCGGGCTAAAAATAATTTTTTTTGAGGAAAAAAAATGATTTTTTATTTTTACGGCTCTGCATTATAAACTTCTGTGAAGCACTTGGGGGTTCAAGGTGCTCACCACACATCTAGATAAGTTCCTTGAGGGGGTCTAATTTCCAAAATGAGGTCACATGTGGAGGGTTTCTATTGTTTAGGCACTTAGGGGCTCTGCAAATGTAACATGACGCCCGCAGACCATGCCATCAAAGTCAGCATTTCAAAATGTCACTACTTCCCTTCCGAGCCCCGACGTGTGCCCAAACAGTGGTTCCCCCCCACATATGGGGTACCAGCGTACTCAGGACAAACTGGACAACAACTTTTGGGGTCCAATTTATCCTGTTACCCCTGTGAAAAAAATTGCGGGCTAAAAATCATTTTTTTTAGGAAAAAAATGATTTTTTTATCTTCACGGCTCTGCGTTATAAACTTCCGTGAAGCACTTGGGGGTTCAAGGTGCTCACCACACATCTAGATAAGTTCCTTGGGGGGTCTAGTTTCCAAAATGGGGTCACTTGTGGGGGGTTTCTACTGTTTAGGCACACAGGGGCTCAGCAAATGTAACATGATGCCCGCAGACCATTCCATCAAAGTCAGCATTTCAAAATGTCACTACTTCCCTGCTGAGCCCCAACGTGTGCCCAAACAGTGGTTCCCCCCCACATATGGGGTACCAGCGTACTCAGAACAAACTGTATAACAACTTTTGGGGTCCAATTTATCCTGGTACCCTTGTAAAAATAAAAAATTGCCGACTAAAAAAATTTTTTTAAAGAAAAAAAATGATTTTTTATTTTCACTGCTCTGCATTATAAACTTCTGTGAATCACCTGGGGGTTCAAAGTGCTCACTATGCATCTAGATAAGTTCCTTAGGGGGTCTAGTTTCCAAAATGGGGTCACTTGTGGGGGAGCTCCAAAGTTTAGGCATCTCCAAACACGACATGGTGTCCGCTAACGATTGGAGCTAATTTTCATTTCAAAAAGTCAAATGGCGCTCATTCCCTTCTGCGCCCTGCCGTGCACTTTTGTGGTCCAATTTCTCCTGTTACCCTTGTGAAAATAAAAAATAGCGTGCTAAAAAATCATTTTTGAGGAAAAAAATGATTTTTTATTTTCACTGCTCTACGTTATAAACTTTTGTGATGCACTTGGGGGTTCAAAGTGCTCACTACACATCTAGATAAGTTCCTTAAGGGGTCTAGTTTCCAAAATGGTGTCACTTGTGGGGGAGCTCCAATGTTTAGGCACACAGGGGCTCTCCAAACGCGACATGGTGTCCGATAACGATTGGAGCTAATTTTCCATTCAAAAAGTCAAATGGTGCTCCTTCCCTTCCGGGCCCTGCCGTGCACCCAAACAGTGGTTTATGACCACATATGAGGTATTGTTGTGCTCAGGAGAAATTGCCCAACAAATTTTAGGATCCATTTTATCCTGTTGCCCATGTGAAAATGAAAAAAACTGAGGCTAACAGATAATTTTTGTGAAAAAAAAGTACTTTTTTTTTTTACGGATCAATTTGAGAAGCACCTGGGGGTTCAAAGTGATCACTATGCATCTAGATAGATTCCTTGGGGGGTCTAGTTTCCAAAATGGGGTCACTTGTGGGGGAGCTACAGTGTTTAGGCACACAGCAACTCTCCAAACGCGACTTGGCAAGCGCTAAATATTCCAGCAAGTTTTCCATTCAAAAAGTCAAATGGCGCTCCTTCCCTTCCGAACCCTGCCGTGCGCCCAAACAGTGGTTTATGACCACATATGAGGTATCGGTGTACTCAGGGGAAATTGCCCAACAAATTTTAGGATCCATTTTATCCTGTTGCCCATGTGAAAATGAAAAAATTGATGCTGAAAGAAAATTTGTGTTGGAAAAATTAAAATGTCCATTTTTTCCTTCCACATTGCTTTAGCTGCTGTGAAACACCTGAAGGGTTAATAATCTTCTTGAATGTGGTTTTGAGTAGCTTGAGGGGTTCAGTTTTTAGAATGGTGTCACTTTTGGGTATTTTCTGTCATATAGACCCCTCAAAGTGACTTCAAATGTGAGGTGGTCCATAAAAAAAATGGTTTTGTAAATTTTGTTGTAAAAATGAGAAATCACTGGTCAACTTTTAACCCTTATAACTTCGTAACAAAAAAATATTTTGCTTCCAAAATTGTGCTGATGTAAAGTAGACATGTGGGAAATGTTATTTAGTAACTATTTTGTGTCACATAACTCTCTAGTTTAACAGAATAAAAATTCAAAATTTGAAAATTGCAAAATTTTCTAAATTTTCGCCAAATTTCTGATTTTTTCACAAATAAACACAAAAATTATCAACCTAAATTTACCAATAACATGAAGCCCAATATGTCACGAAAAAACAATCTCGGAATCGCTAGGATGCGTTGAAGCGTTCCAGAGTTATTACCTCATATAGGGACACTGGTCAGAATTGCAAAAAATGGCCAGGTCATTAAGGTCAAAATAGGCTGGGTCATGAAGGGGTTAAACTCATTGACCGTGATGTGTGTCAGGGCTCTTTATATCACTGAAAGCAATTGCAGATACCTGTGCAAATTAGTTTGGCAGGTGTGTCCAAATAAAGGCAAGACTACTTAAGAAGGCTGTTCCACATTATTAAGCAGCCTACATTTTTTGCCAAAATGGGAAAGATAAAGGATGTGTCGGCTGCTGAGAAGCAACAAATTGTGGAGTATTTAGGTCAAGGCATGACTACAATCAACATTGCCAAGACACTTCATCGTGATCATCGCACAATCAAGAAGTATGTAGCTGATTCCCAGCACACACGTGTGCGTGCTGATAAGGAAAAATTGAGGACTCTTTCCAACAGGCAATTGCGTCAGGTTAAAAGAGCAGCTGCAAAAATGCCTTGTCATAGCAGCAGACAAGTTTTTGAAGCTGCTGGTGCCTCCAACGTCCCCCGAACAACAAGATGCAGGGTCCTTCAGAGGTTAGCAGCTGTGCGTAAGCCATCCTGTCGACCACCTCTATCCACTGCACGCAAGCAGAAGCGGCTCCAGTGGGCCAAACAATACATGAAGACTGACTTCCAAGCTGTTTTCTTCACCGATGATTGCCGTGCAACGCTCGATGGTCCAGATGGATGGAGTGGAGGATGGTCTGTTGATGGACACCCCATGAAAACACGGCTAAGGCACCAACAAGGAGGAGGTGGAGTAATGTTTTGGGCTGGAATCATGGGGAGAGAGATTGTCGGCCCCTTTAGGATCCCTGAAGGGGTAAAGATGAACTCCATAATCTATGTGGAGTTTCTAAAACAGCAGTTCCTGCCATGGTTCAAGAGGAAGAACCGTGCTTTCCGCAGCAAGATCATTTTCATGCATGATAATGCACCATCTCATGCTGCAAATAACACATCTGCATCTCTGGCTGCTATGGGAGGACAAACTTATGGTGTGGCCACCATCTTCCCCTGACCTCAACCCCATTGAGAACCTCTGGAGCATCATCAAAAGGAGTGTCTATGATGGCGGGAGGCAGTTCACATCTAAGCAACAGCTCTGGGAGGGTATTCTGTCCACATGCAAAACAACTGAAGCACAAACCATCCAAAAAATGACAAATTCAATGGTCGAGAGAGTTCAGAAGCTGCTTTCGAACAAGGGGTCCTATGTGCAAATGTAACATCACCTAGAATAAAGTTTTGACTTGAAAACTGTTTGATTTCATTTTGTAATAAGCTGATAATGCTTATAATTTCACAATTGACCATTTTTTTGTTCAAAATAAAAATAAAAAGGTTGAAAACTTTGCTGTGCATAATAATTTGGAACATGCATTTTGAGTGTTTATTATTTTTAAAAATATACTGTTTTCATAGGCAGTTTGTTCAAAGACATTGCAATTATGTCATGATCCAGCGTGGATCTGACAGTTTAAATGGACAAAGTTGAACTTTTTTTCCTTTGGCTAGGTGCCAAAGTGATGTGATTGCCACTGGTTGCCATTGGAATTATTACACGTGGTGTTTCATTCTAAGTTGCCCGGTGGTGGTGAGTGGTATCGCACCTTAGTATTAGGGTTAATGGGCACGCAATTACAAATCAGGTGTTAGGCCAGTTTCACATTAGCGCTTTTTCAGCGCACGCACGGCCGGGGGTAGCTCCGCCCCCGAGCCGGCTCTCTGCCCGGCGTGCCCGCCCCTTGCTTGTAGCGCCGCCTACTAGCGGACAGCGGCGCCTGCGATCGGCGCACCCTATCTTTAGCATAGGGTGCGCAGATCGTGCGCAGGCCGTGCGCTAGTTGCGCTTTGACCTGCGCTGCGCACTTTTGACGGTGCGCCGTGCGCGCCAAAATCCGAAAAGTTTGATTTTGGCGCGCACGGCACACCATCAAAAGTGCGCAGCGCAGGTCAAAGCGCAACTAGCGCACGGCCTGCGCACGATCTGCGCACCCTATGCTAAAGATAGGGTGCGCCGATCGCAGGCGCCGCTGTGCGCTAGGAGGCGGCGCTACAAGGAAGGGGCGGGCACGCCGGGCAGAGAGCCGGCTCGGGGGCGGAGCTACCCCCGGCCGTGCGTGCGCTTAAATAGCGCGAATGTGAAACCAGCCTTAGGCTCCATAAAAGGGAGCCAGGTGGGTTCAATCATGGTGGGTGATATTGATTGTGTGTTAGTCATTAACGAGGAAGCCTGAGTGAAAGAAGGAGCTGAACATGAGTCCTGCGCAGAGCCCAGCCAGAAGGGACGAGTGGCAGCTGGGTGGTCTGCAAGGAGGGCTGGCATGGCGTGGTAGAGTCACAGTTTATGGTGTTGGCAGGAAGTGCTTGCATGGCTTGGTGGAGTGACGACTATGGAGAGAGATGCACTCAGCATGCGGGACTTGGTTGCTGAGAGCTGGACTCAAGCATGCTTGACTTTTTGGGCAGGAGCTGAACTCCTCTTTGGGACTCTGTTACTGGACTTCTGCAGTTGGACTCTGCTCCAAGGCTGCACTATGGTGAAGGATCGAGTTATGGTGATGGATTCGGGTGGAGGAGAAGATGCACACAGGTGGTGGGCTCTGTTGCTAGGAGCGTACGCAACAGAGCAAAGCTAAGTGGTATTTCCCCTGTTTTGTCATCTTTCCTCATGTGTGTTTTAGTGCAGTGGTGGGATTAGCTTCCGCACCGACCAATTCCCTAGTGAGGGTTTAGGTCAGGGCGAGCTAGGGTTTTTAGGTTCCTGTTGCGCGCCCGGTGCGGAACCGGCATGGGGAACGTTAGGAGTGCAGAGACACTGGATCAGGGGAGCTCAGGAGGTCTCCACTTCCCTATTCCCTATCGCAGGTCCCACCATTGTTAATGTTTCCCAGGTTTCCCTTATTGTTTAAATTCGCCTTACTGGAGGCGGGGTTTCAAGAGTTGTATATACGTGTAATGTCTAAATTTGCCAGTTGGAGGCGGTGTATCCAGCTGCACGTGTTTATTATTTAAATTCGCCCCACTGGAGGCGGTGTATCCAGGGTCACGTGCGTCACATGGGTTCGCCTTGCGGTAGTCGCTGCGTCCAGACACACGTGACCGTGACATTTATACTAGAATATTAGATGACTGGAAAATAACAATGACTGCAATTCATATAGGTAATTTAGAGAAAATATGAGGAAATATTTTTTGCATAGTAATTTGGAAGACAGTGTAGACTTCAGGACACAGGTGGATTCTGTCAGACCCTGTTTATTTTACACCACAATGTGACAGGCAGATTCTGGATGGTGTAATAAAGGTGGATAGAGGACTGTGGAGAATTGGAATCTCTCTAGACTTCAGGACACAGTTGGATTCTGTCAGGCCCTTCTTATTTTACACCGCAATGTGACAGGCAGATTCTGGATGGTGTAAGAAAGGTGTATAGAGGACTGTGGAGAATTGGAATCTCTGTAGACTTCTGGACAAAGTGGGATTCTGTCAGGCCCTGTTTATTTTACAACGCAATGTGACAGGCAGATTATGGATGGTGTAATAAAGGTGGATAGAGGACTGGAGAATTGGAATCTCTGTAGACTTCAGGACACAGTTTGATTCTGTCAGTCCCTGTTTATTTTACACCGCAATGTGACAGGCAGATTCTGGTTGTTGTAAGAAAGGTGGATAGAGGACTGTGGAGAATTGGAATCTCTCTTCACTTCAGGACACAGTTGGATTCTGTCAGGCCCTGTGTCTATAACACCGCAATGTGACTGGCAGAAATTGCCTAGTGTATGACAAACTACAAGGTGTATATAGAATTGGGCAGAATTGGAATCTCCCTAGAGTGTAGGTCTGTAAGAATGGACAAACTCCTTGGCTTTTCCTTACAGAGTCACACACTTAGATAGCTTCAATTTGGCCTTGATAACAGCCATTACACGGTACTGAGAGAGGAGCGTGCACGTACACCGCTGTACGGTGTATGTAATATTGTCAAGCTCCGTGTTTTTGTATACGGACTGACACACGCTGTCTCTCTCTAGTTTTGAATGTAATCAAACAGCAAATATACTAAACTGTTTGAAAAACGGACAAAACTATAAGGTGTAGGTCTTTAAGAACTGACAAACTCCTCGACTTTTCCTTACAGAGTCACACACTTAGCTTCAATTTGACCGTGATAACAGCCGTTACATGGTACTGTGTGAGCAGCGTACACTGCTGTACGGTGTGTGAAAAAATGAACGCTAACTACCTCACCAGGACAAAACAATACAATTTGGATTGCTTTTAGAAAAGCAGTTTGAACACCAGTGTGCACACAGCAATGCAGCTATCCTTAAAAGGCAGGCTAGTCACCACCAGCGCTGCTGCACAAAAGCAAAAATCTTCACCTTTCACTGCACAGTAACTACAGTGAAAAGCGCTAGCAGCAGAAGCAGTTTTTTTTTCTTTTTGCCTTCCTAACACTCTCCCTACAGAATCAGCAGCAGCTCTCCCTATTCTGAGATCAGCATGAGTAACATGGCGGTCGGCGTCCCCGCCCTTTTATACCCCCTGTGACACCACACAAAGCAAGCCAATCACTTGCATGCCCTTCTCCAAGATGGTGGTGACCGCTGCCTATGTCATCACATTGCCCACAGTGTCCGTTCTTTCTGATTGGCTGAAAAAGGGCGCTAAAGCATCTTTTGAAATGCGACTTTGGCGCTAAAGTCGCCAACCTCGTGGCCGACCTCACGCTAAGGTCGGGTTTCGTTTCATGAAACCCGACTTTGGCGAAAGTCGGCGACTTTTGAATTTTTTCGACCCGTTTCGCTCAACTCTAGTTAATAGCAATGGCACTACATATGCAGCAATGTATTTTTCCAGATTTACAGTAGGTATTGGATTGCTGCATTGTTTTCAGAGGCAGTGTCATAGCAGATTTGCAAGTGCCAATTAGGAGACGTACCAACAAGAGCTATTTTTACTGTAGATACCTGTCAGGGAATCAAAATGATATGTTCTATTGTTTTACATGAGGAGAATAAAAAGACCTACAAACCTACCTCGCCTTTAAATTGTTATAGGAGATGCGAACGTTGGAGTAATTATCTGAAGCACAATGTTCACCTGTCCAATTATTTTTTTTTATATATATATTTTTTTTAGATTTGAGGCTATAACATGCTGCCAATTACACTCGATAGCAGAAAACAGAGCACATTCTATTATGTAATTGCTCCATTCCAAGTGAAATTTTGCCTTTTCTGCCCTATGGCCTGTGAGGGATAATTAATCAAATGTCTCTATCAATGTGTGTAACCTCCAGTACCTCGTATCTTAAATGTGAGTTACAATATATGTTGGCCCAATTAAAACTATGAAAATCACAACTTTGAAGGAGAGCTACTGAACGCATTTCTCCTGTAAAGCAAAATTTAACTTCTAAAATCTGCCTGAGATGGTTTAGTACAGTAAAACATTAATACCCTTTTAAGGCTCATTCACACATCAGTGTTTGGTCAGTATTTTGCATCAGTGTTTGCATGCCAAAGCCAGAAATGGAACTTACCGAGAAAAAAATATAATTGAAAGACTGACTCCTGTTTCTTATTTTGGAGACATTCCTGGTTTTGGCATACAAATACTGATGAAATACTAATCAAAAATACTGATATGTGAAAGAGGCCTTAGGGAGTTTTTATATTGAGACCCTGTTCAAAACCCTGACCTATTTTCCAGACTCAAGAGAACCTACAAAGAATGTCTGAATCTCTGCAGGGCATGTACTGTCCGGTCCTACTAAGAAGGTCTATTGATTTCAATTGGAACTAGATGTTTATTTCCTGAAGGAAGTACAGATAGTGTTTTGAAATGGTGCCCGGGCTGCCCCTTTAAGAGAGACTTGCCTGCTGCCCCTGCAAGACTTTCAACTCAGGATCCGTTTTAACTGTGGGTGCCTCTCAGGGGCCACTTTGGCCTGAGGGGCCCCTCAGGGTCTGATTTGATGGGTGGGGCACCTCAGGATCTGATTCGGTGGCCTGGGCTCCTAAGGGCTTGAATTGGTGGACGGGATCCCTCAGGGTCTGATTTTGTGGGTGGGGCCCCTTAGGTTCTGATTTTGTGGGTGGAGCCCCTCTGGGTCCAATTTGGAGGGCAGGGTCCCTCAGAGTCTGATTTGGTGGGTGGGGCCACTCTGGGTCTGATTTCATTGGCGGGGCCAATCTGTGTCCAATTGGTGGACGGGACCACATAGGGCTTGAACTGGTGGACGGGATCCCTCAGGGTCCGATTTGGTGGGCAGGGTCCCTAAGAGTCCAATTTGGTGGGCAGGGCCCCTCAGAGTCTGAATTGGTGGGCGGGGCCACTCTGTGTCTGATTTGGTGGGCAGAGCCCCTTAGGGTCCGATTTGGTGGGCGGGGCCCCTCTGGGTCCAATTTGGTGGGTGGGGCCACTCTGGGTCCGATTTGGTGGACTGGTCACTCTGGGTCCGAGTTGGTGGGCGGGGCCTTTCAGAGTCCAAATTGGTGGGTGGGGCCACTCTGGGTCCGATTTGGTGGGCAGGACCACTCTGGGTCTGGTTTGGTGGGCGGGGCCAGTCTGGGTCCGATTTGGTGGGCGGGGCCACTCTGGGTCCGATTTGGTGGGCGGGGCCACTGGGCCTGATTTGGTGGACGGGGCCCCTCAAGGTCCGATTTGGTGGGCAGGGCCACTCAGGGTCCGATTTGATGGGTGGGGCCAGTCTGGGTCCGATTTGGTGGGCAGAGCCACTCTGGGTCCAATTTGGTGGGCGGGGCCCCGCAGAGTCTGATTTGGTGGGCGGGGCCACTCTAGGTCCGATTTGTTGGGCAGGGCCCCATAGTGTCCGATTTGGTGGGTGGGGCCACTCTGGGTCTGATTTGGTGGGCGGGGCCACTCTGGGTCCGATTGGTGGATGGGGCCCCATAGGATCCGATTTGGTGGGCGGGACCACTCTGGGTCCGATATGGTGGGGGGCTCTATAGAGTCCAGTTTGGTGGGTGGAGCCACTCTGGGTTCGATTTGGTGGGCGGGGCCACTCTGGGTCCGATTTGGTGGACGGGGCCACTCTGGGTCCGATTTGGTGGACGGGGCCCCTCAGGGTCTGATTTGGTGGGCGGGGCCCTCGAGGGTCCGATTTGGCGGGCGGGACCACTCTGGGTCCAATTTGGTGGGTGGGGTCACTCTGGGTCTGATTTGGTGAGCGGGCCCCACATAGTCCGATTTGGTGGGCGTGGCCACTCTAGGTCCGATTTGTTGGGCAGGCCCCATAGTGTCCGATTTGGTGGGCGGGGCCACTCTGGGTCTGATTTTGTGGGCGGGGCTACTCTGGGTCCGATTGGTGGGCGGGGTCACTTTGGGTCTGATTTGGTGGGCGGGGCCACTCTGGGTCCGATTGATGGATGGGGCCCCATAGGGTCCGATTTTGTGGGCGGGGCCACTCTGGGTCCGAATTGGTGGGAGGGACCACTCTAGGTCCGATTTGGTGGGGGGCTCCATAGGGTCCAATTTGGTGGGGGGGCCACTCTGGGTCCGATTTGGCAGGCAGGGCCACTCTGGGTCCGATTTGGTGGGCTGGGCCACTCTGGGTCCGATTTGGAGGGCAGGGTGGCTCAGCCTCCGATTTGTAGGCCAGTGTCAATCAGCCTCCGATTTGGAGGCCGGGGTGGCTCAGCCTCCGATTTGGAGCCTGGGGTCACTCAGCTTTCGATTTGTCGCGCCGGCCCTTTAAGACTCATTTTGGTGCGCCAGCCCTTTAAGAATCACTTTGGCGCATCGGCCCTTTAAGAGCCAGTTTGGCGCACTGGGCTTCTAAATCCAGTTTGGTGCACATTCTCTCTCAGGGGCATGCGTCATGTGATGAAGCTAGATTTGCATTTGTGCTTTGGGTTTCGCTTTAAGAGCTGATATTATCTGGAAGAAACTGTGTCCTGGAGGGGTCATGCAAAGTTCATAGGCGTTGGCATAGTAACTGGGTGTGCCTGCGCATATCAATGAGCTTAACTGCCATTTCAATCGCCTCACGACTGCCCAATGTATTCCTATGGCAAAATTTTCCCATTGAAATGCATTGAGACATGCATTCCAATGACGGGAAAAAAAATTTCGGACGCAAATTGCGCAAAAACGACAAATCCGATCGACACGAAAATTACTTATCACACCTCTCGTGGACGCTGGCTTCGAAACAACGCCTCAACGGAGTCTGTGCGTGTAGCGGTTCTGGCCGTTTTAATTGCAGAAATCAACTGAATAATAATAATAAGAAAAATAAGTTAGCAGCGTTCGGATTACAATATAGTGCTTTTTTCAAAGCACTATAACTATGTGATACAACGTTGCTCTGTGGGGGCGCTGCAGGGAAATTGAACAGTCGCTACCTAGATCATATGAAGATTAGAGCTGATTGCAATAGCTCCCAGCAGGAGGACATTTCAGTCTGTGATTAGAGACCCTTCTAACAAACAAGGAACCTCTTCATTTAAAGGGAATCTGTCAGCATGTTTTCACTATGTAATCTGAGGAGAGCATGAGGTAGGGGTTAAAGCACTGAATTGAACGATGTGTCATTTATCAGGCCGTGTGCTTCGGTTTACTTGCAATGAAGGTTTTATGACTTGGCCATTATCATTGATGGAACTAGCTGCTCCTCCAAGTTATCTAACTTCCCTTCACTGATAAGCAGCTCACTGTCAGCAGACAATTTACATAGAGAACTTGGTGTGGGGGTGGTCAGCTTTCATAGCTCTGCCACACGCTACATCTAAGAACTGTGATGGTGTGACAGCTGCTGCACCCAGTAAACTAAGTGATACATTGTTGGAATCAGTGTCTCTTTTCCTACATTATGCTGCTCTCAGAAGAGGTAGCAAAAATCTGGTGACAGATTCCTTTTAAATCTATCAGTTCAGAAGAAAAGATCATAGACTGAATGGGGCAATAGTGTATTTGGGGCTATGGATGAGGACATAGCTGGATGTATGTGGTAGACTAAACCTAAGGTTAGTGTTGGTCTATAGGAATGCATCATGGTCCTGTATATAATGACTTGGTACCTTAGGGCCCCTTGGCCCCTGAAATGATAGTGGTGAAAATATTATGCTGCTTTCTCATTAAATGCAGAGCGTTGAAATGCCTGAGGAGACATCTGAAGTTGCACAGATCATGAGAAGTAACAAATTATATCCTGATCAATTTCCTGGGAAGTCACATAATAATTCAGCAGGGGGGAGAAACGCTCTCAGACTTAACCATTTGTTCACTGTAATGCTCCTCACATGACTGGATTCTTAGGCTATGTGCACACGTTGCGGATTCCGCTGCGGTTTTTTCCGCGCGGAAATGCAGGTAAAACCACAGGTAAAGTGACCTGCGGTTTTCCTGCGTTTTGGTCTGCGGTTTTGCCCTGCGGTTTCACACCTCTACTATGGTAGAGGTATGAAACCGCTGCGGAAACCGCACAAACAATTGACATGCTGCGGTTTGTAAACCGCAGCAAAACCGCGCGGAAAAAACCGCACCGTCAGCACAGCGTTTTTGAAACCCCATAGAGTTTCATTGTACTGTACTTGGTCAGCGGAACTGCTGCGTTTCCGCAGCGGCAAAACCGCTGCGGAAACGCAGCAGAAACCGCACCGTGTGCACACAGCCTTACAGTTCTGCTTTGAAATTTTTGGTGATACTGGGTGCTTTCTTATTCTTCACACTGTCGATATGCTATAGAAGGTTCTTGCAGCAGCAAAGTGGGCACCGTGTTTTGCCACGCAGGATAAAATAACTAAGTATTTTTCCCTCTACAGCAACCTTTTCATGAACCTTGAGGGACACCAGGTCACCACTATTGCTGCAGCGATGGTTGACGCATGGCGTTGCACCTTCAAGACTAGGGACCAACTGAGAGGTTCGTTGTGACTTGGCAGTGTTCTTCACACACTCTGTTCAGCATATTAAACTAAAAACCTCATGTTCAGTTTTGTAAATTGTTGCTTACACACAATAGATCAATGTGTAAGTTTCAGTGTGCGGTCCATGTCTTTCTCTATAGCTATGCCACATACGTGGAGTGAGTATAATTTTTGGGAGTCATTTTGCAGTCTGCATTGTAAGCACAGAGAAAATAAATGCTGCAAACTCCAGACCTGACTATAAATAATAGAGTACCCTAATTGATACGTGGGTGCTGTTTATATGGATAGGAATATCAATAGAAAAATAAAGAAATAAGACAGACTAGCAAACACATACTGAGTCAGCACAGCCTTGTAATAAAAATCCTTATAATCTTTATCACACCAGTACTAGCAAAATCTAAAAATGAAAATCTATAAAGTGCATGATCCTTGTGCCTAAATCCATACGGAATACTCACTATGCCACCTTTTTCTATACTATCCCAAAACATAGAAATACAATAGATGTCAATGAGCACTTGTAAGAGAAAGAAGGAGATCGGGGGTACCTTTCTCACTCCGGTTCAGGAACTGCCGGAACTGTCATCAATGTTGCAGGGGGGAAGACTTCCAGAGCGGGACCGACCTCTTTACATGTGAGTGAGGTAGGCGGGGCGGACTTAAAAAGTGCTACGCACGGAAAGAGGGTCAGGGTGCAGGCAGAAAACCGAAGCAGGCAGTCGCGGATAGTGATGGCCGTGAATGCAGAACATCCCTTGAGTGCAGGCTGACGTGACGGTTTACATGCGTACAGGTCTGCTGCAGTGTATGGACTGCCTGTTCCCCGATATCCCTCGTGCCAGGAGATGACTCACAGACGAGACCAGAGACTGTAATGCCCTCGCTCCATTCTAAGCCACAAGTGACTAGGCCAGAGCCCATCAACCAAGTTCCCAATACACAACGGAGTGAAGCCTCACGACGGTGGTTACTTGTACAGGACTAGCACAGTATTTGGAGTTCCTGGATACGGCAGTTTCCCGCACCCTTCAGAGACTCTTCTCCTGCTCTGTGGATTGGAACCCGGTCCTCTACAGACACCTCAAGACTTCACGTGCCGCTGTTGCCGGTGCCACCGTTGGAGTACCGAGACGCTGCAATCAAGAAGACTACAAACTGATACGTTTTTCCCCATTTTCTACTGAACTATCGTTTGTCCCTGTCCTATCCCGTTCAAACTCCCTATCCCGTCCCTTGTTCTCTCATACCCTTCTGTACCTTGCCACTCCCTGCGTGGATTGTACTTGTTGTTAATAAAACCCTGTTGACCCTTGATCTGTCTCCTGTCCGTGACGACATCCCAAGTTCCTGCAGTTTCTACACTTGGCAGGATGTCGTATAATGGCGCGGAGGCGGCAGATCAAACAGTTGGAGGGGGCCCCAGATCCAGTATCTCACTGGGGCTATGTTAAATAACCTACAAAGTTCATGGGGAATAATACTATGCTTTGGAGTTGGACTGAATGTATAAGGAGGATGATGAAGATGCATCCCATGACCCTGGCCCTAAAAGTAGAGGTGGCCATGATGGCATTAGATGGGGAGGCCAGGGATTCTGTTATGCTCTGGCCCCAAAAGGCAAGACACACCCTGGATAAAGTTTTGTTGATACTTGAGGAGATGCATGGGGACCCGACGGACGTAGGGGAATTATGTATGCACCTGTTCGGCCAGGTTCAAAGAGAGGGGGAGACGGTGACCCAGTTTATGAATGCACTGCAGGAACTTCATACTGCCATTGCTCGCAAAGATGGCGTAGGCATAGTGTCTATTGATGCACTGCTGCGAGACCAATTAGTGACGGGCCTGCGAGATGTGTTGCTGAAGCAGGCTCTGCTGGAGCGCTTGAGAGTAAAACCCAACATGACTTTCTCTTAGGTAGGGAGGGAGTGAAGCATGCATGCGCGAGCAAAAGCAGGGGGTGATAGTTCCGTTGGGGAAGGTCGGGAGTGGGGAGGTGTCCGTCACCACTATTACTACATCCCAATGGGTGGAAGAATTGCGGAAGGAGATACAGCAGATACATGAAGCGTTGACTGATTCAAAGAAAGTACCCATGGTAGCTGCCAACCCACCTGTAAATCCATGAGAGTCTGCACCTGCCATAAGATGGGAATTTCCCGCAGAGAGAGGCCTCCCACGTGTAATAACTGTGGAGAAGTCTGACACGTAGCCGGCACTTTACAGAAGCAATGCGGCCAGAATGGGAACTGGTGATTAAGCTCACGGCCACCAACCAATTGCCTATCCCGGTCACAGGGGTGATTTGGATGAATATATTGGTCTGCTGAAGAGACTTACGAAGTAAAGGAGTAGTGCTGACAGCTGGAGAGGTGAGTAACGAACACACTGTGTCACTGGACATGAATGTGTTGAAAGAGTTCGGAAGTCTTCTTATTAATGAATCCCCAGACCAGTTCTTTAAACAATGGAATACCCATACTCCCCCTGCGGGGAGTATTTCAACAGCTGATTAGAGTGGCCCAAGCCCAAGAGACCTCCAGTGGCGGAAAGATACTAAGGAAGGTAATTACCCCAACTTCAATAAATAGGGTCCTACCGCTGGGTCAAAGAGTGCTTTCTCTACCCGTCCGAGCCTGTACTCCCCTGGAAGACATTGAGGTCCAGATCGAGCCGAGAAATGTTGAACAGTTACCACCAGGCATTCTTGTGGCACGGGAGTTAGCGACGGTGCGTGATGGAGCAGTCCTTTTGCGCTGTGTGAACTTTAGGGAAAATGATGTCACACTACCCCCCAGAAGTGAAGTGGCCCACGTTCTCGGTATGCCGGAAGAATTGATAACACCTCAGGTGGTGCAGCAGACTGTCAAACAAGGGGACCCTTGGATGGTGACCGTGGGCACTGCTTTGCCACCCGACCCACGACATTTGAAGGAGAGACGTCGAATCGTGGAAAAGAGGAGAGCTGAGCTGACTGAACTTACACCACAGCAGGTACAGCAGGTGGAGGCATTGTTAGGAAGATTTTGGGTGCACGACTGAAAGTGCTGCGACTATAAGGGAGCATTATTGTCAAATTCCTCCCCAAATGTACCAGGAGGTGAAAGGCATGCTGGTCCAGATGTTACAGAAGGGGGTAATTCGTGAGAGTCAAAGCCCCTGAGCTGCCCCCATTGTGCTGGTGTGGAAGAAGGACGGGACGTTACGTTCCTGTGTCGACTACCGCAAACTCAACGCCTGCACGGTACGGGATTCTTGTCTGCTGCCAAGGATTGAGGAGTCCCTGTCCACCCTGGGAAATGCTAAATACTTTTTCACATTGGATCTCACCAGTGGCTACTGGCTAGTGCCAATGTCTGAGCAAGATCGAGCCAAAACAGCTTTCATACTCCCCATGGGGTTATTCGAGTTTGATTGGATGCCATTCGGCCTAGCCAACGCCCCAGGTACATTCCAGTGACTCGGGGGATTTGAACTTCGAGGCCAATCTGATCTATCTGGATGACATAATTGTCTTTGCTCCCTCATTTGAAGAACATCCCCGGAGACTGGAGCAGGTGTTGAGTCGTCTTCATCAGCATGGACTGAAAGTGAAGTCCCAGAAGTGTCATCTGTTTCGCACCCTAATTGAGTACCTGGGGCATGTTGTCTCAGAAGAACGAGTGACACCATTTTGTGAAGATTGCTGCAGTACAAGATTGGCCTACTCCAAAGACTGTGAAAGATGTGCGGGCTTTCCTGGGACTCACGGGATATTTCAGATGTTTTGTGAAAAACTTTACCCACATCGTGGACCCACTACTGGAGTTGTTGAAGGGGGTACCAGCTTGTGCCCGAAACAGAACTGTTCAGTGGGGTAAGCGACAAGAAGAAGCATTTCAAGCCCTGAAGTTGGCCTTGAAGGAGGCACCAGTGCTGGCCTATGGCCACTTTACGCAACCGTTCATTCTACATATGGATGGAAGTTGCATGGACTCGGAGCAGCGCTGTCCCTGATTCAGAAAGGAGAAGAGTGAGTAATTGCTTATGCTAGTCGATCTCTTCATGACTTAGAAAAGAACCAAGATAACTACAGTTCTTTCAGCTGGAGCTGTTGGCGTTGGGGTGGGCTATGATGGAGAAATTTGCTGAATATCTGTCCGTTCTGAAGTTTACGTGCACACGGATAACAATCCATTGGCGCATCTGGAAAGAGTAAAACTTGGAGCACTAGAACAACGCTGGATAGGTCGAATGGCGAAGTTTCGTTATAAGATCACCTATAGGAGAGGGGTTGAGAATACCCATGCCGATGCTTTGTCTCGAGTGAACTATGAGCACTTAGGATCTAACCGTGACGAGGAACTCGAGGCTGAAGAGGTACCTAGATTCTGAGACTCTGCCAGGATGGTGGCAGCCACATTGGAGCAAGTACAGACGGCGTCCTGTGCGTGTCTACTGGAACAACCCAGTGATGAGGGTCCGGATACAACAGGAAGATGAAGAACTGGCTCAATTAAGACAGTGGGTGTCGGTCAAACAACTGCCCAGCAAGGAAGAAAGAGATGCTTTGTCCCCTGGTGCTCTGTGGATGCTGCGGCAGTGGGAGAGACTGCAGCTGCGTGAAGGAGTACTGCACCTAAAATTTCAACTACTGCGGCAGCTGGGCATCACCTGGCAAATGGTGATCCCTGAAGCATTGCTGCCCCAGGTAGCTACAGAGGCCCTTGAAAGAGGAGCTCACTTCATACCAGAAAAAACCTTCCAGTGGTTGCAGCGACTAATTTACCATCCTCAACTAAAAACTGGTGGAAGAAGTCTGCCAACTATGTTAGAGCTGCGAGTTGGCCAAGCCACCTGAGCAAAGGGCCCCTGTACAGGCCATAGTGACGCCTGCCCCCCTAGAGCTGCTGGTGATAGATTATCTGACCATTGGCCCAGCGCATCAGGGTTATGAACATTGCTTAGTGATGACAGACCACTTCACAAAGTTTGCTGTTGTGAACCCAATGCGAGACCAGATGGCCAAGTCCGCAGCATACGCCATCTGCAAGAATTTCATTCAGGTGTGTGGGTGTCCAAAACATACATTCACATCAAGGTGCCTGTTTCCTTGGAAAAGTGATGCTGGAGTTACTTCGGTTGTATCAGATCGGGAAGTCTAGGATAACACCCTATCACCCCCCAGGGAAATGGCACCTGCGAGCGGTTCATCTATACTCTGATTCAAATGCTGAGGACCAAGGAAGAGGTTAGGAAGGCTTGGTGGCCTGAATATGAGGCCAAGTTGGTATGGGTGTTTACTAAACGTAAACACAGCACCCTAGGTTACATGCCTTATACCCTCCAGTTTGGTTGACCAGGAAAAAAGAGTTTACTGAGCTGGAGCTAGAGCTCGAGGAAGACTACCCACGGACGGGGGTGTCCACTTGGGTTCAAGAACATTAACATTGGTTGCAGACTTTGCATTGTCTGGTACAGACTAGGTTTCAAGAAATGGAACATCCCAGGACCAGGACAGCTCTCCAGGCTGGGGACCGTGTCCTAGTATGGGAACGGCACCCTCAAGATAAGCTGGAGTCTCGGTGGGAGAAGAACCCATATCGGGTGAAGCGTAGGGTCGACACTAATGGGCCTGTTTATGAGATTCAGCCAGAGGGAAGAGAAAATGCTTCCACTCGCATAGTCCATCGAAACATGTTATGACCCTGCTTGTCAAGAGATCCTGACCAAGTACAGGAAGCTTCAGAGGCTCCAAGCATAGTTCCACCAGCCCTGGATGAGTACGACAAAGAAGAATCCGACGCCAACGGTTCAGTCAAAGAAAATATTGCATGTCTTCCATTCCCCAAGGACTACCTGTTCCACCTACTCCCGTGGACTCTACTACTCTTTCTACTCTACGGCGTTCTGAACGTTCTACAGCAGGTGTACCCCCGAACCGATGCAACCAAGATCAGTTTGTTTGGCGACAAATAGTTCAAGGATTGGAAGAGTGTCAGCATGAGCAAAGAGAACTCTCGCCCGTGGAATGGCGAGCTAAAAGAGCAGGGGAATGTAAGAGGAAGAATGAGATTGGGGATACCTCTCACTCCTGTTCCGGAATTACCAGGACTGTCACCAATGTTGAAGGGGGAAGACTTCCAGAGCGGGACCGACCTTAACATGTAACTGAGGTAGGTGGGGTGGAGTTAAAAAGCACTATTCGTGGGAAGACGGTCAGAGTGCAGGCGGAAAACCGAAGCAGGCAGTCAGGTACTGTATAGTGACAGCTGTGAAGGCAGAACATCCCGCGAGTGCAGGCTGACGTGACGGTTTACCTGCATACAGATCCGCTGCAAGTAGTCTACGGACAGCCTGTTCCCCGCTATCCTCCGTGCCGGGAGGTGACTCACAGATGAGACCAGAGACTGTAACCCCCTTGCTCTGTTCTAAGCTGCAGGTGACTATGCCAGAGCCCATCAGCCAAGTTCACAATACACCGTGGAGTGAACCCTCACTCCGGTGGTTACTTGTACTGGACTAGCGCAGTGTTTGGAGTTCCTGGGTATGGGAGTTTCCCGCGCCCTTCAGAGACTCTTCTCCTGCTCCGTGGATTGGAACCCAGTCCTCTACAGACACCTCCAAGACGTCATGTGCCACTGTTGCTGGTGCAGCCATTGGAGAACCGAGAAGCTGCAATCAAGAAGACTACAGACTGATCAGTTTTTCCCCTTTTTTCTACTGAACGATCGTTCATCCCTGTCCTACCCCATTCAAACTCCCTGTCCTATCCTTTGTCCTATCATACCCTTCCGTACCTTGCCACTCCCTGTGTGGAGTGTACAGTACTTGTTGTTAATAAAACCCTGTTAACTCTTGATCTGTCTCCTGTCTGTGATGACATTCCAAGTTCCTACAGTCTCTACACAGTCAGTAGGTAAAAAAGAAGAGGGGACTACAACTCAATATACCATAGTAAAAACTTGGTCATAAATAACAAAAACGTGTTGACCCTTATGTAGGTCATGTTAATGAACTGCTGGAATCTCTAGTGGTGTCAACATGCTATGCATAATATGTCTCAATAATTTCAAACCTGACTTATTTGGTTACTGCCTAAGCATTAAATGTTGTAAAATAAACAATTGCATTTCTTAATACTATTTACAGCCAAACAAGTTCTGTTTAAAACCAAATATCAGTGCCTCCCTGAGTGCAGCGGTCACTGCAAATCCTATTATATGGACACCACGGAGCCATTTTATAGTAATCAGGTGAGAAACTTGTGCATGAGTGTTAAGGGGGCTTTACATATAGCGATATCGCTAGCGATATCGCTAGTGTCACCAATTTTGTGACGCAGCAGCGATATCGCTAGCGATATCGCTACATGTGATACCTCCAACCGGCTCCCCCGCTGGCTATCGCTGATCGCGCGAGAGCATCCACGTCCATTTCTCGTCGTCGGCTTCCTGCTGGCGCCGACGAGCGAGCTATGACTAAAATGGATAAACGGGCACATCCACAATATATACTCAGGTGGGATCACCTAGTGCATATAAATAAATTAACACAGTAACAAATTAAGAGAAAAGTATATGCACACAAATAGGGATCACCATACACTAATATAGTCAAAAATCAAATTTTATTATAGTGAACACAACAAGCAAACACTTAGTTTAAAAACAATTAAAATGTCTGAACTCACAGACACACATAGACAAACAAAAACAATGGGTCATGTTAATAGACAGTTAAATACTGTGGGCCCTAGAATTAACCATTTAATCAAATAACAAATATCTACTGAATTTCAATATCTGGGATCTAACACCACAGGTTAACAATCCCAATCTTATTCATTGTCATAATATCATGGTGTTAATACAAATATATCAGAATATCTACATATCAAGTCCTATAGGGAAACACTGTGATTGCATAAGGGAAACACAGGCAAAATAAATGCCATGTGTATGCATCAAATTCTCAACATGTTACCACTAAATCAAATACAAGAAAATAGGTACAACATAACCCCTTTCCCTAACATGATATCACCTGGTTTCTGAGGACAAGCAGACCAATGGTTAAATTATATGGGACCCCCAAACCCACGCGTATTGACACTATGAAGTGTCTTTTTATGGACGCGGGCGGAAGACGGCGGTTATCGCTTCATCTGAAAGGTAAGTACGACCGCCGAGCATTGCTACATCGCTGGTGAGATCTGCCTATGTGGCAGCTCACTAGCGACCATTTAGCGATGCACCAGCGATCATGACCGGGTCGTATCGTGGTCGGGATCGCTGGTGCATCGCTAAATGTAAAGGGGTCTTTAGGCCAGCGACACACCAGCGTACAAAATCTGATGCAAGAGCATCGGATGCGATATGCTAATGACACTCAGCTCCTGCTGTGCTGCTCTCTGCTCTGATCCTCTCGCAAAAGTGTTTGCAGCAGATTATTCAGGATACTCTCCGAGCGTGTGACAACAGAGCTTCTCTATTCAGGAAAAATCAGGAACAATATGCTTAACAGATCAGGAATAAATAATTTGTGTGTCTCTATCTGTGCAGCATCTGCAGCAGGCTGCTTCTCTCATACACAGACACAGGAAAAACAGGATATACAGTCACATGCTCTCCCTGTGTGAGCCTCTGGGAGTTTTTTTTCGTTCTAACTTTATGAACAGCATGCAAATCTAGCAACTAAACGCTCAGGAATGGAGTTGGTGCACGAGACATATTCCAACACCTCCACTCAACAACTACTTATCCTGTTAGTCTCATTGCGGTTCTGAAGTCCACAAACTTGACTCTTGATAGAGGCTGTGTCATACCATCAGCTATTATCATGTCAGACTCACAATAAACAAACTCGAGTACACCAAGTCACGTAAGTGGTGATGTTTTAATTCAATGTGCTTAGTCCTTGCACTAATCTTCTCATTGCTGGATAGTTAATGCATCCTTGGTTGTCCTCACAGATAACTGTTGGTTGAGCTTGCTGAAATCTCCCAAAAGTTGTTTCAACCAAATTACTTCTTGACTTGCATAAACCGCAGACATATATTCTGCTTCTGTAGAAGATAATGCGACTGACACTTGTTTTCTGCTGGACCAAGAAATTGAATTTTCTCCTAACTTGAACAAGTAACCACTTTTGGTTTCCGATCACTTGAATCTCCAGCTCAATCTGCATCCACATAACCTATGAGAGTGAGATATCCTGATGCAGATATCTTAAGATTTAGCCTTTGAGTTTCTTTAAGATATTGAAGAATTCTCTTAATTGCATTCCAGTCTCTTTGGCGTGGCTTGCTTACACGTCGGCAGAGAATTCCAACTGTGACTGTAATATCTGGACGAGTTGTGGTTGCTATGTACAGAAGCGCCCCAACTACTTGTCTGTAACTCTCATTGCTAGGTAGCAGATGTTCTTCTCCTTCCAACTTTAAAAGATACATAATCATAATCACAAATTTACTTGAAAACCCCTTGTTTAACCCCTTGTTTATTCATGACCAGTTCCAATTGCTAACAGAGTGATCATTGACTATAGACCTTTAATGATCCGGTTCCAGCAATACATTGGGAAACCATAAATTGGACTGGAAAATTAACCTATAGCAACCACTTTACTATAGCTACAATAAGTTGGTAGTGTGATTGCTTCCCTAGAAAGCATCTCTCAGAAGTAGAAGTGTAATTCTGAGGCCCTCGACAATCTCCTTTGTTCGTGCCATTATACACGTCCACAAACATATTGTGAAGATCAGGCTTTGATGAATTTCTGTTCTGTAAGTAAACAGATCGCCCACTCACACCTGATTGTCAACCAATTTATTACAAACATTACACTCTAATTGAAATTATCTTCTTCCTTTAGCAGACATGTGGTGTGGAATAATTTTTCACATTTGGAAAGTGGCTAATTCTGGTGTTTTTGACCCTTTTGTTTTGTTTGGTTCTCTTTGTCTGTTTTTGGACTTGTGTGGGATTTTCTTGTGATTTTGGATTGGGTTTGGTTAAAGATGTAGAAAGCCCAGGGAGTTTCAGGGGCTAATCCTCACACACACACTTATAAGTACAGTGGGTGCGGAAAGTATTCAGACCCCTTTACATTTTTCACTCTTTGTTTCATTGCAGCCATTTGTTAAATTCAAAAAAGTTTATTTTTTCTCATTAATGTACACTCTGCACCTCATCTTGACTGAAAAAACAGAAATATAGAAATTTTTACAAATTTTTAAATAAGAATAATTGAAATATCACATGGTCATAAGTATTAAAACCTTTTGCTCAGACACTCATATTTAAGTCACATGCTGTCCATTTCCTTGTGATCCTCCCTGAGATGGTTCTACTCCTTCATTGGAGTCCAGCTGTGTTTCATTAAACTGATAGGACTTGATTTGTAAAGGCGCACACCTGTCTATATAAGACCTCACAGCTCACAGTGCATGTAAGACAAAATGAGAATCATGAGGTCAAAGGAACTGGCCAAGGAGCTCAGTGACAGAATTATGGGAAGGCACAGATCTGGCCAAGGTTACAAAAGAATTACTGCAGTACTCAATGTTCCTAAGAGCACAGTGGCCTCTATAATCCGTAAATGGAAGAAGTTTGGGACCACCAGAAGTCTTCCTATACCTGGCTGTCTGGACAAACTGAGCTATCTTGGAAGAACAGCCTTAATGAGAGAGGCAAAGAAGAACCCCAAGATCACTGTGGCTGATCTCCACAGATGCAGTAGGGAGATGGGAGAAAGTTCCACAAAGTCAACTATCACTGCAGCCCTCCACCAGTTGGGCCTTTATGGCAGAGTGTCCCAACAGAAGCCTCTCTTCAGTTCAAGATATATGAAAGCCCACATAGAGTTTGCTAAAAAACACATGAAGGACTCTTTGGTCTGATGAGACGAAGATAGAACTTTTTGGTGATACAGTAATTCTAAGTGATATGTGTGGAGAAAACCAGGGACTACTCATCACCTGTCCAATGCAATCCTAACAGTAAAACATGGTGCTGGCAGCATCATACTATGGGGGTGTTTTTCAGCTGCAGGGACAGAACGACTAGTTGCAATTGAAGGAAACATGAATGAGGACAAGTACAGCGAAATCCTGGATGAAAACCTCTTCCAGAGTGCTCTGGACCTCAGACTTGGCCGAAGGTTCACCTTCCAACAAGACAATGACCCTAAGCACACTGCTAAAATAACAAAGGAGTGGCATCAGAACAACTGTGACCATTCTTGACTGGCCCAGCCAGACCCCTGACCTAAACCCAAATGAGCATCTCTGGGGAGACCTGAAGATGGCTGTCCACCAACGTTGACCATCCAATCCGACAGAACTGGAGCTTCTGCAAGGAATAATGGCAGAGGATCATAAAATCCAGGTGTGAAAAACTTGTTGTTGCATCGTTCCCAAGAAGACTCAAGACTGTACTAGCTCAAAAGGGTGCTTCTACTCTCTGCTATATTTCAGTTTTTCTTTTTTTAATAAATTTGCAAAAATTTCTACATTTCTGTTTTTTTTCAGTCAAGATGGGGTGCAGAGTGTACATTAATGAGAAAAAAATGAACTTTTTTGAATTTACCAAATGAAATAAAGAGTGAAAAATTCTAAGGGGTCTGAATGCTTTCCTTACCCATTGTAATATGGGCAGTTGTAGTCTTCTAGATCCTATAAAAACATACTTGTTTGCTCCCCCATGTAATAATGTCCCCCATCCTGGCTCCTTCTCCTAATAATCTTCCCCATCCTGGGTTCCATGCTATAACATTTTCCACCATCCTGAGCCCCTTTATGGTACAATGTCCTTCATCCTGGAAAAATGTCCCCATTCTGATATATTGTCTCCCATCCTGTTATAATGTCCCTATTCTGATATATTATCTACATTGTGGTATAATGCACCCTAATTGTTATAGTGTTCCTTTTCTGATATATTGTCCACATTGTGGTATAATTCCATATCCTGTTATAATGTCCCTATTATGATATATTGTCCATATTTTGGTATAATGTCCCCTATTCTGTTGTAATGTTCTCATTCTGGTATAATGACCCCCATCCTGCTATAATATACCCCATCCTTGGTTCCCTGTTTTCTTCTCTAGCACATTTCAAAAAGACACAAATGATTATTGTTACCTTCTTCCACTCTCACACCACGCCATGACCTCTTCTATAGCCAAGGCAGGAGCTGGCATTTGACTTTAGCATAGCAACACAGGCAGGGCAAGACGTCACTGCTATGTTTTGCGTGTCACTGGCACACCGATGTTAGCTGCCGCCCTCTGGCCAGAAGCATGTATTGCAGCGCAGGGACACGATCGGTCTCTGCGCCACAAAGATTTCAACTTAATGTGCATCTGAGGACACACATCCAGGTGAAATTGGTTTCGACTGGCCCCCCTTCCACACTGACTCGGTTGCGGTCACACCCTCTGGGACTATGATCTTTACGCCATTGCCTCTATCTTATGGATGAGGGATAATGTCCAAACTTGAGAATACCCCTTTAATCATAGAAATTATGTTCACTAACAGGCAGGCCTTGCTACCCCACTTACCATCTTTTCCCTCCTCCTTTCTAACTCTTTCTTTCTAATATTACTGTCCAGCTTTTAGCTGCAGACAAAAGACATTATATCTTGGACTAATCTACACTTCCTAAGTGGTTATACCAAATAGATATAATGGACACCACCCTGCATCAGGACATGGTCCTTCCTAGCCTCTCAAATTCTTGTTGTTGTTGTTGTTGTTCTGCAATTACTTTGCCTAGTACAAACTTCTGCTGCCTGTTTTTTGTTCTGGAATCTGTAATAATTAGTGATTGCTATGATTGAAGATTTGACTAATAGCAATGTTTATTCAATGCTTATTTTCTGAAAATTAATAAAAATAAAAATAAAAACAGAAGTGGAAGTGAAATATCCAAAAGTGTGGTGCTTCCTGGACTTTTTACAATGCCTAGCCTTTACTGCTGGTAATTAACCCCTTTACCCCCAAGGGTGGTTTGCACGTTCATGACCGGGCCAATTTTTACAATTCTGACCACTGTCCCTTTATGAGGCAATAACTCTGGAACGCTTCCATGGATCCCGGTGATTCTGACATTGTTTTCTCGTGACATATTGTACTTCATGTTAGTGGTAAAATTTAATTCATATAACTTGCATTTATTTGTGAAAAAAAACGGAAATTTGGCAAAAATTTTGAAAAATTTCGCAATTTTCCAACTTTGAATTTTTATGCCCTTAAATCACAGTTATATGGCACACAAAAAACTTAATAAGTAACATTTCCCACATGTTTACTTTACATCAGCACAATTTTGGAACCAAAAGTAGCTCAGAAGGGAAGCAGCGCCATTTGACTTTTTTGGCTGGAATTGAGATCGGACACCATGTCGCTTTTGGAAAGCCCCTGATGCACCAAAACAGTGGAAACTCCCCACAAATGACACAATTTTGGAAACTAGACCCCCAAGGAACTTATCTAGATGTGTGGTGAGAACTTTGAACCCCCAAGGGCTTCACAGAAGTTTATAACGTACAGCCGTACAATTAAAAAATCACATTTTTTCCACAAAAATGATCTTTTCACCCTCAATTTTTATTTTTCCAAGGGTAACAGGACCCCAAAAGTTATTGTGCAATTTGTCCTGAGTACGCTGATACCCCACATGTGGGGGTAAACCACTATTTGGGCGCATGGCAGAGCTCGGAAGGGAAGCAGCGCCATTTGACTTTTTTGGCTGGAATTGGGATTGGACGCCATGCCGCGTTTGGAAAGCCCCTGATGTGCCTAAACAGTGGAAACCCTCCACAAATGACACCATTTTGGAAACTAGACCCCCTAAGGAGCTTATCTAGATGTGTGGTGAGCACTTTGAACCCTCCAGTGCTTCACAGAAGCTTATAACGCCCTGGCATGAAAATAAAAAAATCATATTTTTTCCACAAACATGAGTTTTTAGTCCCCAATTTTTTTATTTTCCCAAGGGTAACAGGAGAAATTGGACCCCAAAAGTTGTTGTCCAATTTGTCCTGAGTACCCTGATACCCCATATGTGGAGAAAACTACTGTATAGGCACACGTCGGGGCTCGGAAGGGACGTAGTGATGTTTTGGAATGCAGACTTTGATGGAATGGTCTGCTGGTGTCATGTTGCCTTTGGAGAGGTCCTGATGTACCTAACAGTGGAAACTCCCCACAAGTGACCCCATTTTGGAAACTAGACCCCCCCACGGAACTTATCTAGATGTGTGGTGAGCACTTTGAACCCCCAAGTGCTTCACAGAAGTTTATAACATCCGGGCTTGAAAATAAGAAAACATATTTTTTTCCACAAAAATGATATTTTTGCCCCCAATTTTTTATTTTCCTAAGGGTAAAAGGAGAAATTGGACCCCAAAAGTTGTTTTGAAATTTGTCCTGAGTAGGCTGATACCTCATATGTGGGGTTAAACCACTGTTTGGGCGCATGGCAGAGGTTGGAAGGGAAGGAGCACCATTTGACTTTTTCAACACAGAATTGGCTGGAATTGAGATCAGATGCCATGTTGCATTTGGAGAGCATCTGATGTGCCCAAACAATGGAAATCCCCCAATTCTAACTCCAACCCTAACCCCAACACACCCCTAACCCTAATCTCAGCCCTAGCCCTAACCCTAGCCCTAACCCTAAAGGGAAAATGGAAATAAATACTTTTTTTTTTAATTTTATTATTTTTCCCTAACTAAGGGGGTCATAAAGGGAACGTGATTTACTATTTATGGCAGGTTTTTATGTTTGGCAGCTGTCACATGCTAAAAGACGCTTTTTATTGTAAAAATAGTTTTTGCATCACCACATTTTGAGACCTATAATTTTTCCCTATTTTGACCCACAGAGTCATGTGAGGTCTTATTTTTTGCGGGACGAGTTGACGCTTTTATTGGTATCATGTTCGGGCACGTGACTTTTTTGATCGCTTTTTATTCCGATTTTTGGGACACAGAATGAACAAAAACCAGCATTTCAAGAATTTCTTTTGGGGGGTGCGTTTACACCGTTCCGCGTGAAGTAAAATTGATAAGGCAGTTTTATTCTTCGGGTCACTACGGTTACAGCAATGCCTCATTTATTTTGTTTTTTTATGTTTTGGCGCTTTTATGCAATGAAAACTTTTTTATAAAAAAATAATTATTTTTGCATCGCTTTATTCTACGAGCTATAACTTTTTAATTTTTTCACTGATGATGCTGTATGGTGGCTCGTTTTTTGCGGGACAAGATGACGTTTTCATCAGTACCATGGATATTTATATGCATCTTTTTGATCGCGCGTTATTGCACTTTTTGTTCGGCAGTATGATAATAAATCATTATTTTTTGCTTCGTTTTTTATTTTTATTTTTTAAGCGGTTCGTTAAAAGGGTTAACTAATGGGACAGTTTTATAGGGCGGGTCGTTACAGATGCGGCGATACCAAATATGTGTACTTTTACTGGTTTTTTTCATTTCCAAAAAATGAATTTATTAGGGAAAAAAAATTTTTTTAATTTATTTTGCGATTTTTTAAAAATTATTTTTACACTTTTTTTTAACTTTATTAGGTTGTCCCTGGGCTGACATCACTGTCCTGTGACAGATCGCTGATCTGTCACATCACAGATCACTGTGACAGATCAGCGATCTGTCACAGGCATAGACGCAAACTTCCTCATGCCTGCGCTTTGCAGGCACTGAGGAAGCCAGCTCCCTGCAGGTCCCGAAGGTCCCCGTCGCCATCTTGGATTCGGGGACCTGCAGGGATGGAGCCCCCCGCAGCAGCGCTGCACATTGCGCTGCTGTGGGGGGCTCAGGGAAGCACGGAGGGAGCCCCCTCCCTGCCGATGCTTCCCTTTAACCCCCAGTACACCGCGATCGTGTTTGATCGCGGTGTTCAAGGGTTTAATGTGTCAGTGCCGAGTGTCAGCTGTGATAATCAGCTGACACCCGGCTGCGATCAGCTGCGCTCCCCCTGTGAGCGTAGCTGATCGCGCTAGACATACTATCCCATCCATTGGCATAGGGGCCTTGTCCCATGGATGGGATAGTACGTCTGATGTCAGAAAGGGGTTAAAAAGTACAGTAAGTAGAGTTGAGCGACTTTGGTCGGATCGGGTTTCATGAAACAAAATTTGTTTCAGATGAAACTGGTCCGACTAGGGCAAAAAAAGTCGGAGTTTCGTCCGAAACCTGACCCCAATGCAAGTCAATGGGGAATAAAAGTCGGCATTGAGCGAATGACATTCATCCACTCAATGCCGACTTTTATTTCCCATTGACTTTCATTGGGGTCGGGTTTCGGACGAAACTCCAACTTTTTTTGCCCTAGTCAGACCAGTTTCATCTGAAACAAATTTTGTTTCATGAAACCCGATCTGACTAAAGTCGCTCAACTCTAACAGTAAGGTATCTACATCCTCCTCTTCACCTCTCCTATATAGCGCTGTCAGTTGTTTTGCAGGGTTGGAATTGCTGACAGACTTTCTTTCCAGGCTTCCACTTGGGATAAAAAATAGCTTTACTTCCCCTCTGCTACTATAGTGGTGCCAGCACTTTGCTGCAGCCAATCACTTTTTTTTAATTTATATTTGAGAAAAAGCATGACCTAATATTTACTTATTTGAGAAGCCTTACCCCTTATACCTCAGTCCAGAGCCTCTCACCCTAGCCAAATCAGTTCTCATACTTTGCACTGACGAGGGCCAATAGCCAGAAACACTGTGTCTGCAAATTGAGATTCTGATTTGGCTTTTATCCTAAGTCATATTGCAAGACTCGATAAAGGGTCCATTGTGACTTGTAGGATTGCTGCTACCAACAGGAGGCGCTATAGAGTTCAAGTCCTCTTTCACTCTCTGAAGAGGCAATTTGCATACTTATTTTTAGTCTCCCATGAGGACTTGCATTTACAATAATATAATATTGCAGCATATAGTGATTTTAATGATGTTTCATAAAGCAGAGCAAGAGTCTATGCTTCATAGAAGCATCAAGATGGCCGTGGCATGGCCCTAGAGTAAGCCCATGGTTAACTCAATGTCCAACTGTAATTGTGTTGATGGATAGCTGATGGTAGCCAAAACGGACATAAAATATTCTTAATCGTGGTTGGATGTTTTAATTGAAGTCAAGGACAATCAGGATGAGATACAATGGAGCATCCAAAGTAGTAGTTATCAAAGCTGCATCATACACTGGTCAAGTAATCCAAGCTATATCTGGGGAATTACAACTATACTTGAAAGAAGCAAATATATGACTTGTCAATATAGGCTGCCGAGGACTTACATAGTTATTAACGTTGAAGGGAGACTTTAAGTCCATCTAGTTCAACCCATATCCTATCCTAACTAGCCCTAACATGTTGATCCAGCAAAAGTGGTGATGATCGTCCCTACGCCATGACAGTAGACCCCATTAAAGTAAGTCCGTGACCATAATTCCATCAGCATATCTTTAGAACTAATCTAATGTAAACACAAACTTTTAATTAGATGGATACCTGGAATAAGCCTTTATGCTTTTGGCGTGCCATGTTCTGTGCGTCAGGATGACAACGGTGAAATATTACTACAGAGCGGAGACAGATGTAGAGAAAGCGATTCCATTATACAGCCTGAATATTATAAAAGTAACACAATTTATTAGTGCATTAAAAAATAGCAAAAGGGATTTATTTCAGTTAAGCCCCCAGGGCTCGAAGATGGCGGCGTAGCGAAAGGGAACATTTTTTTTTCCTCTCTTTTTTTTTCCAATGAGCAGAATAATTTAGGAGCGCTTAATAGTGGCATTATTTTAAGAGATGGAAGCAAGTTCTATTTATGACATTACGTAGAGAAAATAAGGCCAGATCGCCATTTAAATGCAGGGCTTCGCTATGGCACAGCATTTTTATGAGTTCCCCATTTTAAACTGGTTCCATTATCTTACAGGCAAAGAGACTTAGATTTCTTGTAGGGAAATCAGATGATAAATCTCCAACTTGCTTTATCCGGCTGGTGCTGACGTTGACATTAAGCCCCTCTTCCCATCCCATCTCATGCCTTTTATCATTAGTCTTAGAGTAAGTGAGCAGAAAGGCAGACAGAATGCTCCATTTCAGAAATCCAGTGTGCAGCGTTTTGCCTGAAGCAAAGGAGAAAATGATTTCGATACATGATGAATTTTTTCAATATCAGCAGCCCAGGAAATACAGCATCCAGTTCACATCATAATTGTGGCATTACTGGGAGAAGTAATGAGCATGGAGGCAGACCTGGCATGGACGTAGACCTCTTCTACTCATTACCTTTCATGGTTATTCACAGCCACCCTATGCAATATCCTAAAATTATGGCACCGGTGACAGTCTTTATTTGGTTTGGGAACACAATCTAAAATGAGGAACTACTACAAAGCACTTAGAAATTGCTTAGATAACACACCCAGCCTGTTTTCGCCTTCCTGACTAGGACAATTTTGTTCAATTCTGACCAGTGTCAATTTATGAGTTTATAGTTCTGGAACGCTTGAACAGATCCCGTGATTCTGAGCTAGTTTTTCATGGCACGTTGTACTTCATGTTAGTGGTAAATTTTGGTCAATATGATTTGCACTTATTTATGAAAATATCGAAAATTTGACAAAAAAAAAATAGAAAATTTCGCAATTTTCAGACTTTGAATTTTTTATACCTTTAAACCAGATAGTTATTTTGCATTTTCAAAAGGGTAAAAGGAGAAAATGGACCATACAATTTATTGTGCATTTTCCCCTGAGTACAGTGGCTTGTGAAAGTATTGTCCCCCCTCTCGCCTTAGCTTTTTACCTATTTTGTAACATTACAACCTGTGTTTAACCCTTTCGCGCCAGAGCCTGTTTTTGCCTTCGTGACCGGGCCAATTTTTTCAATTCTGACCAGTGTCACTTTATGAGGTTATAACTCTAGAACATTTCAACAGATCCTGCTGATTCTGACATTGTTTTCTCGTGACATATTGTACTTCATGATAATGGTAAAATTTCTTAGATATGACTTGCGCTTATTTGTTAAAAATATCGAAATTTGGCGAAAATTTAGAAAATTTTGCAATTTTCAAACTTTTAATTTTTATGCCCTTAAATCAGAGAGTCATATCACACAAAATAGTTAATAAATATAATTTCCCACATGTCTACTTTACATCTGCATAATTTTGAAAACAATTTTTTTTTGTTAGGAAGTTATAAGGGTTAAAAGTTGACCAGCGATTTCTCATTTTTACAACAAAATTTACAAAACTATTTTTTTTAGGGTCCACCTCACATGTGAAGTGAGTTTGGGGGGTCAATATGACAGAAAATACCCAAAAGTGACACTATTATAAAAACTGCACCCCTCAATGTACTTAAAACCACATTCAAAAAGTTTATTCATTGTTGAGGTGCTTCACATGAAAGAATGGAATGTGGAAGGAAAAAATGAACATTTGACTTTTTTCACAAACATTTTACTTCAGAACCATTTATTTTTATTTTCACAAGTGTAAAGAGAGAAAATGAACCACAAATTTTTGGTGCAATTTCTCCCGAATATGCTAATACCCCATATGTGGGGTTAAACCACTGTTTGGGCGCACGGCAGAGCTCAGAAAGGAAGGAGCAC
Organism: Dendrobates tinctorius; assembly: GCF_039654945.1. Classification (NCBI taxonomy): domain Eukaryota; kingdom Metazoa; phylum Chordata; class Amphibia; order Anura; family Dendrobatidae; genus Dendrobates; species Dendrobates tinctorius. The sequence goes on along the minus strand of NW_027361739.1, from coordinate 23,257,607 downwards.
TGTTTGACTTTTTCAATGCAGAATTGACTTGAATTGAGATCAGACGCCATGTCGCATTTGAAGATGCCCTGATGTACCTAAACAGTGGAAACCCCCCACAAGTGACCCCATTTTGGAAACTAGACCCCTTAAGGAACTTATCTAGATGTGTGGTGAGCACTTTGAACCCCTAAGTGCTTCACAGAAGTTTATAACATAGAGCCATGAAAATAAAAATAATTTTTTTTCCACAAAAATGATATTTTAACCCCCAATTCTTTATTTTCACAAGGGTAACAGGAGAAATTGGACCCCAAAAGTTATTGTCCAGTTTGTCCTGAGTACGCTGGTACCCCATATATGGGGGGACCAATGCAGACTTTGATGGAATGGTCTGCGAGCGTCATGTTGCATTTGCAGAGCCCCTAATGTGCCTAAACAGTAGAAACCCCCACAAGTGACCCCATTTTGGAAACTAGACCCCCTAAGGAACTTATCTAGATATGTGGTGAGCACTTTGAACTCCCAAGTGTTTCACTAAAGTTTATAATGTAGACCTGTGAAAATAAAAAAAATCATTTTTTTTCCACAAACATGCTCTTTTAGCCCCCAATTTTTTATTTTCACAAGGGTAACAGGAGAAGTTGGACCCTACGAGTTGTTATCCAGTTTGTCCTGGTACCCCATATGTGGGAGAAAACTACTGTTTGGGCAAACGATGGGGCTCGGAAGTGAAGTAGTGACGTTCTGGAATGCAGACTTTGATGGAATGGTCTGCAGGTGTCATGCTGCATTTGCAGAGCCCCTGATGTGCCTAAACAGTGGAAACCCCCAATTATAATTCCAACCCTAACACCAACACATCCATAACCCTAATCCCAACCATAACCCTAACAACCCTAACCTCAACACACCCCTAACCCTAATCCCAACCACAACCCTAGCCCTAACCCTAGCCCTAACCCTAGCACTAACCCTAGCCCTAACCTGCGTACCTGCTTTTTTTTCTTTACTTTTTTTTTGTTGTTGTGACAAGATCGCTGCCTGGCGATCTGACTCATAGTAACGCCACTTCTCCTCTGATCTCGCACTGATGGTAGATCAACTGAGAAGCAGTGTTACTATGTGACAAGATCGCTGCCTGGCACATAGTAACGCAACTTCTCCTCTGATTTCGCACTGACAGATGATCAGAGGAGAAGCAGCATTACTGTGTGACAAGATCGCTGCCTGGCACAGCTGTGCCAGGCAGCGATCAGCTGTGCCAGGCAGCGATCTAGTCACACAGTAACGCTGCTTCTCCTCTTATCATCTGTCAGTGCGAGATCAGAGGAGAAGTCGCGTTACAATGAGTCAGATCGCCGGGAAACAAGCAGCTTTCCCAGCGAGCTCTCTCATTGGCTGCTGTGACGCTGATGTCATCAGGACCTGAACCAATCAGGTCTCGATGAGGTCAGGAGTCGCAGCAAGCATTGTGTGTCAGGATCCCTGCATTATAAGGTATGTGCGTGTCCCGGGGGGCACAAAACCGCCAACGTCGGCGCTGCACAAAGCCCAGCAAGCGCCGACGTTTATCTACCGTTTGCAGTCAGGAAGCGGTTAAATATTTTTGTAATCTGATTTGTTTGTGGTGCATCAAATAGTCTAAGTTGGTGAAGTGAAGAAAGAAAAATATACCGGTAGACATAAATTTATGGGATCAAATAGCTAAAAAATGGCATGTGCCATGTGTCTTTTACTATGAAACCCCTAAAAATTTCTGGTGCCAGCAATAAATCATAAATCACATGCTTATTAAGAGGAAGTTCACCTTTGTGCAATCTAAGTATCACATGGTCTGTCAGTATATACACAACTTTTCTGACTACAAGGCCACAGAGGCTGCAACACAATTAAGCAAGAGATACCACTACCCAAACAACACCATGAAGCCCAATGAAAACCAGTGAAATTCCAGATTGTCAGGTAGCAAAACCTGAAAAATGCCATGGGGTTGAATACTTTCACAAGCCACTGTATATCAATACCCCATACGTGGTGGAAAAACCACTGTTTGTGTGAACGGCAGGGCTTGGAAAGGAAGGTGTACAATTTGACTTTAGAAGCACTAAATTAACTGGAATATATAGCAGACACAATGTCATGAACTTGAAAAAAGCAGAGGAAATAGAGTCTACGCTAATATGCAAAAATACAAATATTTTTATTGGTCATAAAATATGACATAAATAGAACAATAAGTACGAACAACACTATATAATAGACATACATGAGCAGAGAAAAGTATGAGGGTAAAATTAATAAACATTTCAGTGACCTAAATACCCTAAATCGTAGCAAATAACCTGCATTCATAGGAAATGCATATAGGACGGGAATAGTATTAATAATTATACCAATTGCCTATGAAAGAGAATAGTTCTAAGTAAAAAAGGCATAATGCTAGACCCCAGAGTTTAGGAACTTCCTAGGGAAAAATCCTAAGAAAGTATGTGCTAGATAGCCATATTAGACTCCACAATGAGACAGAGGGAGATCCATACACTGGGGAAGGCTGGGGAACTGTCCTCTAAAATTACATAAGGCATGCTGAGAATAAGTCTGATAATAGCATTAGTAACTGTACATCATAGTTAAATAATTACCCATCCTATTGCAGATCGTAGGGGCAGGAAACATAAACCCCGACGCACGTTTCGGTGTGGGTGTCCTTCTTTAGGGGGCGTTTTTTTTATTAGCAATGTCATGATCGTAGAGCCCTTGAACAGGAAATCCCCAGCAAGTGTCTCCATTTTGGAAACTACATGTTATGATTGTGTGGCAACTCACTTAGGAAAATAGGTACAACACTAGAAAACTGCAACTGACCCACCCGATTCCTGTACAGACTAGATATTCTGACCCAGCAGTCCATAGTGGATCATATGTGGGCTGAAATAACCTTAACAACAGACTAAACAATGGCATCTCAGACCTATGCAGCCTGAAAGCATGTTCCTTCTAAGAAACTGGAGGGCAGAGCAGAGTGCAATTTACCTACAGAACGGAAGTAGTTCTGAGATAGAAAGAGCTCTCAGAGTGGGTAAAACAAACCACAAAATACAAAATGAAAAAGATAAGGTATGTACTGCTAGAGAGTATGCTGCCTACTTTCCAGACAAGAAACAGAAGATAGGTGCAACATAATCAGCAGAGAGATAAACGCTAGTTGGACTTTCACTGACTGGCATAAACAACTAGTATTGCTGGGCATCCAAATAATAATATCACCAGCATGAAATGACAGCAGGGGGAAAGTATATATAGCCACACCCGAAAGGTGAGTGGGTAGATAAATGAATACATGAAAACACCTGTTAAGCTAAAAAGACTAAAGCAAGGAAAACAGACAATATAAACCTGGGGAAAAGGTGTAACAGCTGTGTCTCAGCGGATAGAGAAACAAAGCACAGACTCAAGGGTTCAAACCCAGGCGCAAGACACTACACAACTCAAGGAATTTAACTAGAGGTGTGGAAATCACCTTGAAGCTGCAGGTGATTTCATAGAATTTTAGAACACTAAGGCTAGTTTCACACTAGCGTTTATGAGCGCAGCGACGGCCTGCGCACGGCCGCCACTAAGCCCCGCCCCCTGCCGCGCCCCGCCGGTAGCTCCGCCCACCGGCGCATGACGCTGCATGCGCCCTGCGTCCCCTATCTTTATCACAGGGGGCGCAGGCCGTGTGCAGTATGCGTTTGGCGGCGCATGCGCCTTTTTGACGGTGCGCCGACGCAACCAAACTGCAGCAGGTTGCGTTTGGCGCAGGTCGGCGCACCGTCAAAAGGACGCATGCGCTGCCAAACGCATACTGTGCACGGCCTGCACCCCCTGTGATAAAGATAGGGGATGCAGGGCGCATGCAGCGTCATGCGCCGGTCGGCGGAGCTACCGGCGGGGCGCGACAGGGGGCGGGGCTTAGCGGCGGCCGTGCGCAGGCCGTCGCTGCGCTCATAAACGCTAGTGTGAAACTAGCCTCCGCTGTGAAAAAGAAAATTCATATTTTTCCCACAAAAATGTTGTTTTTGCACCCAATTTTTCATTTTCATAAGGGTAAAAGGAGGAAATGGACAATATAATTTGTTGTGCAATTTTTCGTGAGTATGCCATGTCTATGTTTTGCCATTACTACTAGAGTTGAGTGAAACGGGTCGGCCAAATTCAGAATCCGCCCACTTTTGCTAAAGTCGGGTTTCGCCGATCGAAACCCGACCATAGCGTGAGGTTGGCCATGAGGTCGCCGACTTGAGCGCCAAAGTTGCGTTTCCCACAATCCTTCCAGCGCCTATTTTCAGCCAATGATGGAGGACGCACACTGTGGGCAACGCGATTACATCGGCAGCGGCCCCAACCATGTTAGAGAAGGGCATGCAAGTGATTGGCTGGCTTTGTGTAGCATCACAGTGCCTATAAAAGGCCGTGACTGCCGACCGCCATCTTACTTCTTCCGATCTTAGCATAGGGAGAGGTTGCTGCTGATCGTTCTCAATAGGGAGAGTGTTTAGGCAGGGAAAAAGTAAAAAAAATTGCTTGTGCTGATAGCGAATGTCACTGTAAAACACAACTGTATAGTGTGCAGTGACAGGGGAGGATATATTTCTGTGCAGCAGCTCTGTTGGTTATTAGGCTGCCTTATAAGGCTCCCTGATAGCTGCATTGCTGTTTTCACACTGCTGTGCAGAGTTCTTTTTTAAAAGCAAAAATATTTTTTTTCCTTTTCTCTGCACAGTTAGCAAGCGTTGATTTTTTCACACTTTTTTGTGCAGCAGCTCTGTTGGTGATTAGGCTGCCTTATAAGGGTACCTGATAGGTGCATTGCTGTTTGCACACTGCTGTGCAGACTGCTTTTTTAAAAGCAAAAATCCTTCTATTCCTTTTTTTCTGCACAGTAGATACTGAGCGTAAATTTTTTCACACACCGTATAGAGGTGTTTGCTCCTCACACACTACCGTGTACCGGCTGGTATCACGGACAAATACATGCTATATGTGTGTGACTCTGTAAAAAAATACACGGAGATTAACATTTTTCCATACATACACCGTATAGAGGTGTCCAATTCTCAAACAATATCGGATATCTGGTGTTTTTATTACGGTCACATCTCCACATAGTCAGCGTGTGTGTGACACTCCATAAATACATACACGGACATTTCCATTTCTCCATACACCGTATTGACTGCTGTCCGATTCTCAAACAGTATCGAATATCTGGTGTTCTTAGTTATTACGGTCACATCTCCACAGAGTCAGCGTGTGTGTGTGACACTCCGTAAATACATATACAGACTTTTCCATTTCTCCATACACCGTATTGACTGCTGTTCGATTCTCAAACAGTATCGGATATCTGGTGTTCTTAGTTATTACGGTCACATCTCCACAGAGTCAGCGTGTGTGTGTGACACTCCGTAAATACATATACGGACATTTCCATTTCTCCATACACCGTATTGACTGCTGTCCAATTCAAAAAACAGTATCAGATATCTGGTGTTCTTAGTTATTACGGTCACATCTCCACAGAGTCAGCGTGTGTGAGTGACACTCCATAAATACATATATGGACATTTCCATCTTTCCATACACCGTATTGACTGCTGTTCAATTATCAAACAGTATCAGATATCTGGTGTTCTTATTACGGTAAGTGCACATCTACACAGAGTCAGTGTGTGTGTGTGTGACACTCCGTAAAGACATATACGGAGATTGACATTTTCACCAACAACGTATACAGCTGTACACTTCTGATACAGTACCGTATATCTGCTTGTTGGATTACGGTCAAATACATACTGGGTGAGCGTCTGTGACTCCCAAAATATATACGCAGATTTCTCTTTTTTACATACACCTTACACAGCTGTACGCTCCTCATACAGTACCATTTCTCTGCTGGTATTTTTGGCACATTTTCCCCAACATGAGGAAGTCTGGTGGAAGATGCTGCGGACGTGGGCTGGGGGGGCGCAGCTGGTACTGATGGTGGTGGTGGTGCATCTGCTGGTATTGCCAAAAGCACAATAGCAGCTCAGGCAGGCGGTGTTAAGCCTGTGTCATCATCTGGCACAAGAAGGCCTTTAAGGTTCCCTTTTCTGGGAGTAGGTAAATCGCTTTTAAAGCTGGAGCATCAGGAGCAGGTTTTGGCTTACATTGCCAAAACATCCTCCAGCTCTATTGCCTCCTCTTCTGAATTTACAAAAACTGCAAGCACAGAGTCCTCAGTGCAGGCCTCTGGTCAGGAACAACACCTTTCGTTGTGTCCTTCACCCACACCAAAAGTGAAGGATGCTGCAGCACACACGTCTGATTACTCCATGGAGCTCTTTTCACATACCATTCCTGGGTTATCAATTCAAATCCAGAATTCCCCAGTCCAAGATGAATCTGACATGGAGTGCACTGATGCACAGCCACTGCTAGATGAATCTGTTGGTACATTCACCCAGAGTACTGCATTGCCCTCGCAGTCTGCTGAGCCCGAATCAGACCCTGATGAAACTCAGATGCCCCTTCCCGCATACTATACCACCTTACACGGTAACACAGAGAAAGGTACAGAGGAAGGTGCAGATGACATTGAAGATGAGGTCATGGATGACACAGTTGTTGACCCGGACTGGCATCCAATGGGGGAAGAGGGTGCTGGTGACAATAGGTCAGAACAGGAGAAGGATCCGCAGCACGCATCGCCATCGCAGCAGCGGTTATCCGGCAGGCTCGCAGCTGTCAAAAAACTTGCAAGAAAACTAAAAGAGTTGCAGGACAGCTTGGCCAGACAGTCAAATTAGCACAGCGCGCAAGCCCTGAAAATTTGTACCATAGTAGGAAGAGAGCAGTGTGGCACTTTTTTGAACAAAATCGTACAGATGACGCAAAGGTTATCTGTAAGAAGTGCCGAAGGACCTTTAGCAGAGGGAAAAATCTAAGAAATTTGAACACCAGTTACATGCTTAGACATTTAACCAACATGCACTTGCAAGCGTGGATGGACTACAAAAGCTCAGGTAGCACATGTGCACCTGCTCCGACTGAAGTTAGCCGGCAACGCTCCATCTCTTCCCCCACTGTAAGGCCACCGCTAAGCACACGACCATCAAGAAATGTTGAGGTGTCATCGCTAGGCCAAACCAGTCAGGCAATCACAATATTTTCGAGAGGAACACTGAATCTAGGCCATCAACACCATCACCAACCCCTTCTCAGTCCATCATGTCCAATGCTAGTTCCCCCATATGCAGCTCTCAAGTCCAGCTCACCCTACCAGACACTCTGAGTACGACAAGAAAGTACTCATCCTCTCATCCGCGTACATTGACTTTGAATGCCTACATTGCCAAACTGATCTCATTAGAGATGATGCCCTTCCGTTTGGTAGAAAGCGAAGCTTTCCAAGAGCTCATGGCCAACGCTGTCCCACGCTATGACCTACCCAGTCGGCACTTCTTTTCTCAAAAAGCCATCCCTGCCCTCCACCGGCATGTGAAAGACCGCATTGTCCATGCACTAAAACAATCAGAGAGAGGAAAGGTGCACCTCACAACAGATGCATGGACCAGTAGGCATGGCAAGGGCCGTTACGTGTCCATCACTGCGCACTGGGTTAATGTGGTAAATGCAGGCTCCACAGGGGACAGCGGCAGTGGAACAGTGCTGCCTAGCCCACGGTATAGGAAACAGTTGGCTGTAGGCGTTCGACCCCCCTCCTCCTCCTCCTACAGAAGCAAAAGCTCATTGACAGAGCGCAGTCGCATGAGCATTCCATCCACATCTGTCAGTGTTGCACACGAGGTGTCCCAATATCGAACAGCTAGTGGTAAGCAGCAGCAGGCTGTTTTAAAAATGATGTCTTTGGGCGACAGTAGACACACCGCGGAGGTACTGGCCGACTACTTTCAGCGACAAACTGAGTCACGGCTGGGCAGTCTACATCTTGAGGCAGGCAAGGTAGTTAGTGATAACGGCCGGAATTTTGTGGCAGCCATAGCCCTTTCAAAACTTGGACACATACCTTGCTTGGCTCACACCTTGAACCTGGTGGTGCAGTGCTTCCTCAATAATTATCCAGAGTTAACAGCCCTGCTCCATAAGGTGCGAAGACTGTGCTGGCACATCCGCCGGTCGCCCGTACACTCCAGTCGTATGCAGAAGCTGCAGCGATTGCTCCACCTTCCCAAGCACCGCCTAATTATCGACGTTGTAACAAGGTGGAACTCCACCCTGCACATGGTTCAGAGGCTGTGCGAACAGAGGCAGGCTGTAATGCATTTGTGGGAGGATACATGGGCAGGCAGTTTGAAGGCAGACATGGAGTTGTCTGGTGTGCAGTGGTCGAAGCTGAAAGACCTCTGTAAAGTCTTTCAGTGTTTTGAGGAATGCACATGGCTGGTAAGTGCAGACGACGCCATCATAAGCATGAGCATCCCACTTATGTGTCTGCTCATGCAAACTTTGATTCACATTAAGGAGCAGGCGTCTGCAGCCAAGGAGGAAGAGGAGGAGGGAAGTCTTGATGACAGTCAGCCATTGTCTGCTCAGGGAACTCTCCTGGATGAGGTGGAGGAAGAAGAGGAAGAGGAGGAGGAGGAAGATGATGGGGAGGATTATTTAGGGGAGGAGGATGCTTCTCAGGGGGCAAGAGAAAATGTTGGCGTGGCAAGGTCAGGTACAGGGTTTGTTCGTGACTGGAGGGATGTTGATTTGCCAGAAAGTGCTCCTCCACCCAGCACTCGCAGTGCATCATTGACACCTGGAACATTGGCCCACATGTGTGATTATGCCTTGCAGATCCTAAAAAGGGACCCCCGCATTGCCAAAATGATGAACGATGATGACTACTGGTTGGCCAGCATCCTGGATCCACGCTATAAAGGCAAATTCCAAAACATCATGCCACAGGAGAACCTAGAGCTAATATTGGCTAACAAACAAGCAACTCTGGTAAACCGTTTGTTTGAGGCATTCCCATCACACAGCGGCGGTGATGGTTCTCCCACGAGCCGTAGGGGGCAACATGGAAGAGGTGTTCGTGGTGCACACAGCCGAAGTGGCGTTGGACACAGGGGTTTCATGACCAGGTTGTGGATTAATTTTTCAAGTACCGCTCACACGACTGGTAATACTGCATCGATTGAAAGTGACAGGAGACAGCAGTTATCAACTATGGTTACAAACTACTTCTCCCATATCGATGTTCTCCCTCACAGGTCATTCCCCTTTGACTATTGGGCCTGTAAACTGGACACCTAGCCTGAATTGGCACAATATGCCTTACAGGAGCTTGCTTGCCCTGCTGCTAGTGTGCTATCCGAAAGAGTCTTCAGTGCTGCTGGATCCATCCTGACAGAAAAAAGGACCTGTCTGTCGACCCAAAATGTTGATGATCTAACCTTCATTAAAATGAACCATGCATGGGTTTTAAAGGATTTTGTCCCACCTTCCCCTGCTGACACGTAGGTTGCCCAAAAAATGGATCGCTTTTGTCCTCCTCTTCCTCTGACTTTTTTGCATTTCCTCCATTTTCAGCTGCTGAATGTCCAACATCAACATATGCCATTTTTTCAACCTCTCTAACTGGGTTGCCTCCCCCCCAGGGCCGGGGTCACCATCTGGCGCACGCACCCGTGTGAGTGCCTTTGCCCTGGACAGGTGGGTGGGCCCACTCTTGGGCGACGGCACTGGCACAGGGTCCCTCATAGTACAATCAAGTGTCTCTGACGGTGGGGGTGCACACCCGCCATCAGACACACTGGAGTACTATGAGGGGCTCTGTGCCAGTACCACCGCCCATGAGTGGGCCCCCCCACTTGCTCAGGGCCCCAGCATTTGCAATACTTACCTCTCCCTGCTCCACCGCTGTGTAGTCTGGGCTGTTAAATCTTTCACTGGGACTGCCAATACAAATTTGGTGAACTGATAGGTGATGGTTAAGACGTAGCTATGCCCTGTCCTGTTGGGCTCTATCTTCAGATGATCAATGGCTTCCATTTGTTATGGACGTCGACTCACAATGAGATGCAGTGGTGGTTTATCATCAGCTTTCACGGTTTTCCGACTCACAGACGTGTGACATTCCTGCTCTCATTTTTAAATGTGTCCTCTCATGCCAATCCAATAGAATCGCCTACGGCCTGTGGCTTCTGACTTTTGCACTCCAAAGTTACCTGACAGATCATGATAGGCAGTGAGGACAATGTCTACATCTCTCCCTGTGATCACAATTTGATGGAGATGAGTAACGGTGATGGGATCCACGGTACTGCGATACAGCAAAACTTTCCTCACAAGAACTGTTTTCGCTGTCTCCACCTACAAATTAATTGAGGGTCAGCATCGCCTCTGAGAATTCTCCCGGGAGTTTTTCCCTTGATTAGTAATTCCCAAATTTCTGCAATCACTCGACTTTCTGTCTGTACTTGTATCCATCTCGTTTCCTCTTGCGGAGTGTCTGGACTGTCTTACCGAGACTGAAATATATATGAAGATTTAAAAATACCCCAACAGTGTACACTGGTGTACACTTTGAATACATTACCCTTTTTCTACTTTTTAGATTCTTGTCTAATCCATACTGAGGCTGTGAGTGTCTTTGTCGGACTACGGAAATATACACGGAGATTTTTAATGTTTAAACTATGCTACATATATACCTGTTATCCGGCGATACTGTACCCTTTCTCAACTTTCTTTTATCTTGTCGAATCCATACTGGGCCTGAGACCGTCTGAGTCTGCCTCCTGTTTAGAGATGAGCTGTGTTCGAGTCGACCTGTTCGCCAAGTTCAAATTCGAGCTGTTTTGGGCGGTGTTCGAGCCATTCGTCGAACTCGAACACTTTGCTTAAAATTCGGCTGTTAGTGGTTCCGTTCGAGAACGGTTCGTTCACCAAAAGTGTAACTTTATTTTCACAAATAATGGTTTTAAATGTTAATAGACAGTTTCATGGCATAGTAGCGGTGTCTGGTAGCCAGCGGTGTAGTGCACCTGTCAAGGAGCTACACCGTGTGTGTTTCTAATAACTTTTTACCGCATCTTGTCCAGAAAATCCTTTTGGGCCTTGTAGCACTGTCTGCTACTCAGCAGAGGAGCCCACCCGTGAACCTAGCTATGCCGCCTGTTTATGAAAGAACCAGTTTTTGACTGCATTTAGCCCAGTTAATACTTTGGGCCTAGTAACTGTGTCTGCTAGAGTTGAGCGACTTTTGGTTTTTTAGGGTCGAGTTTCGTTTCGTGAAACCCGACTTTTCCAAAAGTCGGGTCGCGCAAGATCGGCCGATTATAGGGAAAAGTCAGGGTCGTCCCGAAACACGAAACCCAATGTAAGTCAATGGGGAATAAAAGTCGGCAGTGAGAGGAGGACAGGAAACACACCTACAGTGCCCATTTGAATGCCAAAAGCATCAATTCTTCTTACTTAAGCTTGTCAACCTTAATTAACTTCATAATACAAGTTACGCACTGAAAAATGGGGGTTATTTGGCTAAAGTTGTAGGGGGGTAGGGCTGGCTCCAGGTTTTCATGTGCCTTGGGCGAAAGAGCGCCCCTTTAACACATACCACAACTCATCATGCTCCGATACGGCAGAGAAATAGCGGTATAGTACAATGAAAAATACTTCACTTTTTACATCTCATGACAAGGCCCATCTATTTCTCCATACAGAATCATTGGTCCCATATAATGTTTGAAACAGTATATGATGAGCTCCACATAATGCTACAGTATATGTTGGTCCCCATGGATGAAGCTCCACTGTCTTATGGGCCCAAATAATGCTCCAAACATAATGGGCCCCATTTCTAATGCTCTAGTGTATAATGGGCCCTGTAAATGCTGCTCCAGTGTCTGATGTCCACCTTTGGAATGTTCCAGTGTATGGTGGGCCCCATCTATCATTCTCCAGAGTATAGTGCTCCCCAAAAATTGCTGTCCCAACATTGAAAACAATCAAATAAGTCTCCTCGCTAGGAAATCCCTGTACTAGTCTGGACTCCTCGTCGTCCCCATCTTCCATCTCACTGCACAGTATTTCAACCTTGCAAGTGCTGTGATCCTGAGCAAGCAGGGGGGGCCCACTCGTTGGTGACGGCACTGGCACAGGGCCCCTGATAGTACGGTGGTGTGTCTGATGGCGGGTGGGCCGAACCTGCACTTTCATCTGCAGCTTCCTCTTTGTCACCGTGTAAGATGGAACTGTATATGGGAAGGGTAACCTAAGTTTCATCAGGGTCAGATTCAGGCCGTGTAGCGTGCGAGGGGAATGTAGTGGTCTGGGTCAATGTACCAGCAGATTCATCGAGCAGTGGCTGGGCATCAGTGCACTTGTGTCGCCCCCAGGAGTACGGTCACCACAGTGGCATTACCTTCCTCCTAGGGAGTGTGATGTCATGCTTGGGAGCAATGAAGGATCTCTCTAGCAGGTTAACTGATTGGGCGGCGTTATTCCCAACAGCGTTCATGAAGGCAAAGTGTTTGTTTTACGTGGGCAGTATGGTTGCAAAGCTGAACCTTAAAGGAATGTCCAGAAGGGCACCACCAGGAGTGGAGCCTACGGTTAAATTCGACTCCACCTGGGAAACCTCAGCCATGCCAGCTACAGAACAGATGCACACATTGCAAGCTTAATTCCGTTAACGAACGAGACTCCGTCATGCCCCGCGGTCCGAGTCCGGCTTACTAGAGGGACACGTGAGGCTCTGGCACATGAGATTGGCCAATAACTGGTGTGTCATGCCCTTACATGTCCGTGGCTGCATGTGCGCTACACTGAAAAGGCCAGCGTTTGTCGCTTACAGGTGCAGATAACCCGCTGAAAAACGTTAGTGATGGGGATCACTGATTACAATTATTACCCGCGAACGATGATTTCCCAGTAAGTGCAGGTCAACCGCAGTTCTGGAATTAGGCCTAACCGTCATTCCTGAAAAAATGAAAAACTTACGTGTGCAAACCACAGGTGCTGTAGCTTGCTTAACAGCTCGCTAGCCGTTCTCACGCCCAGTATGGATTACACGTGAATGCACAAAGGTGAGAAAGGGTACCGTATCCCCGGATAACATGTATGGATAGCGTACACATTCAAAAGATATGTCTCAGGAGGCAGGCTCAGATGGTGTTAGGCCCAGTATGGCTTGCACGTGATTGCACAAAGGTGAGAAAGGGTACCGTATCCCCGGATAACATGTATGGATAGCGTACACATTCAAAATATATGTCTATACATCAGGAGGCAGGCTCAGACGGTGTCAGGCACAGTATGGATTTGACGGCCCAGACTACACAGCGGAGGAGCAGGGAGAGGTAAAGATTGCAAATGCTGGGGCCCTGCCCAAGCAAGGGGGGCCAACTCGTGGGCGTCGGTACTGGCACTGGGCCCCTCATAGTACGGCGGTGTGTCTGACGGCGGGTGTGCACCACCACCGTCAGAGACACTTGATTGCACTATGAGGGACCCTGTGCCAGAGCCCGCGCCCAAGAGTCGGCCTACCCACCTGTCCAGGGCAACGGCACTCGCACGGTGTCATGCGCTAGGTGGTGACCCCGGCCATGGGGGGGGAGGCAGCACAGTTAGGGAGTTTTAGAAAGTGGCATATGTTGATGTTGGACATTCAGCTGATGCAAAAGGCGAAATAGGTCAAGTCCCAGGAAGAGGTGGACCAAAGCAAGCCATTTTTCTGTCACCCTATGTGTCATCAGGGGAAGGTGGGACAAAATCCTTGGAAACCCATGCATGGTTCATTTTAATGAAGGTTAGATCATCCACATTTTGGGTTGACAGACGGGTCCTTTTTTCTGTCAGGATTGATCCAGCTGCACTGAAGACTCTTTCCGATAGCACACTTGCAGCTGGGCAAGCGAGCTCCTGTAAGGCATATTGTGCCAATTCAGGCCAGGTGTCCAGTTTAGCGGCCCAATAGTCAAAGGGGAATGACCTGTGTGGGAGAACATCGATATGGGAGGAAAAGTAGTTTGTAACCATAGTTGACAACTGCTGTCTCCTGTCACTTTTCATCGATGCAGTATTACCAGTTGTGTGAGCGGTACTTGAAAAATCAGTCCACAACATTGTCATGAAACCCCTGTCTCCAACGCCACTTCTGCTGTGTGCACCATGAACACCTCTGCCAAGCTGCCCCCGGCCCGTACGGCTCGTGTGAGAACCATCACCGCTGCTGTGTGCTGGGAATGCCTCAAGCAACCGATTTACCAGAGTTGCTTGTTTATTAGCCAATATTAGGTCAAGGTTCTCCTGTGGCATGATGTTTTGTAATTTGCCTTTATAGCGTGGATCCAGGATGCTGGCCAACCAGTAGTCGTCATCGTTCATCATTTTGGCAATGCGGGGGTCCCTTTTTAGGATCTGCAAGGCATAATCTGACATGTGGGCCAATGTTCCCGGTGTCAATGATGCACTGCGAGTGCTGGGTGGAGGAGCACTTTCTGGCAAATCCACATCCCTCCAGTCACTCACAAACCCTGTACCAGACCTTGCCACGCCAACATTTTCACTTGCCCCACGAGATGCATCCTCCTCCCCTAAGCAATCATCCCCATCATCATCCTCCTCCTCCTCTTCTTCCTCCACCTCGTCCAGGAGAGGTCCCTGAGCAGACAATGGCTGAATGTCATCAAGGATTCCCTCCTCCTCTTCCTCCTCATCAACATTGGCTGCAGACGCCTGCTCCTTAAGGTGCGTCAAAGTTTGCATGAGCAGACGCATAAGTGGGATGCTCATGCTTAGGATAGCGTCGTCTGTGCTTACCAGCCGTGTGTATTCCTCAAAACACTGAAGGACTTTACAGAGGTCTTTCAGCTTCGACCACTGCACACCTGTCAACTCCATGTCTGCTCTCAAAGTGCCTGGCCGTGTATCCTCCCACAAATGCATTATGGCCTGCCTCTGCTCGCACAACCGCTCCACCATGTGCAGGGTGGAGTTCCACCTTGTTGCAATGTTGATAATGAGGCGGTGGTTGGGAAGGTGGAGCAATCGCTGCAGCTTCTGCATACGAACGGAGTGTATAGGCGACCGGCGGATGTGCGCGAACAGTCTTCGCACCTTCTGGAGCAGGGCTGTTAACTCCGGATAATTTTTGAGGAAGCACTGCACCACCAGGTTCAAGGTGTGAGCCAAGCAAGGTATGTAGCTGAGTTTTGAAAGGGCTATGGCTGCCACAAAATTACGGCCGTTATCACTAACTACCTTGCCTGCCTCAAGATGTACACTGCCCAGCCATGACTCAGTTTGTCGATTCAAGTACTCAGCCAGCACCTCGGCGGTGTGTCTGTCGCCCAAACACATCATCTGCAAAACAGCCTGCTGACGTTTTCCACTAGCTGCTCGATAGGGGGACACCTCGTGTGCAACAGTGGCAGCTGCAGATGGAGTGCTCGTACGACTGCGCTCTGTGGACGAGCTTTCGCTTCTGGAGGAGGAGGAGGAAGGTCGAACGCCTACAGCCAACTGTTTCCTATACCATGGGCTAGGCAGCACTGTCCCACCACCGCTGTCCCCTGTGGACCCTGCATCCACCACATTAACCCAGTGCGCAGTGATGGACACGTAACGGCCCTGGCCATGCCGACTGGACAATGCATCAGTTGTGAGGTGCACCTTTCCACTCACTGACTGCTTGAGTGCATGGACAATGCGGTCTTTTAAATGATGGTGGAGGGCTGGGATGGCTTTGCGAGAGAAGAAGTGGCGACTGGGTAGGTCATAGCGTGGTACTGCATAGGCCATGAGTTCGCGGAAAGCTGCGCTTTCCACCAACCGATAGGGCATCATCTCAAACGAGATTAGTTTGGCAATGTGGGCGTTCAAACCCAGTGTACGCGGATGAGAGACTGAGTACTTTCTTGACCTACTCATAGTGTCTGGAAGGGTGAGCTGGACTTGAGAGCTGCATATGGTGGAAGTAGCGGTGGACAGGGCGGACTGAGAGAGGGTTGATGATGGTGATGGAGTTGGTGTTCTTTCTGATGGCCTAGATTCAGTATTTTGTTGATATAACAGTGGGATTCCCTTACTGCTGTGGCCTTGCAACGACACCTCAACATTTGCTGCTGTGCTAACCGGTGGGCTTACAGTGGGGGAAACAATGTAGCGTTGTTGACTACCTTCTTTGTGCTCAGTTGCACATGTGGCACTTGAGGTTTGGTGTTGTGTCCACGCTTGCAAGTGCATGCTGGTTAAATGTCTAAGCATGCAACTGGTATTCAAATTTTTCAGATTTTTCCCTCGGCTAAAGGTCTTTGCGCACTTCTTACAGATAACCTTGGCCTGATCATGAGGATTTTGTTCAAAAAAGTGCCACACTGCACTCTTCCTACTTTGGCAGACATTTTGCGGCCTAGCACGATGTGATCTTTTGACCCTCTGGACAAGCTGTCCAGCAACTCTTTTGATTTTTGGAACCTGTCTTTGGAGTGCTCCGGGCCTGCCAGATAACAGCTGTTGCGATGTCGATGTCTGCTGTGGATGCTCCTCCTCATCTGAGCTATTGGAAGCAGCACCCTCTTTCCCCAATGGATGCCAATCTGGGTCAACAACTGGGTCATCCATCACCTCCTCTTCAATGTCATGTGCACCTTCCTCTGTGTCACCGTGTATGGTGGTATAGTTGTGCGGGAAGGGGCACCTGAGTCTCATCAGGGTCAGAATCTGGCTCTGTACACTGCGAGGACAATGTAGTGCTCTGAGTGAATGTACCAGCAGAATCATCTATCAGCGGCTGTGCATCAGTGCACTCCATGTCAGATTCATCTTGGCCTGGGTAATTCACCATTTCACTTGATAATCCAGGCATGGTATGTGAAAACAGCTCGATGGAGTAATCAATAGTATGGCCTGCGTCATCCTTCAATCTTGGTTGGGGTGAAGGACACAAGGAAAGGTGTGGTTCATGAACATGAGCCTCCAATGACGACTCAGTGCTTTTATTTTTTACAACTTCAGACAAGGAGGCGATAGAGCTGGAGGCTGAGTCAGCAATGTAAGCCAAAACTTTTTCCTGAAGCTCTGGCTTTAAAAGCAGTTTGCCAACTCCTAGAAAACTAAGCCTTCGAGGCCTTGTGGAGCCAGATGATGACGCAGGCTCAACACCTCCTGCATTCGGTCCTATTTTGCTTTTGCCACTACCATCAGATCCACCACCAACACCATCATTACCAGCTGCCAACCCCCGCCCAATTCCACGGCCTCTTCCACCAGCCTTCCTCATTTTTGGTAGAAATGCAGACAAAATCCAACAAACTATATAGTAATGTAAAACAAGGCACAAGGTGTCTATAGGACAGGGGAGATTTTGAATTTCTGCAGACACTTGTGGACACTGGACACTTATGGATTGTGTGAGGCCCACTGAATATCAGAGCGCTATGTCACAGGCTCGATGGCACAGGTGTGAAAAAGGTTGACTACAGGATCACAGAGATTTTGAATTTCTGCACACACTAGTGGACACTGGACACTTTTGGATTGTGTGAGGCCCACTGAATATCAGAGCGCTATGTCACAGGCTCGATGGCACAGGTGTGAAAAAGGTTGACTACAGGATCACAGAGATTTTGAATTTCTGCACACACTAGTGGACACTGGACACTTTTGGATTGTGTGAGGCCCACTGAATATCAGAGCGCTATGTCACAGGCTCGTTGGCACAGGTGTGAAAAAATTGACTACAGGATAAGGGAGATTTTGAATTTCTGCACACACTAGTGGACACTGGACACTTTTGGATTGTGTGAGGCCCACTGAATATCAGAGCGCTATGTCACAGGCTCGATGGCACAGGTGTGAAAAAAGTGACTACAGGATAAGGGAGATTTTGAATTTCTGCACACATTAGTGGACACTGGACACTTTTGGATTGTGTGAGGCCCACTGAATATCAGAGCGCTATGTCACAGGCTCGATGGCACAGGTGTGAAAAAAGTGACTACAGGATAAGGGAGATTTTGAATTTCTGCACACACTAGTGGACACTGGACACTTTTGGATTGTGTGAGGCCCACTGAATATCAGAGCGCTATGTCACAGGCTCGATGGCACAGGTGTGAAAAAAGCGACTACAGGATAAGGGAGATTTTGAATTTCTGCACACACTAGTGGACACTGGACACTTTTGGATTGTGTGAGGCCCACTGAATATCAGAGCGCTATCTCACAGGCTCGATGGCACAGGTGTGAAAAAAGTGACTACAGGATAAGGGAGATTTTGAATTTCTGCACACACTAGTGGACACTGGACACTTTTGGATTGTGTGAGGCCCACTGAATATCAGAGCGCTATGTCACAGGCTCGATGGCACAGGTGTGAAAAAAGTGACTACAGGATCACAGAGATTTTGAATTTCTGCACACACGTGTGGACACTGGACACTTTTGGATTGTGTGAGGCCCACTGAATATCAGAGCGCTATGTCACAGGCTCGATGGCACAGGTGTGAAAAAAGTGACTACAGGATAAGGGAGATTTTGAATTTCTGCACACACTTGTGGACACTGGACACTTTTGGATTGTGTGAGGCCCACTGAATATCAGAGCGCTATGTCACAGGCTCGATGGCACAGGTGTGAAAAAAGTGACTACAGGATCACAGAGATTTTGAATTTCTGCACACACTAGTGGACACTGGACACTTTTGGATTGTGTGAGGCCCACTGAATATCAGAGCGCTATGTCACAGGCTCGATGGCACAGGTGTGAAAAAAGTGACTACAGGATAAGGGAGATTTTGAATTTCTGCACACACTTGTGGACACTGGACACTTTTGGATTGTGTGAGGCCCACTGAATATCAGAGCACTATGTCAGAGGCAGAAATTGGCTAGTGTATCACAAACTACAAGGTGTATGTAGAATTGGGCAGAATAGGAATCTCCCTAGAGTGTAGGTCTGTAAGAACGGAACAAGTCCTCCACTTATCCTTCCACAGTGACACACAGATAGCTTCACTGTGGCTGTGATAACAGCCGTTACACGGTACTGTGTGAGGAGCGTACACCGCTGTATGGTGTGAAAAAATGCACGCTCAGCAGGACAAAAAAAAAATTGGGATAGCTTTTAAAAAAGCAGTTTGCAGAGCAGTGGGTAAACCGCAATGCAGCTGTCAGGAAGCCTTAGAAGGCAGCCTAACAACCAACACCACTGATCCACCACAATATAGCCTCCCCTTGCACTGCACACACAGTGACTGGTGTGTTGTACAGGCAAAATCGCTAGCAGCAGAAGCAGTTTTTTTTTTTTCTTCCCTGCCTAACGCTCTCCCTACAGAATCAGCAACCTCTCCCTATGCTAAAATCGGCAGAAGTAAGATGGCGGTCGGCATGCACGCCCTTTTATAACCTCTGTGACGCCCACCAAAGCAAGCCAATCACTTGCATGCCCTTCTGAAAGATGGTGGTGACCCCTGCCTATGTCATCACGTTGCCCACAGTGTCCGTGGATCCTGATTGGCTGAAAAAGAGCGCAAAACAAACTTTTGAAACGCGACTTTGGCGTGTAAGTCGCCGACCTCGTGGCCGACCTCATCCTAGAGTCGGGTTTCTTTTCATGAAACCCGACTTTCCCAAAAGTCGGCGACTTTTGAAAATTTTCGACCCGTTTCGCTCAACTCTAGTCGTCATCGTTCATCATTTTGGCAATACGGGGGTCCCTTTTTAGGATCTGCAAGGCATAATCTGACATGTGGGCCAATGTTCCCGGTGTCAATGATGCACTGCGAGTGCTGGGTGGAGGAGCACTTTCTGGCAAATCCACATCCCTCCAGTCACGCACAAACCCTGTACCAGACCTTGCCACGCCAACATTTTCATTTGCCCCACGAGATGCATCCTCCTCCCCTAAGTAATCATCCCCATCATCATCCTCCTCCTCTTCCTCCACCTCGTCCAGGAGAGGTCCCTGAGCAGACAATGGCTGAATGTCATCAAGGATTCCCTCCTCCTCTTCCTCCTCATCAACATTGGCTGCAGACGCCTGCTCCTTAAGGTGCGTCAAAGTTTGCATGAGCAGACGCATAAGTGGGATGCTCATGCTTAGGATGGCGTCGTCTGCGCTTACCAGCCGTGTGCATTCCTCAAAACACTGAAGGACTTTACAGAGGTCTTTCAGCTTCAACCACTGCACACCTGTCAACTCCATGTCTGCTCTCAAAGTGCCTGGCCGTGTATCCTCCCACAAATGCATTATGGCCTGCCTCTGCTCGCACAGCCGCTCCACCATGTGCAAGGTGGAGTTCCACCTTGTTGCAATGTCGATAATGAGGCGTTGGTTGGGAAGGTGGAGCAATCGCTGCAGCTTCTGCATACGAACGGAGTGTACAGGCGACCGGCGGATGTGCGCGCACAGTCTTCGCACCTTCTGGAGCAGGGTTGTTAACTCAGGATAATTTTTGAGGAAGCACTGCACCACCAGGTTCAAGGTGTGAGCCAAGCAAGGTATATGGCTGAGTTTTGAAAGGGCTATGGCTGCCACAACATTACGGCCGTTATCACTAACTACCTTGCCTGCCTCAAGATGTACACTGCCCAGCCATGACTCAATTTGTCGCTTCAAGTACTCGGCCAGCACCTCGGCGGTGTGTCTGTCGCCCAAACACATCATCTGCAACACAGCCTGCTGACGCTCTCCACTAGCTGCTCGATAGGGGGACACCTCGTGTGCAACAGTGGCAGCTGCAGATGGAGTGCTCGTACGACTGCGCTCTGTGGACGAGCTTTCGCTTCTGGAGGAGGAGGAGGAGGAGGGTCGAACGCCTACAGCCAACTGTTTCCTATACCGTAGGCTAGGCAGCACTGTCCCACCACCGCTGTCCCCTGTGGACCCTGCATCCACCACATTAACCCTGTGCGCAGTGATGGACACGTAACGGCCCTGGCCATGCCGACTGGACCATGCATCAGTTGTGAGGTGCACCTTTCCACTCACTGACTGCTTGAGTGCATGGACAATGCGGTCTTTTACATGATGGTGGAGGGCTGGGATGGCTTTGCGAGAGAAGAAGTGGCGACTGGGTAGGTCATAGCGTGGTACTGCATAGGCCATGAGTTCGCGGAAAGCTGCGCTTTCCACCAACCGATAGGGCATCATCTCAAACGAGATTAGTTTGGCAATGTGGGCGTTCAAACCCACTGTACGCAGATGAGAGACTGAGTACTTTCTTGACCTACTCATAGTGTCTGGGAGGGTGAGCTGGATTTGAGAGCTGCATATGGTGGAAGTAGCGGTGGACAGGGCGGACTGAGAGAGGGTTGATGATGGTGATGGAGTTGGTGTTCTTTCTGATGGCGTAGAATCAGTATTTCGTTGATATAACAGTGGGATTCCCTGACTGCTGTGGCCTTGCAATGACACCTCAACATTTGCTGCTGTGCTAACCGGTGGGCTTACAGTGGGGGAAACAATGTCGCTTTGTTGACTACCTTCCTTGTGATCAGTTGCACATGTGGCACTTGAGGTTTGGTGTTATGTCCACGCTTGCAAGTGCATGGTGGTTAAATGTCTAAGCATGCAACTGGTATTCAAATTTTTCAGATTTTTCCCTCGGCTAAAGGTCTTTGCGCACTTCTTACAGATAACCTTGGCCTGATCATGAGGATTTTGTTCAAAAAAGTGCCACACTGCACTCTTCCTACTTTGGCAGACATTTTGCGGCCTAGCACGCTGTGATCTTTTGACCTTCTGGACAAGCTGTCCAGCAACTCTTTTGATTTTTGGAACCTGTCTTTGGAGTGCTCCGGGCCTGCCAGATAACAGCTGTTGCGATGTCGATGTCTGCTGTGGATGCTCCTCATCTGAGCTATTGGAAGCAGCACCCTCTTCCCCCAATGGATGCCAATCTGGGTCAACAACTGGGTCATCCATCACCTCCTCTTCAATGTCATGTGCACCTTCCTCTGTGTCACCGTGTATGGTGGTATAGTGTGCGGGAAGGGGCACCTGAGTCTCATCAGGGTCAGAATCTGGCTCTGTACACTGCGAGGACAATGTAGTGCTCTGAGTGAATGTACCAGCAGAATCATCTATCAGCGGCTGTGCATCAGTGCACTCCATGTCAGATTCATCTTGGCCTGGGTAATTCACCATTTCACTTGATAATCCAGGCATGGTATGTGAAAACAGCTCCATGGAGTAATCAGTAGTATGGCCTGCGTCATCCTTCAATCTTGGTTGGGGTGAAGGACACAAGGAAAGGTGTGGTTCATGAACATGAGCCTCCAATGACGACTCAGTGCTTTTACTTTTTACAACTTCAGAAGAGGAGGCGATAGAGCTGGAGGCTGAGTCAGCAATGTAAGACAAAACTTTTTCCTGATGCTCTGGCTTTAAAAGCAGTTTGCCAACTCCTAGAAAACTAAGCCTTCGAAGCCTTATGGAGCCAGACGATGACGCAGGCTCAACACCTCCTGCATTCGGTCCTATTTTGCTCTTGCCACTACCATCAGATCCACCACCAACACCATCATTACCAGCTGCCAACCCCCGCCCAATTCCACGGCCTCTTCCACCAGCCTTCCTCATTTTTTGTAGAAATGTAGACAAAATCCAACAAACTATATAGTAATGTAAAACAAGGTACAAGGTGTCTATAGGACAGGGGAGATTTTGAATTTCTGCAGACACTTCTGGACACTGAACACTTATGGATTGTGTGAGGCCCACTGAATATCACAGCGCTATGTCACAGGCTCGATGGTACAGGTGTAAAAAAAGTGACTACAGGATAAGAAAGATTTTGAATTTCTGCACACACTAGTGGACACTGGACACTTTTGAATTGTGTGAGGCCCACTGAATATCAGAGCGCTATGTCACAGGCTCGATGGCACAGGTGTGAAAAAAGTGACTACAGGATCACAGAGATTTTGAATTTCTGCACACACTTGTGGACACTGGACACTTATGGATTGTGTGAGGCCCACTGAATATCAGAGCGCTATTTCACAGGCTCGATGGCACAGGTGTGAAAAAAGTGACTACAGGTTCACAGAGATTTTGAATTTCTGCACACACTAGTGGATACTGGACACTTTTGGATTGTGTGAGGCCCACTGAATATCAGAGCGCTATGTCACAGGCTCGATGGCACAGGTGTGAAAAAAGTGACTACAGGATCACAGAGATTTTGAATTTCTGCACACACTTGTGGACACTGGACACTTATGGATTGTGTGAGGCCCACTGAATATCAGAGCGCTATGTCACAGGCTCGATGGCACAGGTGTGAAAAAAGTGACTACAGGATAAGGGAGATTTTGAATTTCTGCACACACTAGTGGACACTGGACACTTATGGATTGTGTGAGGCCCACTGAATATCAGAGCGCTATGTCACAGGCTCGATGGCACAGGTGTGAAAAAAGTGACTACAGGATAAGGGAGATTTTGAATTTCTGCACACACTAGTGGACACTGGACACTTTTGGATTGTGTGAGACCCACTGAATATCAGAGCGCTATGTCACAGGCTCGATGGCACAGGTGTTAAAAAAGTGACTACAGGATCACAGAGATTTTGAATTTCTGCACACACTTGTGGACACTGGACACTTATGGATTGTGTGAGGCCCACTGAATATGACAGCGCTATGTCACAGGCTCGATGGCACAGGTGTGAAAAAAGTGACTACAGGATAAGGGAGATTTTGAATTTCTGCACACACTAGTGGACACTGGACACTTTTGGATTGTGTGAGGCCCACTGAATTTCAGAGCGCTATGTCACAGGCAGAAATAGGCTAGTGTATCACAATCTACAAGGTGTATGTAGAATTGGGCAGAATAGGAATCTCCCTAGAGTGTAGGTCTGTAAGAACGGAACAAGTCCTCCACTTATCCTTCCACAGTGACACACAGATAGCTTCACTGTGGCCGTGATAACAGCCGTTACACGGTACTGAGAGGAGCGTGCACGTACACGGCTGTCCGGTGTACGTAAAATTGTCAAGCTCCGTGTTTTTTAAGTATACGGACTGACACACGCTGTCTCTCTATAGTTTTGAATGTGATCAAACAGCAAATATATTTAACTGTTTGAAAGCTAGACAAAACTAGTAGGTGCAGGTCTGTAAGAACGGAACATGTCCTCGACTTATTCTCACAGAGTGACACACAGATAGCTTCACTGTGGCTGTGATAACAGCCGTTACACGGTACTGTGTGAGGAGCGTACACCGCTGTATGGTGTGAAAAAATGCACGCTCAGTACCTCAGCAGGACAAAAAAAAAAATTGGGATTGCTTTTAAAAAAGCAGTTTGCAGAGCAGTGGGTAAACAGCAATGCAGCTGTCAGGAAGCCTTAGAAGGCAGCCTAACAACCAACACCGCTGATCCACCACAATATAGCCTCCCCTTGCACTGCACACACAGTGACTGGTGTGTTGTACAAGCAAAATTGCTAGCAGCAGAAGCAGTTTTTTTTTCTTCTTCCCTGCCTTACGCTCTCCCTACAGAATCAGCAGCAGCAACCTCTCCCTATGCTAAGATCGGCAGAAGTAAGATGGCGGTCGGCGTGCACACCCTTTTATAACCCCTGTGACGCCCACCAAAGCAAGCCAATCACTTGCATGCCCTTCTGAAAGATGGTGGTGACCCCTTCCTATGTCATCACGTTGCCCACAGTGTCCGTGGATCCTGATTGGCTGAAAAAGAGTGCAAAACAAATTTTTGAAACGCGACTTTGGCGCGTAAGTCGCCGACCTCGTGGCCGACCTCATCCTAGGGTCGGGTTTCGTTTCATGAAACCCGACTTTGCCAAAAGTCGGCGACTTTTGAAATTTTTCGACCCGTTTCGCTCAACTCTAGTGTCTGCCACTCAGCAGAGGAGCCCATCCGTGAGCCAAGCTGTGCCGCCTGTTTGTGTAAGAACCATTTTTTAACTCCATTTAGCCCAGACAATACTTTGGGCCTAGTACCTGTGTCTACTGCTTAGCAGAGTTGCCCACCCATGAACCAAGCTGTGCCGCTTGTTTATGTAAGAACTGCGTGCTACTCAGCAGAGGAGCCCAGCTGTTAAGCAAGCTACAGCACCTGTGGTTTGGACAATTAATTTTTTCACATTCTTTCTGGAATGCCGGTTAGGCCTAATTCCAGAATTCCGGTTGACCTGCACTTACTGGGAAATCCTCGTTCGTGGGGAAGAATTGGAATCCCAGATCCCCATCACTAACGGGGTTCAGCGGGTTATCCGCACCTGTAAGCGACACATGCTGGTCTTTTCAGTGTAGCGCACATGCAGCCCCGGACATGGAAGGGCATGACAGACCTGTTATTGCTCGATCTCGTGTGCCAGAGCCTCGCGTGTCCCTCTAGTAAGCTGGACGCGGACCGCGGGGTCATGCCGGAGTCTCGTTCGTTAACGGAATTAAGCTGACAAATCGCTAGCACAACTAAAAACGGCCATGCACCACCACCCACAGAATCGACAAAGCTTGCAATCTGTCCATCTTTTCCGTAGCTGGCATGGTTGAGGTTGCCCGTGTGGAGTCCAATTAAGCCTCAGGCTCCACTCCTGGTGGTGCCCTTCTGGACATTCCTTTATTGTTCAGCTTTGCAACCATACTGACCCCGGAAACCAAACACTTTGCCTTCATGGACGCTGTTCGGAGGGTCTTGGGAATAACACCGCCCCATCGGCAGTTGGCATAATTTATGGTGGGAAGTCCAACGGTATATGATCGTCTTCGATTTTGGAATTTTAGATTTTTTTTATTTTAGATTTTTAGTCAAGCCTTTGTTGACTTTATAAGGGCATGACATGCCTATATCTGTGTCTCCTCCTCCTCCTCCTCCTTTTACTCCTCTTTTCTATATGTAGTTGCCCTTTTCCACATGTAATTTTTGTCTTCTGAGCATTGTGTCTGATTTGGGACACCTTTTAAGGTGTTTTGTAATTGTTTTCTATGTGTTTGTATGTGTTTGTCTGCCACTGTTTTCAATGAAGCTCGCCGGTGTTCGTCGAACATTCGACGAACTTGCCTCCTGTTCGACGAACCGAACTCGAACACTAGCGAGGTGGCTCAACAATACTACTGATAAATAGACGTACATTTTTAATGTTTAAACTATGCTATATATACCTGGTATCTGATGATACTGTACCCATTCTGCCAGGAAGTCCTCCTCCACCCACCACTCTAAGTGTATCATTGACACCTGGAACATTGGCCCACATGTGTGATTATTTCTTGCGGATCTTCTTTTTATATTGTGGTGTGATCCATCCTCAGCGTGTGAGAGTCTGTGGGTTACTCCTGCAATTTATATGTAGACTAGCTGAAGAGCCCGGCGCTGCTCGGGCATAGTAACTAACTGTGGTTAGTTATAGCAAATTATAATTATCCTCCATCCCATAGTCCCGTGCCCATATACCCATCATACATATCCACGATCCCATAGTCGAGTGCCCATATACCCTTCACACATCCTCCATCCCATAGTCCCATACCCATATACCCATCATACATATCCTCCTTCCCATAGTCCCGAGCCCATATACCCATCATACATATCCGCCATCCCATAGTCACGTGCCCATATACCCATCATACATATCCACAATCCCATAGTCGAGTGCCCATATACCCTTCACACATCCTCCATCCCATAGTCCCATGCCCATATACCCATCATACATATTCGCCATCCCATAGTCGAGTGCCCATATACCCATCACACATCCTTCATCTCATAGTCCCATGCCCATATACCCATCATACATATCCACGATCCCATAGGCCCGTGCCAATATACCCATCATACGTATCCTCCATCCCATAGTCAAGTGCCCATATACCAATCACACATCCTCCATCCCATAGTCCCATGCCCATATATCCATCACACATCCTCCATCCCATAGTCCCATGCCCATATACCCATCATACATATCAGCCATCCCATAGTCCCGTGCCTATATACCCGTCATACATCCTCCATCCCATAGTCCCGTGCCCATATACCCGTCATACATATCCTCCATCCCATAGTCCAGTGCCCATATACCCATCACACATCCTCCATCCCAAAGTCCCATGCCCATATACCCATCATACATATCCTCCATCCCATAGTCCAGTGCCCATATACCCATCACACATCCTCCATCCCATAGTCCTGTGCCCATATACCCGTCATACATATCCTCCATCCCATAGTCCAGTGCCCATATACCCATCACACATCCTCCATCCCATAGTCAACCATTATGACATCATAATGAGCGGTGGGGCTTGCAACCTATGATGACATCAGCGTCGCCATGGCAACCATTATGACATCATAATGAGTAGCGGGGCTTGATACACACACACTTTTTCCCCATTATGTAGATAGGGGCAAAATTGTTTGGTGAATTGGAACGCACGGGGTTAAAATTTCACCCAACATAGCCTAGGACACTCTCGGCGTCCAGACGTGTGACTGTGCCAAATTTTGTGGCTGTAGCTGCAACGGTGCGGATGCCAATCCCGGACATACACACATACATACATACATACATAAATACACACACTTGAGCTTTATATATTAGACTAGCTTAAGAGTCCGGCGCTGCCCGGGCATAGTAACTAACTGTGGTTAGTTATAGCAAATTACAATTATCCTCCTTCCTATAGTCCCGTGCCCATATACCCATCATACATATCCACGATCCCATAGGCCCGTGCCCATATACCCATCATACATATCCTCCATCCCATAGTCGAGTGCCCATATACCCATCACACATCCTCCATCCCATAGTCCCATGCCCATATACCAATCATACATATTCGCCATCCCATAGTCGAGTTCCCATATACCCATCACACATCCTTCATCTCATAGTCCCATACCCATATATCCATCATACATATCCTCCATCCCATAGTCCCATTCCCATATACCCATCATACATATCCGCTATCCCATAGTCCCGTGCCCATATACCCGTCATACATATCCTCCATCCCATAGTCCAGTGCCCATATACCCATCACACATCCTCCATCCCATAGTCCCGTGCCCATATACCCATCATACATATCCTCCATCCCATAGTCCAGTGCCCATATACCCATCACACATCCTCCATCCCATAGTCAACCATTATGACATCATAATGAGTGGCGGGGCTTGCAACTTATGATCGCCATCGCAACCATTGTGACATCATAATGAGGGGCGGGGCTTGATACACACACTTTTTCCCCATTATGTTGATAGGGGCAAAATTGTTTGGTGAATTGGAACGCGTGGGGTTAAAATTTTGCCTCACAACATAGCCTAGTACACTCTCGGGGTCCAGACGTGTGACTTTGCCAAATTTTGTGGCTGTAGCTGCGACGGTGTAGATGCCAATCCCAGACATACACACACACATACATACATACATACACACACTTGAGCTTTATATATTAGACTAGCTGAAGAGCCCGGCGCTGCCCGGGCATAGAATCTAACTGTGGTTAGTTATAGCAAATTATAATTATCCTCCATCCCATAGTCCCGTGCCCATATACCCATCACACATCCTCCATCCCATAGTCCCATGCCATATACCAATCATACATATTCGCCATCCCACAGTCGAGTTCCCATATACCCATCACACATCCTTCATCTCATAGTCCCATACCCATATACCCATCATACATATCCTCCATCCCATAGTCCCGAGCCCATAAACCCATCATACATATCTGCCATCCCATAGTCCCGTGCCCATATACCCATCATACATATCCTCCATCCCATAGTCCAGTGCCCATATACCCATCACACATCCTCCATCCCATAGTCAACCATTATGACATCATAATGAGCGGCAGGGCTTGCAACCTATGATGACATCAGCATCGACATGGCAGCCATTATGACATCATAATGAGGGGCGGGGCTTGATACACACACACACTTTTTCCCCATTATGTAGATATGGCAAAATTGGTGAATTGGAACACACGGGATTAAAATTTCGTCTCACAACATAGCCTAGGACACTCTCGGGGTCCAGACGTGTGACTATGCCAAATTTTGTGGCTGTAGCTCCGACGGTGTGGAGGCCAATCCCGGACATACACACATACATACATACATCCACACACTTGAGCTTTATATATTAGATTTAAAAATTACCCCAACACTGTATACAGCTCTACGCTTGTGATACATTACCCACTTACTGCTTTTTATATTCTAGTCTAATCCAAACTGACCAAGTGAGAGTCTGTTTCTGACTGTGGAAATAAATACTGAGATTGACAATGACCCCTACACTGTGTACAGCTGAACGCTTCAGATCCATTACCGTTTTATGGCTTTTTATATTGTGTTGTAATCCATACTGAGCCTGAGAGCGTCTGTGTCTGCCTCCTGAAATATATACGGAGATTTAGAATGTTTAAACTATACTATATATATACCTGGTATCTGATGATACTGTACCCTTTTTCTACTTTTTATATTCTTGTCTAATATATACTGAGCCTGTGAGCGTCTCTGTGTGACTCATGAAATATATAGGGAGATTGACAATTATCCTTTGACTGTATAGAGCTGTACGCTTCTGATACAGTACCATATATCTGATGTTATTTTGGGTACATTTTCTCCAAAATTTGGAAGTATGGTGGAAGAGGCCACGGACATGGGCGTGGGGGGTCCAGCTGGTACTGATGGTGGTGGTGCATCTGCTAGTAATGGCAAAAGCACAATAGCAGCTAAGGCAGGCGGTGTTGAGCCTGCGTCATGGTCTGGCTCCAGAACGCCTGGAAGGCTACCTTTTCTGGTAGTAGGTTAAGGGCTTTTAAAGCCGGTGCATCAGGAACTGGTTTTGGCTTACATTACCGAAACAGACTCCAGCAAATATTCCCTCCTCTTCTGAAGTTTCAAAAAATGCAAGCACTGAGTCGTCAAGTGCTGGATTCTGGTCAGGAAGAACCCCTTTCCTTGTGTCCTTCACCCCCACCAAAAGTGAATGATGCAGCAGACCACACTTCACATTAGTCCATGTAGCTCTTTCCCACATACCATGCCTGGGTTATCAAGTCAAATCGTGAATTCCCCAGTCCAAGTTGAATCTGACATCAAGTGTGGGTAGCCAGCCAGAGCAGTGGGGTTAATCGGTACCAGGCCGGTGTCTCACAGGGATGTGTCACGGTGGTGGTGACCTGGTTCGTGGGCATGGGCGTCCATGCAAAGGGGTTAATAACGTTTATAGGTGAATGATACGTGACACCACCTGTGGTTTCTGATCAGATTGACAAGCGCTGCAGTGTCACTTCTCTGGTACAGATGTTGTGGTGCAGCTAAGATGTAGAAGGCCTGCACAGGTAGGGCCATAGTCGCAGGGCAGATGAAAGAGTTGGTACATGGTGTGCAGTGCAGGATGTAGCAGAGCCGTGTGTCAGGCACAGGAGAAATATGACAGACACAGTTGTGCAGTTCCTTTACCTGTACTTGGTAAGTGCCGTACAGGACCCAGGGTACAGATGGAGGAGTTGGTCAGCCTGGAAGCAAATTAGGAATTCTGTCTCTACAGATAGGTAGTGTGGCCTCTGTTCTAGAGCTTATCTGAGGTACTCGCAGTACTGAGTTCACTGAAGTTCCCCCTGTTGACTCTCTTTTGAAACTTTCTCTTATGGCAGGCAGCCGTAGCCTTTTCCTTCTGGCTCACACAAGTCGCTGCTGGGGCCTCCGAGCCTTAGTTGGGAACAGAGCATTTACAGCTGCTACTTCCTCCGGTTTTTGCTGCAGGACCGTCAGTGTCCCTACAAACTCGGAGACCAGAATCTGGACTATGCGCTCATGCTAGGAGTGAGCCTTAACTCTGCTCATCCTCCAGCTCCCCTTCTCACATCCACACACTTTCCCTTTCCTTCACAGACTGCCCTAACTTCCCTCCTCCTGACCACAGAGAGCAGCTCTTCAGCAGTCAGGTTCAGAGCTCTCCCTGCTGGCCTGGAGTGGGAACTGTGTTGTCTGTTGGTTTAACTGCTAGAGAGATCCTTCGTTGCTCCCAAGCATGGCATCACACTCCCTAGGAGGAAGGTAATGCCACTGTGGCAACCGTACTCCTTGGGGCGCCACAAGTGCACTGATGACCAGCCACTGCTAGATGATTCTGCTGGTACATTGACCCACACCACTACATTCCCCTCGCACTCTACACAGCCAGAATCTGACCCTGATGAAACTCAGGTTCCTCTTCCCGCATGCTATACCACCTTACACGGTGACAAAGAGGAAGATGCAGATGAAAGTGCAAGTTCCTTGAGCTGGTGGGGGGGCACACTCATGGGCGACGGCACTGGCACAGGGCCCCTCATAGTACGCAGAAGTGTCTCTGCCGGTGGGAGGGCGCAAAAGTGTCACTGCCGGTGGGAGGCGCAAAAGTGTCTCTGCCGGTGGGAGGGCCCGGAGGGCCCACCCGCCGTCAGACACACCGCCATACTATGAGGGACCCTGTGCCAGTGCCATCGCCAACTAGTGCGCCCCCCTGCTTGCTCAGGATCACAGCACTTGCAAAGGTGAAATACTTACCTCTCCCTGCTCCACCGCCGTGACGTCTTCCGCGTTTCCTGACAGTGACATTCTGGTCAGAGAGCGCGATGACATCACGTCTGTGCGCCCTGCCTAAACAGTCCAAGTGCAGAGAGATGGAAGATGGGGACGATGAGGAGTCCAGACTAGTACAGGGATTCCCTAGCGAGGAGACTTATTTAATTGTTTTAAAGGTTGGGAGCAATTTTTGGGGAGCACTATACTCTGGAAAATGATATATGGGGCCCACCATACAATAGAGCATTCCAAAGGTGGACATCAGACGCTGGAGCAGCATTTACAGGGCCCATTATACACTGGAGAATTAGAAATGGGGCCCATTATATATGGAGCATTATTTGGGCCCATAAGACAGTGGAGCTTCATCCATGGGGACCAACATATACTGTAGCATTATGTGGAGCTCATCATATACTGTATGGAACATTATATGGGACCATTGATTCTGTATGGAGAAATATATGGGGCTCATTACTCTGTATAGCGCACTATGTGGTGGCCATAGTACTGTATGGAGTAATATACTGTCCGTTTTTGGAGCTATTGGAGATTTTAAAATGGATATCAGTCATGTGATGTAAGAAGTGAAGTATTTTTCATTGTACTATAGCGCTATTTTTCTGCCGTATCAGAGGATCATGAATTGTGGTATGTATTAAAGGAGCCCATTGACACTCTTTGGCCCTAGGCCTACGAAAATCTGGAGCCAGCCCTACCCCCCCACAACTTTAGCCAAATAACCCCCAGTTTTCAATGCCTAACTATTATTATAAAGTAAATTAAGGTTGACAAGCTTAAGTAATAAGAATTGATGTTTTTATCATTAAAATGGGCACTGTAGGTATGTTTCCTGTCCTCCACTCACTGCCGACTTTTCTTCCCCATTGACTTGCATTGGGTTTAGTGTTTCAGTTGGCCTTCGACTTTTCACGATAATCGGCCGATTTTTTTCGACCCGACTTTTGCGAAAGTTGAGTTTTATGAAACCCGACTCGACCCGAAAAAAAGCAAAGTCGCTCATCTTTACTCACCATGGACAAAATGCGTGCCTCACATGGGCACACTGATGACACCTGGATGTGTTGTGAATTCGCTTTCTAGCATACCTCTGGTTACTAGTGAAGGTAGTGGAGCTGGTTATATTGATAGAGGGGTCGCGAGTTCTCTTCCCGGGCTCCCTCTGGTGGTTACTGGAGGTAATGGAGCTGATCTAGTTAACAGAGGCCTGCCACCTGATAATGAGGAGGATGACTGGAGATCTGGAGTTTCTGACTGGATTTAAGACAGCCGACTCCCTCTATCCCTGCTGGTGATTTTTCCTGCCTCCTGAGGTCTTAGTTTCCAGCTCTTAGTCCCTGCATGCTCAAGCTAAGTGTTCTTTTGCTATTGTTCATATTTGATTTGGTTTTGTCTATTTCAGTTTTGTGTGGTCAGCCAGCCCCGGCTGGGGCTGTGCTGAATTTCCATCCTTATGTTACTGTTTGTGCCAGTTTGGTTTTTAGATTGGCCTCTTTTTGCTCTGCTTTCAGAATATACCAGAGTGCTGATATAGTGGGCGAAGTCTAGTGACTTCAGTATTTTTCTATCAGACATGTTGGGCATTTTTTGCAGGTTTTTTTGCGTGATTGCAGACAGAGTCTTTCCGTTCCTGTCCTGTCTAGTTAGTGTGGGCCTCATCATTTGCTCAGTCTATTTTCCTACCTGCGTTTGTGTTTTCATCTTGTCTCACCGACAATATATGTTTGGGGGCTATCTTTTCTTTTGGGGTCTGCTCTGGGGCAGTTTAGATTTCCCCTTTCTTGCTTTAGGCTTATTTAGTTCTCCGGCTGTGTCGAGGCATCTAGGATCATCGTAGGTATGCTCCACAGCTACTGCTAGTTGTGTGGATAGGATCAAGGGTCTGCAATCTGCTTAGATACCAACCTCTCTGGTTTTCTGTGGCTTAGCTTGGTCTTGCTTTCCTCCTCAGTGACCCAATCATAACATGGATAACATCCGTGTGTCATCAGAATCACACGTACAAATGCCTGGGAAAAAGCCGTATGGTTAGCGCTGTTCTGAGGTGCCAGGTGCTGAAGACAGCTCTCATCATTGTTTTTATGGTCTCCCTGAGATCAGCGCAACCTGGTGATAGTGATGGAAGTTGTATTCAGCATCCGCTGTGTCCATCATGTGCAAAACAAATAATTAACTTAAAAAAAAATCCATGGGCTCCAGTGTAATTTTAAAGCCAGCAGAGAGACACTGACCACTGGGGGCTCATAGTAATAATCTGTGAAAGGGGTCATTAGTCCTAAATGTTCCCAGGCTATTAATAACAGCTCACAGCTGTTTTCTTAGCCGTTACTAGTTAATGTACAGAGGGAACCCTGAAAAAAATGGCATAGGATCCCCCTATAAATTCTAACTAGCAAAGGCAAAACAGACAGCTGTAGGCTGATATTAATAGCCATTGAAGGGGCCATGGATATTGGCCTCCTCCCAGGCTTATAACATTAACCCTCAGTGGCCCCAGAAATGGTGCATGTATAGATTTGCCAAATCTAAGGCTTAGCCTTTCTCTTCCCACTTTCCCTGTGGTAGTGGCAAGTGATGTTGCAGGGTTGGGGTTGATATTCGCTTTGTATTGACAGCTGACATCAAGCCCAGGAAGTTAGTTATGAAGAGGTGTCTATGAGACTCCACCATTATAAAACCCACAGTCAGAGTGTAAAAAAAGACACAGCAAGAATAAAGTCCTTTAATTGAAATACACACACCCCATCCTCATTTTCCCATTTCTTACTACAAAAATAAAAATAGAAAAAAACTATATTCCTCACCTGTCCAACAATAATCAACTTGCCCCATGCCGTAATCCATCTCTGTTTCATCTGGATTTTAAGCTAAATGGTGGCATGATGCGACCATTCAGCCTGAAATCCAGGAGACACTGAGCTGGGTGACAGAGCGCCTTCAGTAACGAGAAGTAATGTTAAAGAGGTCATAAAATTTGTAGGGAAACCCTACGTCATTTTTTTCAGTGGTCTCCTGTAAATTAACTAGTAAAGGCTAAGTAAACAGCTGTGAGCTGTTATTAATAGCATTTAAACATTTAGGGCTAATGGTCCCTTTCCCAAATTTTTAATATCAGCCCCCAGTGGTCTCCTTTCCCTCTGCTAGTTTTGAAAACTATGTTGGAGCCCACACATTTAAAAAAAAAAAATATTTATTTACTTAAAGGAAAAAAAAAACAAAGCGCCGATTATATAGCACACTGGCATCTGTCTATCTGTCATGTTTCTCATCGCTTTCTGTATCTTTGAACATCTTTAATACCTAACACTGTTTTACTTTCTATTCGGCATTTCATTCCATACATGGCACACATGTGAGCAGGTTGCGGGATGCAGTGATGGACAGGAGAAAGACCAAGGGTTAACAATTTTTAATGAACAGGAAATACTCCACGCAGGGAGGTAATGGGTTAAACTGGGGAATAAACAGTATAATTGCAAAAGGATATGAAGAGTTCAGGAACAATGAATCAGGTAATGGTAGTTCTGGTGAAACACTTGTGTCAGAAGTTCCTCAGACTGTGACTCCTGCTGGGAAGTCAATGGCGCCATCAATGGTAGGCGTGGTATCTTTTCTAATGGGGTCCTGTGGGCATCAATGCCCCGTCTTCTGGCGGCAGTGGTCGGTCTCCGGTTCCTTCCGCTGAGCCTAGTTCATATGCTACAGTGGCTGACAAGGGTGTGGGCCACAGTCCTGTATGAGCCTAATGTGGCTCAGCAAATCTAAACTGACAAAGCTCAGGGTACATGTGTCAGTCCTGTACCCGGTCCCTCTAATGTGGCACGTGTGCTGTACTCACGGGCCCAAAGCGTTTGGCATCTTGCTCTCTTTAGTCACTGAGCACACACTGCACCTCTCTGTAGTCACCAGGCACACACTGCACCTCTCTCTGTAGTCACCGGGCACACACTGCATCTCTCTCTGTAGTCACTGGGCACACACTTCATGTTCCTCTCTCACTCTAGTCCTCGCTGTTGGCAGCGGGAGATGGTGAACACTGGACTGAACGATGCTGATGATCCCAGGAAGGAATGCTCCCCGCCTGGCTGCTGCTGCTGGACGCATGGTTCCCCTCAGCACAGCGGTCCCTCTGCAGAGGTCGGGGAACCCTGTCAGTGTGGCCTGTCATGGTGCTGGTGCTCTGTGTGGGGAGGGGAATCAGAGCGCCATGCTCACCTGACTGCGCGCTGCCCTCTGTTTGGGCTAAATTCCCCTCTGCTGAGCGCGCTTTCTCTTTTATCCTCCCCCGCCCCCCATGGTCAGGAGGCTGGTCCGGCTCCCTATTGCTTCCTCCAAGGAACAGGGGATGCAGCCTTATCAGTTCCGGACCTGGCATGCAGATACTCGCTGTCTGGTCATCCACCTTAGGCTGAGTTCACACGTGGCGTTTTTTTCGCGTTTCCGCGGCGGTTTTAACCGCGCGATTTTGCCGCGAAAACGCGAAAAATAAGCATCCCATGCATTCCTATGGGATTCCGCAATGCTGTGCTAATGCTGCGGTTTTTACCACGGCGGAATCGCTTCGCGGTAAAAACCGCAGCATGCTCATTAATTTGCAGAATCGCGGCGATCCCGCACCCATAGGAATGCATTGTTCTGCTTATTTCCCGCATGTGGCTGTGCACACCATGCGGAAAGTAAGCAGAACAATTGCGGATGGAACCCATGGTCCGGAGGAGAGGAGACTGTCCTCCGGGCTTTGGGTACCATATCCCTGTAAAAAATAGAATTTAAAATAAAAAATAATGTTATTCTCACCCTCCGACGTCCCGCGCAGCCTTCCCGCTTCTCTTCACGCTCTCGTTCCCAGTAGTCCTTTGCGAAAATGCTCGCGATGACGTCCCTTCTTGCGGGATCTCGAAGTCTCGCGGTCATTCGCGCGACGTCATCGCGAATTACCGCGAGACGTCGCGATCCCGCGAGAACTGACGTCATCGCGGGCATTTTCGCAAAGGATTACTGGGAACGGATGCGCGGGACGTCGGAGGGTGAGAATAACACCGTTTTTTATTTTTTTTTACATTTTATCTTTTACTACTGATGCTGCATAGGCGGCCTCAGTAGTAAAAAGTTGGTCACACTTGTCAAACACTATGTTTGACGAGTGTGACCATCCTGTCAATCAGTTCTCCAAGCGATGCTACAGATCGCTTGGAGAACGCTAGCATTTTGCAAGCTAATTACGCTTGCAAAATGCTAGTTTTTCCGCGGGAAAATCGCGGGAATTTAAAATGCGATTTTCCCGCGGACTGGAATTCCGGAATTCTCGCGGTAATTTCCGCGAGAGTTCCGGTACGTGTGCACTTAGCCTTACACACACATGGATGTCACACAGATGTGACATATGTACATATGGATGGCACACAAATACAGACCATGGATCTCACCAGTACTGTTTTTCAGTACAGGAATCACCAGGATGTGTGAAGAGGGCCTTATAGTAGATTGTGAAAGGAGAATGAGTTGTGGTTAATGCAGGGGCATAATTATCATGGTCGCAGCAGTCGCCACTGCGACCGGGCCTGGGGGAAGTCAGGGGCCCGGCAGGTCAGACCATGATATCTCCCAACCATCCCGATTCTCGCAGGACAGTCCTGTTTTTGACCCCCTTACTTCCCGCCCAGGAGTCTATTCATCCTGCACTGCACTGAGCTGCCAACTCCCCCCATGCACCCCATCCTTGCCCTCCCAGATAGACCCACCGCAGCCCCCCACAGCCTGCAATGATGACCTAGGCTGTTATTTTCTGTGCGCTCCTGTGACATGTGATGAGGTCACGGGAGGGGAGGAGTCAGGGGTCACATGATCAGGATCCTCCGTGTCTGCAGGACTCTGCTGTGCTGGTTGTCATGGTGCTGGATGAGGTAAAGTTTATGTGGGGGTAAAGAGCGGTTTACAGGGTGGATGTAGCCGAGCTGTGTGTGTACAATTTTGGACGGAGCGGAGCCGTGTGTATACGAGGTGTACGGAGCGGAGCCGTGTGTGTTCGAGTTGTACGTAGCAGAGCCGTGTGTGTACGAGATGTATGGAACAGAGCCGCATGTGTACGAGGTGTACATAGCGGAGCCATGTGTGTACAAGATGTCCGGAGCAGAGCCGCGTGTGTACAAGGTGTACGGAGCAGAACCGCGTGTGTAAGTGGTGTACGGAGCAGTGCCGCGCGTGTACGAGGTGTACGGAGCAGAGCCGCGTGTGTACTAGGTGTACGAAGCAGAGCCGTGTGTGTACGAGATGTAAGGAGCAGAGCTGCGTGTGTAGGAGGTGTATGGAGAGGAGCCGCGCATGTATGAGGTGTATGGAGAGGAGCCGCACGTGTACGAGGTGTACGTAGAGGAGCCACGCGTGTACGAGGTGTACGTAGAGGAGCCACGCGTGTACGAGGTGTACGGAGCGGAGATGTGCGTGTATTTTGGCATGGGGGTGCCCCATTTGAAAGTTCGCACCGGAGCCCATAACTTTGTAGTTACGCCACTGGGTTAATGTATTTGCTTTCCAAAACATATGGCAGAATTAAACATACCAGGGTGACAGTTATGTCTATTTGTGATCTGAGTTAGGAGCTTTCAGACTCAACTTTTAGAGTCCCGCATTCTAGAGGGCTCTAAACATCCAAGCAATACATAGACAGCCCATTGATTTCAACAGAAACAGTGTAATGCATCATTTCCCCTGTAGAGCTGCTATGGTAAAATTGACTACACGCTGCTGGTTTTTACCCACAGTGTACTACTCGAGGTCATAGCATTGTGATATCCTTTATTCACCTTATAGTCCTAGAAACTTAAGATGGCAATGGAAAGGTTTTTAAAGTTACTGCTGCAGATTTCAGCTTTCAGCAGAATCAAGCACTCAGACATTGTGGTAAAATAAACTGTTTTACTTAGGACATGCTGCAACTGTTATCTGTATCATCACAATAGGGAGGATCACATACACAGAGATCACACCATACAACACTAAAAGGGTTTTCCACATTCAGGAAAGTGGACCCCAAATGCTCAAAAATACCAAAAATAACATACAGATCAGGTACTCACTCTCCCTGGGTCCAGTGTCTCCCCAACGCTCCTTGTTTCTTATGTTTTAGCTGTCACATGAACAGTATGCAGCACTGCTGCAGCCAGTCACTGAGCTCAGAATGAGTCAGATGGCACAAGTTGCCAAGCTTTTTGACTTTGGCTAAAGTGGCGACGCAACATTAGTCAAAACACCGAGCAGGGAGCCAGCACCGGACCCAAAGAAGTTGAGTACCTGTTCTGCCTGTTATTTAGGGTATTTTAGGGAGTTTGGGGTCCACGTTACTGAAAATGGAACATGCCTTTAATAAAAAATAACACAGCGCCATCTGCTGTCTGTTGAACATACTCCTTAGCATAAGTCTGCAGCTGTTGCTATAATTCCAACAGTTACACAGTTTCATATTTTACATAGATATTTTGTATACGTGGCTGGTCTTGGGACTTTTATTTTTGGGTCTTTGGTTACTTTATAAGTTTTTAAGTTTTGGAAGCATACAAAATCATTGCTATAGTTTCATTTTGGTAAAGTTGTAATTTTTCAGCTCCACCTTAATAGCAGGGCAGCTACATTTGAAGCCCCACTAGAGCTGCGGGGAGTCTCCTTGCTGTGCTGCTACATTGCCCTCTGTGTTTGACTGCAGCGAGTGTATAGAAAATAATGTGTGTCTTATGGAGAGTTATACTGCAGCATCCGGGAACTCACTGTACGTTTAGGAAGGTAGAAGAATACTAGAATGAGAATGAAGTCACAGCTCTAAGACATCTTGCACAAAGCGACTCCTGTCTTCTTAGATCTCAGTGATAAAAGAAAAGCTCTGCACTCCAGATAAGCTGCTCTATATCCTCTATATGCTGAACTTCCTCTAGTTCCTCTACAGTTATAGAAATAAATACCGCAGTAGAGTTTGATTTCTCCAGGTAACATTTCCTATTGACTAAACCTGCAGGAATATTTCATTTATTTATTTCTACTGCTAATGTGCATCCTATATACGCCTATGTACATATGGGTGAACATTTATTTTACCGATTACACCCTCTGCCCTCTTATCGATAGAGATGACTGCCATTTTTTTAAATAAGGCGCTATCGTTACTGCTGGGATCAGTCATTCCTAAACTCAGATTGTTATAAAAGTACTTGATGTCCTCTCCTACAGTATAACGTAGTAAATGTACCACTGCCCCATTTACCAGACATCCATCTATCTGTCTAAAGGGAAAGATTAGCAGCAGTTGGATAAAAATGTTGGTGCAAATCCCAGGACATTTAACAAAATGTGCAAAAAATTTATTCTACAGAAAAAAAGGCAGTACTCCTATGACATTCAAATGAAAAATGCTCTTTTTTACTCACCAATTAGTGTAAGTGTACTTTAGTTCCACACACAAATATTGAGTCTCTATCAAGTTTTAGGAATTCACAGTATCATGTTTGGAGCCGAAGGATTGGGTTTACACTAATAGGTGTATATTTGAGCCTATTTTCACCTTTATGCCATTTTTCCTTTGGATTCTTCTTTTTTACTATCTATCTATGAATGCATCTGTCTATTAATATCCGATTAACATGCTAACTGCAAATTAATGTATTGAGCTCATTAATAAAATAATGTGCTATTATGCTCCCTCTAGACTAAAGGGAGCTAGAATTTTATCATTTGCATTACATATGCCATGAGTGAAGTCAAAGCTATTTTCACTATAAGGTTATTTTTTGGTCATTAGTGCAGAATTATGGACCTGAAAAAGCCAAGGTCAATACAGAGCAGAAATTTACAGAAGCCTACCCCTATCCACTTCTTGTCCTTGCCTCTCTCGCTTTCTTATCTTATCTTAACTTGAGTCTATCTATTTATCTAGTCTATCTGGCTTCTATCTAATCTATCTAGCTTCTATCTAAAGAGATGATAGTACAGTAATTTTTACACACTCGTAAATGGGTATGTTTTTACTGTAGACCTGACTTGCAACATGATAAAACAGGGAAAATCTAGGAAGTGTAGTTTATCCATACAATAGAACAAAAAAAATGTTAGAAACAACAAAAACAAGCAGCTGGGAGAAATATTGAATGTGGATCTGGGCTGAAGCCCTGGACAGCTGGGAGATATGATTTTATCTATGTTCTCGTTAGAAGTAATTCATTTAAAGTTGAACCACAAAAGAAGTGAATCTGTTGTGTCCAGCTCATCGCTTAACCAAAGGGGGAATCACTCATTGTAATACTCAGCACTAGAGATAAAACAATCTCCTGTTGATCCACTCATTGGGCCGCTTGCTGAATTCAATCAGTAGTTATATTTTGGAAAAATCAATTCCAGTGATGGGTGAAGATTAGTGATGAGCCAGCGTGCTCGTCACTGCTTGTTACTCGCTCAAGCATCAGTGTGCTCAAGATGCATGTTACTCGACGAGTCCCTGCCCCGCATGTTTGATGCTTGTTAGACAGTCAATAAATATGTGGGGATTGGCTGACAGTCACTGTGATGCTGTAGCCATCTAGGTTGTGCCATTACTAAGATTGGCTGGCTGCATAGCATCATCGGGTCTATATAAGACCCGTGACACCATGCTTGGCACAATGTACCAACAGACACAGGCAGAACAGGGAGAGGTGCTGAGTTAGAGACATAGTTTTAACTGCATATAGGCAGGGATTAGACACCATGAATATTTCTTTCAACTGCACCAACAGCCCTTATAATTATTATCAATATTCATACTGCTGTTAGCAGCACTTAGGGAGAGATTGTGCCCAAGGCATAGTGTAGGACAGGATAGGGTTAATTGCACGTCCTTTCTGCTGCAACTTATACCAAAAGACCTTCTCATGGCTAATAGTAATCTTCTTGCTCTTAATTCTGATAATTACTCTAAGCAGGGAAATATTATACGCCATTTATACTGCACCAGTTGAGCGTTAAAAGTGTACAGCCATACTTGGTTGGTAAGCAATAGCATCGCTATAGTGCTACTGCAGTGTAACAAGTCCATCTGAGGCGGGCAAATTTTCCTGCAATGCTAATCCTGCAAAGTTTTTTCAGCAGGGAAATATGATACGGCATTTGGTACTACTCAAGTTGTACATCAAAAGCATACAGCCAGACTTGGTTGGTTGCAATAACATTGTTATATACTGTATATTGCAGAAGCAGTGAAACAAGTCCATCTGAGGTGTGCAAATTTTCATGCAATACTAATCCTGCAGAGTTTTTTTCAGCAGGGAACCATTATACGGCATTTATACTAGGCCAGTTGAGCATCAAAAGCATACAGCCATACTTGGTTTGTTAGCAACAGCATCACTATATTGCTCCTGCAGTGTAACAAGTCCATAAGAGGTGTGCAAATTTTCCTGCAATACTAATCCTGCAAAGTTTTCTCAACAGTGATGTATGATACGTAATTTAAAATGGTTAAGGAGCATGGCAATGGACTGGGAAGTTGACGTGATGCTTATGGTGAGGACAGAGGCCAAGGCCGTGGGCAGGGTAAAACAAACACA
This sequence comes from Dendrobates tinctorius, assembly GCF_039654945.1. Classification (NCBI taxonomy): domain Eukaryota; kingdom Metazoa; phylum Chordata; class Amphibia; order Anura; family Dendrobatidae; genus Dendrobates; species Dendrobates tinctorius. The sequence continues at coordinate 23,215,454 of NW_027361739.1, read as the reverse complement.
TCATGTCGACTTAGCTTCCTGTCCCACTCTTGAAGCCAGACCAGTGTGAAAAGGTTGTTGGATGGAAAGCAGATAATGCTTCCCGTCACTTTGTCAACCCCACCCTGTCTTCCACATGGCCCAGTTTCAGTAGCCGTGATTCTGGATTTCATAATCCTTATCTGATCCTCCTTTCTCCTACAATGCCGAGTGCCCAGAGACAAGTCATCCCATACTTGGACACTCCGAAGAGCTGTTCACATTTTCATTTATAGATCATGGCATCATGCCCTGCCCGTTTCAAGCGGGACTTAAGGAGATCGCATTTAGCAATGCCCAAATATTTGAGCAGCCACGGTCACAAGAAGGCGATGGTGGAAAATGCAATTACTGTTGCAAGAGGTGGATGATGATGAGACAGAATTGCCAACAACTAATGTTAAGTCATCAAGTCAGGAAGAGGACCAGGGTGCAGAAGTGGAAGATGAGGTGCTATATGATGAAGTCACGTACCCAACTTGGGAAGGTGACATGCAGAGTGATGACAGTAATGCATAGGGAGAGGTATCTGGAGCACTACAACAGGCAGGAAGAGGCAGAGGGGTGACCATAGACATAAGGTGGGCAACTGTCCCCCAGGGCACCAACATGGGTGAAGTTGCCAGGCCAAGGGTTAGGTGTTCCTGAGTATGGAACATTTTTAAAGGCAGTCTAGTTAACCCAAAAAAGGCCATTTGCAACATCTGCCATGCCAGCATCAGCAGGGGCAGCACCACTGCCAACCTGACCATCACCAAGCGCGTTCAGGCACATGACAGCAAAGCACCTGACTAGTTGGGCCAAACACCAGTGTCTAGAAACAGTGTATGCAGGTGACATCACTGCCGCTACCCCTATCCTACGTGCACACCAATCCCCTGTCCATGACACAGGTGAAGATGCCTCCCACCTTGCACCTGTCGTTGCACAATTGCATCCACCGTAAGCAATCACATTCATGTCCTTGGCTTAGAGCAGCGTTCAGTTGTCCCTACCCCAGTCCTTGGAAGGCAAGGGTAAATACACAGTCACCCACCCATAGGCCACAATACTGAATGGCCACATTTCCAGACTGCTTTCCCTTTAAATGTTGCCTTTAATGCTTCTGGAGACGGAAGCTTTTTGCAACCTCATTGCGGCGGCCGTCCCTCAGTACTCCGTTCCCAGCTGCCTCTATTTCTCATAGTGTGCCTTCCCCACCTTACACAAGCACGTGTCCCATACCATCAGCCTGACCAATGTTGTTACTCTAAAGGTCCACTTAACCACGCACATGTGGACAAGTGCTTGTGGCCAGGGACGCTACATTTTCCTGACGGCACACTGGATGAACATTGTGGAAGCCGGGACCCAGTCGAATCCTGGAACGGAAAACGTGCCACCGACAACAAGGATTGCGGGACCTGGTTCAACCAGGGTTTCCCACATCTTCTGCAGCAGCTTTTGCAACTCTTCCTCCTCACCCTCCATCTCCGAAACGTCAACATCAATTGTTATCTGGAAGCTCTGCAGCACTACTTTGTCCAAGCGGCAACAGGCTCTGCTGAAGCTAATCTGCTTAGTTGACAAACTGCACACCAAGCAGAGTTGTTGGAAGGTCTAACAGACCAGACTGATCTGTGCCCCTCACCCCTGAACCTACAACCAGACTAGCTGCGTTTAACCCCTTAACACCAAGGGTGGTTTGCACGGTCATGACTGGACCAATTTTTACAATGCTGACCACTGTCCCTTTACGAGGTAGTAACTCTGAAACGCTTCCATGGACCCCACTGATTCTGACAGTGTTTTCTCGAGACATATTGTACTTCATGTTAGTGGTAAAATTTCAATCAAATTTGTGAAAAAAACGGAAATTTGATGAAAATTTTGAAAATTTTGCAATTTTCCAACTTTGAATTTTTATGCCCTTAAATCACAAAGATATGGCACACAAAAAACTTAATAAATAACATTTCACATATGTTTACTTTACAACAACACATTTTTTTGTTAGGAAGTTATAAGGGATAAAAGTTGACCAGCAATTTCTCATTTTTGCAACACCATTTTATTTTTACTGACCACATCACATTTGAAGTCACTTTGAGGGGTCTATATGATAGAAAATACCCAAAAGTGACACCATTCTAAAAACTGCACCCCTCAAGGTGCTCAAAACCATATTCAAGAAGTTTATTAACCCTTCAGGTGCCTCACAGGAATTTTTTGAATGTTTAAAAAAAATGAACATTTAACTTTTTTTCACAAAAAAATTAATTCTGGTCCAATTTTTTTATTTTACCAAGGGTAACAGGAGAAATTGGACCCCAAAAGTTGTTGTCCAATTTGTTCTGAGTACGCTGATACCCCATATGTGGGAGAAAACTGCTGTATGGGCACACGTCAGGGCTCGGAAGGGAAGTAGTGATGTTTTGGAATGCAGACTTTGATGGAATGGTCTGCGGGTGTCATGTTGCCTTTGGAGAGCCCCTGATGTACCTAAACAGTGGAAACCCCCCACAAGTGACCCCATTTTGGAAACTAGACCCCCTAAGGAACTTATCTAGATGTGTGGTGAGCACTTTGAATCCCCCAGTGCTTCATAGAAGTTTATAACGCCTGGGCATGAAAATAAAAAAAATCATAATTTTTCCACAAACATGATCTTTTAGTCCCCAATTTTTTTATTTTCCCAAGAGTAACAGGAGAAATTGGACCCCAAAAGTTGTTGTCCAATTTGTTCTGAGTACGCTAATACCCCATATGTGTGAGAAAACTACTGTATGGGGACACGTCAGGGCTCGGAAGGGAAGTAGTGACGTTTTGGAATGCAGACTGTGATGGAATGGTCTGCAGGTGTCATGTGCGTTTGGAGAGCCTCTGATGTGCCAAAACTGTTGAAACTCCCCACAAGTGACCCCATTTTGGAAACTAGACCCCCATGGAACATATCTGGATGTGTGGTGAGCACTTTGTACCCCCAAGTGCTTCACAGAAGTTTATAATGCCCGGGCGTGAAAATAAAAAAATAATATTTTTTTCCACAAAAATGATATTTTTGCCCCCAATTTTTCATTTTCCTAAGGGTAACAGGATAAATTGAACCCCAAAAATTGTTTTGCAATTTGTCCAGAGTAGGCTGATGATACCCCATATGTGGGGGTAAAACACTGTTTGGGCACATGGCAGAACTTGGAAGGGAAGGAGCACCATTTGACTTTTTCAACGCAGAATTGGCTGGAATTGAGATCAGAAGCAATGTTGCGTTTGGAGAGCACCTGATATGCCCAAACAGTGGAAACCCCCCAATTCTAACTCCAACCCTAACCCCAACCCACCCCTAACCCTAATCTCAGCCCTAACCATAAACCTAGCCTTATCCCTAGCTCTAACCCTAGCCCTAACCCTAATGGGAAATTGGAAATAAATACTTTTTTAATTTTACTATTTTTCCCCTAACTAATGGGGTGATAAAGGGGGGTTTGATTTACTATTTATAGCGGTTTTTATATTTGGCAGCTGTCGCACGCTAAAAGACGCATTTTATTGTAAAAATAGTTTTTGCCATCACCAAATTTTGAGAGCTATAATTTTTCCATATTTTGACCCACCGAGTCATGTGAGGTCTTATTTTTTGCGGGACGAGTTGATGTTTTTATTGGTACAATTTTCGGGCATGTGACATTTTTGATTGCTTTTTATTCCGATTTTTGTGATGCAGAATGAACAAAAACCAGCATCTCAAGAATTTCTTTTGGGGGGTGCGTTTACACCGTTCCGCGTGAAGTAAAATTAATAAGGCGGTTTTATTCTTCGGGTCAGTATGGTTAGAGTGATACCTCATTTATGTCTTTTTTTATGATTTGGCGCTTTTATGCAATGAAAACAATTTTATATAAAAAATTATTATTTTTGCATCGCTTTATTCTACGAGCTATAACTTTTTTATTTTTTCCGCTTATGACGCTGTATGGTGGCTTGGTTTTTTGCGGGACAAAATGTTGTTTTCAGCGGTACCATGCTTATTTATATCCATCTTTTTGATCACGCGTTATCGCACTTTTTGTTTGGTGGTATGATGATAACGCTTTATTTTTTGGTTTGTTTTTTATTTTTATTTTTTAAGAGGTTCGCTAAGGGGGTTAACTAATGGGACAGCTTTATAGGGCGGGTCGTTACGGATGCGGCGATACCAAATATGTGTACTTTAATTGTTTTTTTATTTCCAAAAAATGAATTTATTAAGGAATATATATACAGTATATATTTTTTAATTTATTTAGCGATGTTTTATAAATTATTTTTATACTTTTTTTTTAACTTTATTACAATGTCCAAGGGGGGACATAACTGTCACATCACAGATCGCTATGACAGTTCAGCGATCTGTCACAGGCAGTGCAGAAGGCTTCCTCGTGCCTGCGCTTTGCAGGCACTGAGGAAGCCGGCTCACTGCAGGCCCCCGAAGGTCCCCGCCACCATTTTGGATCCGGGGACCTGCAGGGAAGGAGGTCCCCACATTGCGCTGCACATTGCGCTGCTGTGGGGGTCTCAGGGAGGCATGGAGGGAGCCACCTCCCTGCCGATGCTTCCCTAAACCCCCGGTACACTGCGATCGTGTTTGATCGCAGTGTGCCAGGGGTTAGCATGTCGGGGGCAGTCCGTGACCGCCCCTGACACATAGTGTCGGGTGTCAGCTGTGATAATCAGCTGACACCCGGCCGCGATCAGCGGTGCTCACCACGTGGGCGCCGCTGATCGCTATGATGTACTATCCCGTCCCTGGGAATTAAGTCCCAGGGCACATGGACGGGATAGTACGTCATTTGGCAGAAAGGGGTTAATGTAAGGATAGATGCTAGGTACCATCTGCTAGAACTGAGGGTTCATTCCAGTTACATACACCTCTAACATAGTCCATTTCTACATACACTCATTGACAGATTCGTGTTTTTTTACAGTGATCGGTACCTAGAAATTCATCAAAGCGGACAAAATTAACTTATTAATTGTGTCCATTTGCAGTTTCTCTGTAGCATCTGTATGTAAGAGGTAGTGATGGAAGACTTAACACTACTGAAGCTGGAATTACCACTTCTGAACTCTCCAGTGCTTTGTTTCCATCCATTTCTGGGTGCTTCTTGTAGTATGTTTGGGGTCAATGTCCTGATAGAACAGGGGTGGGCCGAGGGGCCACATGAGAGACCATGACTGTTGTGGAGGGCCGAACCAATAGCTTGAAATTAAGTCTACTCATTATTAATTTATTAATATTAATTGTATCACTTAATATTGAGCAGAATTAAGTATGCTGACACCCCCCTATATATCTTTAAACCCCCACAGTCCCTTATATACAGCATGAGCCTCACAGCCTACTACATAAGCTGCATGAGCCCCACACAGCCTCCCCATATATGGAATGAGCCCCACAATGCCTCCCCATGTATGGCATGAGCCCCACACAGCCTCCTTATGTACAGCATGAGCCCCATACAGCCTCCCCATATATGGCATGAGCCCCACACAACCTCCCCATGTATGGCATGAGCCCCATACAGTCTCCCCATTTACAGCATAAGCCCCACACAGCCTCCCTATATACAGCATAAGCCCCACATAGCCTCCTCATGTACTGCATGAGCCCCAGTTTCCCTATATACTGCATGAGGCCCCTCACAGCCTCCCCCATACTGCATGATGCCCACACAACCTTCTTATATACAGCATGATCCCTACAGTCTCTCCACATATTGAATGAGGCCCCACAGAGCCTCCCATATACTGCATGAGGCCCCTACAGCCTCTCCATATACTGCTTGAGTCCCACACAGCCTCCCCATATATTGCATGACAGTATACAGCCTTCCCATAGCCTCTCCATGTGCAGCAAGTCACCCTCATAGCCTCCCCATGTGCTGCATGTCACCCCCATAGAATCCCCTTGTGCTGTCACCCCCTGTAGGGATTCGCTCTGGTAGGTAATGGCAGGGCTGCAGTAACGAGTGTTGTGAGTTCATTTTCCCCTCCGTCACTGAGGCCTGGTGAACTCCCTATTCTAGTGAAGGAAGGTAGTGAGCCTGATTATCAGGCACCTGGGACTAATGAAGACGATTGGCTGAGTGGAGTCACTGACTGGATTTAAGGCAGCCTACGCCCTTTCTGCCCTGCGGGTGATTTCTCTGTGGACTCTTGGACACCAGTCTGATTCCTGCTCTCCTAAAGCTAAGTTTTCTGTTTTGCCTTTTGCATCTAAGATTTGTTTTTGTTTTTCTTGCTTTTTGGATTCTGCCACTCCCTGCTGGAGTGTGCAGTGTTCCGTGAGCTCTGTCTTCTGAAAGTACCTGAGTGCTGATTTAGTTTTTGAAGCTTAGTTGCTTCAGGGCCATTTTTATATCAGCTTGTTGGCTTTTGTCTCTGATAGGGTTTTGGCAGATTGCAGACAGCAGCCTTCCTATCCGTTCCTATCTAGGTAGTTTTTGGGCCCCGTCTTTGCTCAGCCTGTCTTTCTGTCCGTGTAAGTGTTTTCATCTTGCTTCACCATCATTTTATGTGGGGGGCTGCCTATTGCTTTAGGGTCTGCTCTGGGGCAGTTAGATTTCCCCTTTCCTTCTTTAGGCCTATGTATCTCTCCGGCTGTGATCGAGGGGTCTAGGTCATCGTAGGAACCCCCCACGGCTACTGCTAGTTGTGTTGATAGGTTCAGGGGTCTGCAATCTGATAGTTGCCAACTTCTCTGGTTTTCAGGACTTAGCTAGCATTTCTGTTTTTGCCTCCTACGGTGACTCAATCATAACAGAATCACCCGCCCAACCGCGGATCCTGGGGTACTCAATAGCAAGAAAGAATTGCGTTTAAAAAAAAAAAAAAAACAGAGGTGTGTGTATATTCTTTCCTCTATATCTCTGAGGCCGTAGGGGGAATTTTTTTTTCTCTCAATGGAGATAAAGCAAGTGTCTGATCGTGTGGAGCAGCTCGCTGCTGAAGTGCGAGGAATTTCCGCCTATCTTGCTCGTTCACATGCTGTTGAACCAAAGATCCCCACACCTGATGTATTTTTTGGGGATCGATCTAAATTTTTGAGTTTCAAAAATAATTGTAAATTATTTTTTGCTTTGAAGCCTAACTCGTCAGGGAGCCCCGCGCAGCAGGTTAAAATTGTCATCTCTTTGCTGCGCGGCGATCCCCAGGATTGGGCGTTTTCTTTGAAACCAGATGACCCTATTCTGACTAATGTGAACGCATTTTTTCAAGCCTTGGGGTTGCTGTACAACGAACCTAATGCTATTGATCAGGCTGAAAAGACCCTGTTAGCATTGAACCAGGGTCGAGAATCTGCAGAGTTGTACTGTCAAAAGTTCCGAAAGTGGGCGGTCCTTACTACCTGGAATGATAGTGCCTTGGCTGCTCTCTTTCGGAAGGGTTTGTCAGAAGCCGTAAAAGATACTATGGTGGGATTTCCTGTTCCCTCTGGTCTGGACGATTCTATGTCTTTAGCCATTCAGGTTGATCGGCGTTTACGTGAACGCAGGATTACACAAGAGGTGTTGCCACCGGTTGAACAGACGTCTGAACCTATGCAATGTGATAGAGTTTTGTCTAAGGCGCAACGTCAGGAATTCAGAAGGCGTAATAAGCTGTGTTTTTTCTGTGGAGATGCCTCACATGTTATTTCTGTTTGTCCTAAACGTGAGAAACGCTTTGCACACACGTTTTCTGTTGGTGGGGTTCAGCCTAAGTTTCTTTTGGCGATTACTCTGATCTGTTCCCTGTCCACATTTTCCGCCAAGGCTTTTGTGGATTCGGGAGCAGCGCTAAACCTAATGGACTTGGATTTTGCTAAACGTTGTGGATTTCCATTGACACCTCTGCAGACGCCTATCCCTTTGAGGGGGATTGATGCTACCCCTCTGGCTAAAAATAAACCTCAGTTTTGGACCCAGTTGGTCATGCGGGTCGCTCCAGACCACCAAGAAAATTGCAGATTTTTGGTGTTGCATGGTCTGCATGATGCCGTTGTTCTGGGGTTTCCCTGGTTGCAGATTCATAATCCAGTTTTGGATTGGAAGTCTGTGTCTGTGGTGAGTTGGGGTTGCCGATGTACCTTTAGTGAGGCTCTGGTTTTTTCCACCTCTCCTCAGTCGCATGAGGTTCCTGACTATTTGGCGGACTACTATGATGTATTTAGTGAGAATGAGTCTGCGTCCTTGCCTCCTCATAGGAGTTATGACTGTGCATTTGAACTAAACCCGGGGTGTAAATTTCCTAAGGGTCGGCTCTTCAATTTATCTGTACCCGAGCACGAGGCTATGCGGTCCTATATTAAGGAGGCGTTGGAGAAGGGTCATATTAGACCATCCTCTTCACCCTTAGGTGCCGGGTTTTTTTTGTGGCCAAGAAGGATGGTTCTTTAAGGCCTTGTATTGATTATCGTGCCCTCAATAAAATTACTATTAAATATCAGTATCCATTACCCCTGATTTCGGATCTATTCTCTAGAGTCAGAGGTGCTTGCTGGTTTACCAAGCTTGACCTCAGGGGGGCGTATAATCTTATCCGCATTAAGCAGGGGGATGAATGGAAGACGGCGTTTAATACTCCGGAGGGACATTTTGAGTACCTGGTGATGCCTTTTGGGCTCACTAATGCCCCTTCTGTCTTCCAGTGCTTCATGAACGATATTTTCCGAGACTTTGTCGATAAATTTTTGATTATCTATCTGGATGATATTTTGATCTTCTCCAAGGATTGGGATTCTCATGTGGAATATATTCGGACTGTGTTCCAGATCTTGAGAGAGAATTCTCTGTATGTCAAAGGATCAAAATGCCTTTTTGGAGTACAGAGAATTTCTTTTTTGGGATTTATTTTGTCTCCGTCAACTATTGAAATGGACCCGGCCAAGGTACAGGCCATTTATGATTGGGTTCAGCCCACTCCTTTGAAGGCCCTCCAGAAGTTTTTGGGTTTTGCTAATTTTTATCGGAAATTTATAGCAAAGTTTTCTAGTATTGCCAAACTATTGACTGACCTGACCAGGAAGGGTGCGGATGTGTTGAATTGGTCTCCGGAGGCGGTTGCTTCCTTTCAGGAGCTGAAACGTAGATTTACCTCCGCCCCGGTTCTGAGGCAACCTGATGTCTCACTCCCGTTCCAGGTAGAGGTGGATGCTTCTGAGATTGGTGCAGGAGTGGTGTTGTCCCAAAAGGATCCGGTAACATCTAAAATGAATCCCTGTGCTTTCTTTTCCCGTAAGTTCTCTTCATCTGAACGTAACTATGATGTGGGGAATCGGGAACTGTTGGCCATGAAATGGGCATTTGAGGAGTGGAGACATTGGTTGGAGGGAGCCAAACATCAAGTTGTGGTCCTCACTGACCACAAAAATTTGATTTACCTAGAGTCGGCTAAACGCTTGAACCCTAGACAGGCTAGGTGGGCCTTGTTTTTTTACACGTTTTGATTTTGTGGTCTCTTTCTTTCCTGGAACTAAGAATGTCAAGGCAGACGCCCTCTCTAGGAGTTTCTTTGCTGATTCTCCTGTGGTGACCAAGCCTGCCACCATCTTAGGCGAAGGGGTACTTCTTTCTGCCATCTCGCCCGATTTGAGACTTGCTCTGCAAGAGTTCCAGGAGGACAAACCTGAGCGTTGCCCCAGTGGAAAGTTGTATGTTCCTGACCAGTGGAAGAAGAGAGTGATGTCTGAAGTTCATTGCTCTGCTTTGGCTGGTCATCCAGGTATTTTTGGTACTAGAGATCTGGTGAGTCACTCTTTTTGGTGGCCCACCTTGTCTCATGATGTCAGGAATTTTGTGCAGTCCTGTGGGACTTGCTCCCGGTCTAAATCTTGTTCTCGCTCTAGTGGGTTGTTGATGCCTTTGCCGGTCCCCAGGAGGCCATGGACCCATATTTCAATGGATTTCATCTCTGATATGCCGGTCTCTCAAAGAATGACTGTTATTTGGGTGATTTGTGACAGGTTCTCTAAGATGGTTCATCTTGTACCACTCCCTAAGTTGCCATCTTCCTCTGAGTTGGTGCCTCTGTTTTTGCAACAGGTGGTTGGCTTGCACGGGATTCCTGAGAACATTGTATCTGACAGAGGAGTTCAATTTGTGTCTAAATTTTGGAGGACGTTCTGTTCCAAGTTGGGAATTCAGTTGTCCTTCTCCTCTGCTTTTCACCCGCAGACCAATGGGCAGACAGACAGAACAAACCAGACCTTGGAGTCGTATTTGAGATATTTTATTTCCGCTGATCAGGATGATTGGGTTTCATTTTTGCCCTTGGCCGAATTTGCTTTAAATAATAGAGCTAGTTCTGCCACTTTAATGTCACCTTTTTTTTGTAACTTTGGTTTTCACCCTCGATTTTCTTCAGGGCAGGTGGAGCCTTCTGCCTGCCCAGGTGTTGACACTGTGGTGGAGAGAATGCACCAGATCTGGGACCAAGTGGTGGATAAGTTATCTCTCTCCCAGGAAAAGGCCCAGCGGTTTTCCAATCGTCATAGGACCATTGGTCCCCAGTTTAAGATTGGTGATATGGTGTGGTTATCATCAAAAAATATTGCTATGAAGGTGGCTTCTCCTAAGTTTAAGCCTAGATTTATTGGACCTTACAAGATTTTGGAGATTATTAATCCGGTCTCTTTTCGTTTGGCTCTTCCTGTCACATTTAAGATCCATAATGTGTTCCATAAGTCCTTGTTGAAGAGGTTTGTTGAGCCAGTTGTGCCTGAGGTGGCACCTCCGGACCCTGTATTGGTTGAAGGTAACTTGGAATATGAGGTAGAGAAAATTCTGGATTCCCGTCTGGCAAGACGGAGACTCCAGTATTTGGTTAAGTGGAAGGATTATGGTCAGGAGGATAATTCCTGGGTCTCTGCCTCTGATATTCATGCCAAAAGATTGGTGCGTGCCTTTCATCGGGCTCACCCTGATCGCCCTGGTAGCGTTGTTGAGGGTTCGGTGACCCCTCCTCAAGGGGGGGGTACTGTTGTGAGTTCATTTTCCCCTCCGTCACTGAGGCCTGGTGAACTCTCTATTCTAGTGAAGGAAGGTAGTGAGCCTGATTATCAGGCACCTGGGACTAATGAAGATGATTGGCTGAGTGGAGTCACTGACTGGATTTAAGGCAGCCTACGCCCTTTCTGCCCTGCGGGTGATTTCTCTGTGGACACCAGTCTGATTCCTGCTCTCCTAAAGCTAAGTTTTCTGTTTTGCCTTTTGCATCTAAGATTTGTTTTTGTTTTTCTTGCTTTTTGGATTCTGCCACTCCCTGCTGGAGTGTGCAGTGTTCCGTGAGCTCTGTCTTCTGAAAGTACCTGAGTGCTGATGTCAAATTGGTACTATAGGTTCTATGGAACTCGGTAGCATGGGTCAGAGAAGACAGACACAGTATATGTTCAAAGGTTCAGTATTGTATTGTAGCAACAGGTCACAGTACTATGCAAAGATAGTTCAGGGGTATTGCAGGAACCAGGCTTCAGTATTACACGGTAAGCAGATAAAAGTTCTGGCAACAGGTAGAGTCTGTACGAACCAACTGGCGAGAGTCTGAGGTCCGGGAGCACACAGTCCTAAAGTCCTGAGCCTGGACCAGGCTTCAAGCGGAGAGCAGGCCGCAGAGATGAATGAAGCAGAGCAGATCCGGACAGGAGAGGCGGTCAGGGAGGACGGCAGGTAAGTAACAAACGGGGAATCCCGAGGTATAGAAGAAGCAGGCACAATGCGAGTTCTCCAAGCTTTGCAGCAGGTGAAGATCCAGATACACAAGCACAGGTATAATGTGCTGAGTCCCTTTTGTACACAGCAGGCAGGAAACAGGAAGAGTCAAACAGGAACAAGATGGCCCCTTGTGAAGCTACTTACTCCATCTTTGATAAGGGCAAAAGTAAGGGCAAAGTCAAACAGGAACAAGATGGCCCCTTGTGAAGCTACTTACTCCATCTTTGATAAGGGCAAAAGTAAGGGCAAAGTCAAACAGAACAGGAACATGGCTCAGAGCCTCACAGCTGATTTAGTTTTTGAAGCTTAGTTGCTTCAGGGCCATTTTTATATCAGCTTGTTGGCTTTTGTCTCTGATAGGGTTTTGGCAGATTGCAGACAGCAGCCTTCCTATCCGTTCCTATCTAGGTAGTTTTTGGGCCCCGTCTTTGCTCAGCCTGTCTTTCTGTCTGTGTAAGTGTTTTCATCTTGCTTCACCGTCATTATATGTGGGGGGCTGCCTATTGCTTTGGAGTCTGCTCTGGGGCAGTTAGATTTCCCCTTTCCTTCTTTAGGCCTATTTATCTCTCCGGCTGTGATCGAGGGGTCTAGGTCATCGTAGGAACCCCCCACGGCTACTGCTAGTTGTGTTGATAGGTTCAGGGGTCTGCAATCTGATAGTTGCCAACTTCTCTGGTTTTCAGGACTTAGCTAGCATTTCTGTTTTTGCCTCCTACGGTGACTCAATCATAACAAACGAGGCAACACACAGGCTTAAAGTCCAATTTCAGTGGTTTAATGTCACGTTGCAAACAGCAGACTAACAAAAAGTAAGGAAAAACATAAATATACTCCAGCTTGGAGAACCACTGGTCACAGACTCACCCCTTGCACGGGACGGGCTTAACTGAGCAGCTGCCAGGTCCGCGGCATCCGACAGGTGCCATTACCAGGGGTTGTTGAGAGACTTGCTGCTATAGTCCTGCAGCACGGGGATCCTGTATATAAGTTCAGGCTAAGTCTAGCCAACCTCCTGTAACTTCCAGACACACACTCCATGTGCCAAACACCAACCTCCATTACATAGCCCATAACCCCTCCCACAAGTGAGGTACACATCACATGGGCTGATCACGTGACCATGACATCATCGCAGGTCCTGTCTTTAGAGAAAAACCCGGCCAAACATTAATCTGCTGGGAGAAATATATCTTCCATCCAGTAAAACACCCTTTTTACTGTACCACATACCTCCCTCCTATGTTCAACCCTTAGGGGGTGGACACATGACATACAGTAAACTCTGGACAGGGCATTTGCATTCCCTTGTAGTCTGCCTGCCTGATGTTCTACTGAAAACTTAAAATTTTGCAGGGACAGGAACCACCTGGTGACTCGGGTATTCCTCTCCTTAGCTTGACTCATCCACGTAAGAGGGGAATTATCTGTCACCAACCGAAATGTTCTCACCAGCAAATAGTAGCACAATGACTCTAGTGCCCACTTGATGGCCAGGCACTCTCTCTCCACAATACTGTACCTGGTTTCAGCTGGGGTAAGCTTCCGGCTTAGGAAACTAACGGGATGCTCTTCCCCGTTAACCTCCTGAGACAGCACAGCCCTGAGCCCTATCTCAGAGGCATCCGTCTGCACAAAGAACTCTTTTTTGAAATTTGCAGTGATCAGGACTGGTGTACCACACAGTACCCCTTTTAACTTTGAAAAGGCCTCCTCTAACTGATCATTCCAGTGGACCATCACAGATTTCTTCCCTTTAAAGCAGTCTGTTAAAGGCGCGGACAGGGTTGCAAAGTTGGGAATGAACCGCCTGTACTATCCCACCAAACCTAAAAAGGATTTTACCTGTTTTGTTGTGAGGGGACGGGGCCAGTTCTGAATTGCATCCACTTTGTTTACTTGAGGCTTGAGAACTCCTCTTCCAATGACGTAACCCAAGTACCGAGCTTCCTCCAACCCAATGGAACTCTTCTTTGGGTTGGCTGTTAGCCTAGCTTGTCGCAGAGAGTCCATCACTGCCTGTACTTTTGCTAAGTGACTTTCCCAGTCAGTGCTGTACACAATAATATCGTCTAGATAGGCTGAGGCATAGCGGCGATGGGGACGGAGAACAATATCCATTAATCGCTGGAACGTTGCTGGTGCGCCATGCAACCCAAAGGCTAAAACGTTATACTGGAACAGCCCCTCGGGTGTTACAAAAGCCGTTTTTTCCTTTGCCGCCTCTGTTTGGGGTACCTGCCAATAACCTTTTGTGAGGTCCAGAGTTGTAAAATACCGTGCCTGCCCAAATCACTCTATCAACTCGTCAACCCGAGGCATAGGGTAGGCGTCAAACTTTGAAATGTCATTAAGTTTTCTAAAATCATTACAGAATCTTAGAGACCCATCAGGCTTGGGTATTAGGACTATTGGGCTGACCCACTCACTTTGGGACTCTTCTATGACCCCTAACTGTAGCATAGTTTTTACCTCTTCCGAGTTGGCTTGTCGCCGGGCCTCAGGCACCCGATATGGCTTTAGTCGGACTTTGGCCTGTGGCTCCGTGATAATGTCATGTTGGATTAGGGAGGTGCGTCCGGGGAGCTCCAAAAAAAATCTGTATTTCGGCTAATGAACTCCCGGACCTCCTGAACCTCTCTAGGAGACAAAGTGTATGCAATTTTGACTGTGGGATGGGCTTCTCCTGCCTCGCCCCAAGGTGATGGAGCCTTCTCCATCTGAAACGCAGGCAGCGGACTATCCCCACCATGGTTTTATCTATCTTTCCATGGTTTAAGCAAATTAACATGGTAAACCTGTTCTGGCTTTCTCCGTCCTGGCTGGTGTACCTTGTAGTCTACTGGCCCCACCTTTTCCATGATCTTGTAGGGTCCCTGCCACCTTGCAAGAAATTTGCTATCTACGGTAGGCACAAGTACCAACACCCGATCCCCAGGGCTAAAGGTTCTTACCCAAGCCCCCCGGTTATAGACCCGACTCTGTGACTGTTGTGCTGCCTCCATATGTTCCCGGCAGTAGCGTAGCTACCGGGGGGCAGGTGGGGCGGTGGCCCCGGGCCCCACGCTCTGAGGGGGCCCACCAGAGCTACACTACACTACACCACTATTCTGCAGCAGAGCAGGGAGAATCAATCTCCCTACTCTGCTGCCCGGCCGCTATGGGCCCCTGAAAAGGCGGTGGGGGGCCCCGGTGCCAGCAGTGGGCCCCCCACCTCTCAGCCAGCAATGTCATCCTGGTCTATTCTGTGCGCACAGGACCTGCGATGAGGTCACAGCAGGGGCGGAGTCAGCAGTGACATGATCCGGGGTCTTCAGTGGCTGCAGGACTCTGCTGTGCTGGTTGTTATGTTGCTGTCTGGATGAGGTGACGTTTCAGTGTGGGGTCAGGAGGGGTTTACAGGGTGGATGTAGCAGAGCTGTGTGTATGAGGTGTACAGAGCAGAGCCGTGTGTGTAGAAGGTGTACGGAGCAGAGATATGCATGTATGAGGTGTACGGTGGAGCCGAGCTGTGTGTGTATGGGGTGAGCGGAGCCGTTTGTGTACAAGGTGTACGCAGCGGAGCCGTTTGTGTACAAGGTGTGCGGAGCGGAGCCATGTGTGTACAAGGTGTACGGAACTGAGCCGTGTGTGTATGGGGTGTACGGAGCAGAGCCGCGTGTGTACGGGGTGTACAAAGCAGAGCCGGGTGTGTACAAGGTGCACGGAGCAAAACGCATGTGAATAAGGTGCACGGAGCAGAGCCATGTGTGTACAAGGTGCACGGAGCGGAGCCATGTGTGTGCAAGGTGTATGGAGCGGAGTAGTGTGTGTTTGGGGTGCACGGAGCAGAGCCGTGTGTGTATGGGGTGTACGGAGTGGAGCCAGGTGTGTACAAGGTGCACAGAGCAGAGCAACGTGTGTACAGCGAGTATGGAGCAGAGCCCGTGTGTACAACGTGTACAGAGCGGAGCCATGTATGTATAGGGGGTATCAAGTGCAGTAATAGTGACACAATACGGCAGCAGCGGCTCAGCATTGGGGTATCAGGTGCAATAATAAGGACACATGCAGCAGCAGTAGCTCAGCATTGGGGTATCAAGTGCAGTAATAGGGATACATGCTGCAGTAGCAGGTCAGTATTGGGGTAACAGGTGCAGTAATAGGGACACATACAGCAGCTGCGACTCAGCATTGGGGTATCAGCAGGATGAGGTGTTTGTGCAGGTTGGGGATACATGGTGATGGGGCTGGAATATGAGAAGTGAAACATGTCGTTGTCGTATTCTCTGTAGCAGAGTCGTGGCTGGAGGAGTTGTCATGTCGGTCTGGGCCAGGTGGAAAAGACGTGAAAAGTGATCGATTCCATCAGAAAGATCGTCAGCGGTAAGACACTAACTATAACTGTGCTTTAATCACTTATATGTTTTGTAGGACTGGTATTTACCACTGACCATATGGTGGTAATTAGTGTTGAGCGATACCGTTCGATACCCAAAAATATCGTATCGGATGGTATCGCCCGATACGAAAAAAATATCGGGTATCGCCGATTCCGATACCGGAAGTCCCATTCAAGTCAATGGACTTCCGGTATCGGAATTAAGAAAAGCCCTTTATTTCCTTGTTGGCTAATTCTACATATTTGAAAACAAATAAGAATCATGTAGAATGTATTGTGGGAGGTGGAGGAGACATTAAAAGCATAGTGGTTTATTCAAATCACATGGCATAGCATTAATTCCAATTTTTTTTTTCAAGACGTTCGGAGTTAAAAAGATATTGACTATGTTAACCTTTTTTATATTTAGTCAGATATGTAAGTTTCACAACTTCCATGCTCTTCACCTTCTTTTGTACTTCTCCCACACTTTCTCCTTCATGATCCACAGCAATAGCATTTTTTTCATCAACTTTTTCTTCACCTTATTCTTCTTCTTCTTCTTCATCTTCTTCCCATTAATTTTTTTTTCCATTCTTCATATTCTTCTTATTCAGCTATTATTAATTTTCATATGCTATTTCTTCATCTTCTTCCTATTCTTCTTTTTCTTCATTTTCTTATGGTGACAGGCATTCCTGTAGTACTTATCTATAAAAGTTATAAGATTACACCTTACGTTCTGCCTGTCACAAAAGATTTACAACAGGATTTGTCCGCGTTCAGTTTGGCCTGCATCAGCAGGCATTTTCCAGGGGCACCACGAGGAGGAACGGACTCACCCCCATTTACTGCTTAGTCTTCTTCTGCTTATAATTTTGATTTCTTCTATGCTGATTTTTTGTCTTATGCTTAATGTTCTTCTGCTTTCTGTTCTTCTGCTTTTGCTTCTTCTGCTTCTTGTTCTTCTGTCTTTTGTTCTGTATCTTGGTGGTTGTCTTCATGTTCTTTGTCCTCTTGGTCTTATTATTTAGGGTCATATTTCTGGTCTTCTTTGGTGTGGTCTTCAGGGTCGTCATCATCAGGGTCATCGTCATGGAGATCAATAAGGATTACCAAAGACAATTTCAAAAAGCTTGATCTTGGAAATGTAGCAGAAGGTACAAGAAGGCTGAGAAACTGGCGAGAACCAGCAGACAGTGCTGGCACCCGGATGGGTAGCAGAAGGAACAAGAGCCAATGGCACTACCGAGGACCAACTGACGGTGCTGGACCACGGTTACTAAGCAGAAGGTACCTGTGCTAAAAAACACTACCAAGGACCAGCTGACGGTGCTGGACCTCGGATACCGAGATGGAGGCACCTAGGCCAAAGGCTGTGGCGAGAACCAGCAGACAGTGCTGGCACCCGGATGGGTAGCAGAAGGAACAAGAGCCAATGGCACTACCGAGGACCAACTGACGGTGCTGGACCACGGTTACTAAGCAGAAGGTACCTGTGCTAAAAAGCACTACCAAGGACCAGCTGACGGTGCTGGACCTCGGATACCGAGATGGAGGCACCTAGGCCAAAGGCTGTGGCGAGAACCAGCAGACAGTGCTGGCACCCGGATGGGTAGCAGAAGGAACAAGAGCCAATGGCACTACCGAGGACCAACTGACGGTGCTGGACCACGGTTACAAAGCAGAAGGTACCTGTGCTAAAAAGCACTACCAAGGACCAGCTGACGGTGCTGGACCTCGGATACCGAGATGGAGGCACCTAGGCCAAAGGCTGTGGCGAGAACCAGCAGACAGTGCTGGCACCCGGATGGGTAGCAGAAGGAACAAGAGCCAATGGCACTACCGAGGACCAACTGACGGTGCTGGACCACGGTTACTAGGCAGGAGGTACCTGTGCTAGAAAGCACTACCAAGAACCAGCTGACGGTGCTGGACCTCGGATACCGAGATGGAGGCACCTAGGCCAAAGGCTCTGGCGAGAACCAGCAGACAGTGCTGGAACCCGGGTGGGTAGCAGAAGGTACCCATTGAAAGCAAAGTAGCCAGGCCGCAAGACGGCCGCAGTTACCGAAACCCACAGTCCTACAGGGGGTCCATGTCCCATTGGCACTACGGATCCAGCCTTCAGTGCCAGTTCCCGCAGCCCACATAGGAGTCACCTAAACTGCAGGCACCGTAGAGTCGGCTAACCTGGCCGCAAGACGACAGGACAACGGATTGGTGGCATAGTGACCTTGACACTACCCGGAAACAGCAGGCATGCTGGAACCAGGCTGGGGAGTCCCCGTGCCAAAGACACTGCCGAGAACCAGCTGACGGTGCTGGAACCCAGATGGGTAGCAAAAGCTACAAGAGCCAATGGCACTACCGAGGAACAGCTGACGGTGCTGGACCACGGTTACTAGGCAGGAGGTACCTGTGCTAGAAAGCACTACCAAGGACCAGCTGACGGTGCTGGACCTCGGATACCGAGATGGAGGCACCTAGGCCAAAGGCTCTGGCGAGAACCAGCAGACAGTGCTGGAACCCGGGTGGGTAGCAGAAGGTACCCATTGAAAGCAAAGTAGCCAGGCCGCAAGCCGGCCGCAGTTACCGAAACCCACAGTCCTACAGGGGGTCCATGTCCCATTGGCACTACGGATCCAGCCTTCAGTGCCAGTTCCCGCAGCCCACATAGGAGTCACCTAAACTGCAGGCACCGTAGAGTCGGCTAACCCGGCCGTAAGACGACAGGACAACGGATTGGTGGCATAGTGACCTTGACACTACCCGGAAACAGCAGGCGTGCTGGAACCAGGCTGGGCAACAGGGAGTCCCCGTGCCAAAGACACTGCCGAGCACCAACTGGCGTTGTTGGAGCCCAGGGACAATTATGGTGTAGGCCGAGGCCTACTTGGTGGTAGTTTTAGATTGTTTGTAGGCTACAACAGGCTGTCAACGTGCTCCAATTAGGCATCTGTCTCCACTCTGTTTCCAGGATTTCACGTGACTACCAATACCGCCAGTTTATGCGTACAGTAGCCGTCTGCCCAATCCACACGTGTTCCTGTGTTACTGGTGCTCTGTAATGTCAGCAGATCCCCTGATGTTTGTCTGCCAATGTCTCCTGCTCTGTCCACATTCCCACCACTTGCAGTGGGAAGGTGGACAGCGCAGGAGACAGTGCCGGACACACATTGGGGGATCAGCTCATGTTACAGAACACCAAGAACACAGGAACAAGTGTGGAATGCGTGGACGGCAACTGTGAGCAGGAACTGGCAGTGTTGAAGGTCAGGGGAAATACTAGAGACAGAGTGGAGACAGAGGCCAAATCAGAGAATGTTTAAATCTGAAGTAGCTAAAATTTGGAGGCAGCAGCAGTTTGCCCGCCACACAGCAGGGAATCAGCTGACGTTACCGAACCCCACTTTCACATGAACGAGTGTGTTTTTCTGTGTGGACAGCACTTCCGAGCACCAACTGGCGTTGTCGGAGCCCAGGGAAAATGAGGTAGTAGGCCGAGGCCTACTTGGAGCCAGGTGTAAATCTGAGGTTGTTTGACTGTGGAGGGAGCAGGACACTTTGCCATACACACAGCAGGGGATCAGCTGACGTTACCGAACCCCACTTTCACATGAACGAGTGTGTTTTTCTGTGTGGACAGCACTTCTGAGCACTAACTGGCGGTGTCGGAGCCCAGGGAAAATCAGGTAGTAGGCCGAGGCCTACTTGGTGGCAGTTTGCGATTGTTTCTAGACTACTACTAACTGTCAACGTACTCCAATTAGGCCTCTGTCTTCACTCTGTTTCAAGTATTTCCTCTGGCTTCCAACCACGCCAGTTGCTGCTCTGAAATGCCGTCTGCACAACCCACACTTGTTCCTGTGTTACTGGGGTTCTGTAACAGCTTCTCCCTAGAGGTGAGTCAGGCAATGTCTCCTGCTCTGTCCACATTTCCACTACAAGTAGTGGGAATGTAGACAAAGCAGGAGACATTGCCGTGCTCAACTCTGGAGATGAGCAGATGTTACAGGACCCAGGTACCACAGGAACAAGTGTGGATTGTGCAGACGGCACTTGAGAGCAGAAACAGGCAGTGTTGTAGGCCGGAGGAAATACTCAAAACAGAGTGGAGACAGAGGGCAAATCAGAGAACATATTAAATCAGAGGTAGTCAGAAGTTGTAGGCAGCAGGAGAGTTTGCCGTACACACAGCAAGGGATCAGCTGACGTTACCGAACCCCACTTACACATGAGCGAGTGTTTTGTCTGTGCGGACAGCACGTCCGAGCACCAACTGGCGTTGTCGGAGCCCAGGGAAAATGAGGTAGTAGGCCGAGGCCTACTTGGAGCCAGGTGTAAATCTGAGGTTGTTTGACTGTGGAGGGAGCAGGACACTTTGCCATACACACAGCAGGGGATCAGCTGACGTTACCGAACCCCACTTACACATGAACGAGTGTTTTGTCTGTGCGGACAGCACTTCTGAGCAACAACGGGCGTTGCTGTAGCCCAGGAAATAAAGTTCAGGTCATAGAAACATGAACACAACAGGAGACCTGGATCCTGAAGCCAGCCACACTTGTGGGGGGAATGGAGAACATGATGGCCTGCACAAGTGTTTCTTGGTACTCCCACATTTTTCGCTCCCGGTTCAACTGTGGTATGAGGCTTTGTAAGTTGTCCCGGTAGCGAGGATCTAGGAGGGTGTACACCCAATAATCAGCCGTGTGGAGAATGTTGGCGATGCGGCGGTCATTTAACAAGCACTGCAGCATGAAATCAACCATGTGCTGCAGACTGCCAACTGGACCGGAAACGCTGTCCCCAGCTTGAGGCAGCATCTCTGCCTGCTCAGCATCACCCCACCCTCGCTGTACACACTGACTACTAGAGCCTTGTGTACCTCCCTCCTCTGGAGAGATGTGTTCCTCCTCCTCCATTGACTCCTCGTCATCCTCCTCACTAAGTGTCCCCTGCCTGGGCCTTTGTGTGGAAGCACGTTGAGCAGACTTGCCAGAAGCAGATGGCATTTCTGACTTCTCATCCTCGACCTCTTCAAAAACCTCCTCAATTAGTGCTTGTAAGGTTTTTTGAAGCAGACAGATGAGGGGGACAGTCATGCTGATTAGTGCATCATCTGCACTGGCCATCCGCGTGGAGTCATCGAAGGCACGCAGAACTTGGCAGATGTCCCTCATAGTGGCCCACTCAGTGGTGGTGAAGTGTGTCCGGCGCACAGTGCGACTTGTTTG
Source organism: Dendrobates tinctorius (assembly GCF_039654945.1). Lineage (NCBI taxonomy): Eukaryota > Metazoa > Chordata > Amphibia > Anura > Dendrobatidae > Dendrobates > Dendrobates tinctorius. The sequence continues at coordinate 23,194,131 of NW_027361739.1, read as the reverse complement.
CGCCTGATGCAGCTGGTACTCCATTACTGCTGCCTGCTGCTCACACAACCGCTCCAACATATGTAACGTTGAATTCCACCTGGTGGGAAGGTCACATATGATGCGATGTTCTGGCAGGCGGAATCGGCATTGCAGAGATGCAATGCGCGATCTTGCCATGCTGGAACGCCGCAAGTGAGCACACTCTAGGCGAACCTTGTGCAGCAGTGCATCAAGATCCGGATAGTCCCTCAGAAAGCTCTGCACGACCAAATTGAGCACGTGTGCCAGACATGGTATGTGAGTGAGGTTGCCTAGGCCCAGAGCTGCCACTAGATTTCGGCCATTGTCACTCACTACCAAACCTGACTGGAGATTCGCTGGCACAAACCACACATCGCTCTCCTGCTTGATGGCGTTCCAGAGCTCCTGTGCTGTGTGGCTCCGATTCCCCAAAGAAATTAATTTAAGGACGGCCTGTTGACGTTTGGCCACACCTGTGCTCATATCTGGCCTAACAGGCTCACGCAGTGCTGATTCCGAGGAACTAGAGTAGGAGGAGGACTCAATATGTACAGACTGCATTCCTGCAATCCTTGGAGTTGGCAGAATACGTACAGAGCCACTCTCCAGATCTGTACCCGGCTCCACAACATTGACCCAATGGGCAGTGAGGGAAAGGTATTGTCCCTGTCCATGGCTACTGGTCCACGCATCGGTGGTCAGGTGGACCTTGCTACTGACGGCATTTAGTAGCGCATTTTTAATTTTTCCCTCCACATGCTTTTGCAGGGCAGGGACAGCTTGCCTGCTGAAATAAAAGCGGCTGGGCACATTGTATTGTGGAACTGCCAGTGACATAAAGTTCCGGAAGGTGTCAGTCTCCACCAGCCTGAATGACAGCATCTCAAGGGCCAGTAGTTTGGCAATGCCGGCATTCAGAGCCAGTGCTCGGGGATGGTTTGCCGAGTATGGCCACTTTTTCTCCCATGCCTGTGCTACCGATTGCTGGTGAGTGGCCTGGGAATGTGCTGATGAATGCGAACGTGGTTCAGTGGGTGGAATTTCACTGGGTCTCTGGACAACAGTGGCAGTGGTTCTTCCATGGCGTTCCAGTGAGGAAGCCGTACCAGCTGTGTGTGAGCTGGAGGAAGAGGCCCCAACACGAGCTGAAGAGGTGGTAGGTGCTGCTGAAGGTTGGCCTACATCTTCAGTGTGTCTGTGTAACTCCACCTCGTGCTTGGTACGCACATGTTTCCACATATTTGTGGTATTGAGGTTGGTCACATTTTTGCCTCGTTTCACTTTCTGATGACACAGCTTGCATTTGACAAAGCAAATGTCATCTGCAACTGTGTCAAAAAAAGACCACGCACTGCAAGTCCTGGGAGCGCCCGTTTTGTGTTTTGGAAGAGGATTGCTCCTCACGGGTGCCAAAGTGGAGGCTACAGGCAACCAAGTCTGCCCCCGCCCTCTCCCTCCTCTTTTGGCCATTCGGGGAATCTCTTCCTCAGAGCTGCTCCCACCACCTTCCTGTGGCTGACGCCATGATGGGTCAAGGACCTCATCATCTCCACTCCCCTCTTCAAGCACCGGCTGGTCCTGGGTTGTCTCGCCAGCACCGTACGCACCAAAAATTGGCAACTGAGTCTCATCATCATCTGATGCATACTGAGGTGTGCTGACCATAGGCACTGGCCCACCCGCCTCTTCAGATTCAGAGGGACAAAGCAGTTGCGCATCACTGCATACTCCCTCTTCTTCACGCTCTAGAATGCTGCTTGGCTGGCCACCTCTTTCCAAGCCAACAGATTCTGAGAACAGAAGTAAAGATTGAGATGGCTCCTGTCCAGGGCTCTCAGACTGCCTGGGCAATTTGGCAGGTGGTGAAGAGACAGATGGTTGCTCTTCAGTGCTCTGGCCTTGGGAGGATGCGGAAGTCATTGAAGTGGATGCGTTAGCTGCCATCCATCCGACAACGGCTTCAATTTGTTCGTCACGCAGCAGTGGGGTACGGCGAGGTCCTACAAAGCTGCGCATGAAGGACTGTTGCCTGGTAAAAGTGGGAGATGCCGAGTCACTGGTGGCCGCAGCAGATACCGAACCCCCACGTCCTCTCCCTGCTGAATCCCCCCGTCCTCTCCCTGCTGAAACTCCACGGCCACGACCACGTGCCTTACTCCCTGCCTTCTTCATCTTGGTAGACTGATAAAGATAGGCAGAAAAGTAAAAATGGGTGGCTTAGTGTTCTTATTCCTGAACACCTGCTAACCAGTATAAGAAACACTAATTTGGCTAAGAGTGTGTGTACTACACTTTAATATGATCTAATGTGGCCTAGACAACTGTAAAGTGGAGTGTTTAGTGAACTTTATTTCCTTTTTTTTTGGTGGGGGGAAAGGAAAGGATGTGACCAAAGTTTGAAAGCTATAGTATCACAAACTTTTTGGAGCGATTACAATGCAGGAAGCTAACCTACAATGCAATTGATGAGGCTCCAAAAAATAGGGTGATACTAGTCTGGCTGGCCCTGAAGGGCACAAGCCAGCAAAAAGGCTCCTCTATCTAATCCTATATAGTGTTTGCAACCAACCAATGACAATGGATGCGGTTGGAAGCACACTAATATAGGAGCAAAAATCTGGCTAAATTAGCTGCAAAAAAAGGACTATGTATGAGGCAGTGACGCACGCTGAGCGGACTACAGCTAGCGGTGGCTGTAGAACACACTGCAACGTGAGCTGCAATCACACACACAGAGACCTATCAGACAGCCAAAAACAGTGCAGAGAAATGGGCTATAGCACTGAAAGGCTGCTGAAAGGCTCCGCTGTCCACTCCTTTAGTGTTTGCAACCAACGTATATGGATACGTATGGAAGCACACTATACAGGAGAAAAAAAAAAGCAGCAATAAAAGAAAAATGTGTATGAGGCAGAGACACACGCTGGCCGGCCTACAAGCAGACGTGCCTGCAGGACACACTACACAGCGTGGGTCTGCACTAGGGATGGGCGAATCCTGAAATATTCGGAATCGCTAGGCTGTAATGAGTCCGACTTGGAAACTCGCTACTACTTGCGAGTCTAGCGAGTCCAATGTTAATGAATGGGGATGCGAGTTTTGCAGCGATTCCTGTGCTGGGGAGGAGGAGAATGGGGATGCAGATTTTTTTTTTTGCAGAGTTTCTTAGCGATTTTGTGTCAGCAGCTGGACACAAAATCGCTAAGAAACTAGGATTGCTTTTATTAAACTGTTAAAAAACTAGCTATGAGTTCTCTCTCTCTGTTTTGCAGCGATTCCTGTGCTGGGGAGGAGGAGAATGGGGATGCGAGGAGAGAGAGAGAGAGAGAGAGAGAGAGAGAGAGAGAGAGAGAGAACGAACTCCTAGCTAGTTTTTTCACAGTTCAATACAAGCAATCCTAGTTTCTTAGCGATTTTGTGTCCAGCTAGGACACACAAAACTAGCTAGGAGTTCTCTCTCTCTCCCCTCCAGCACAGGAATCGCTGCAAAACAGAGAGAGAGAACTCCTAGCTAGTTTTTTCACAGTTTAATACATGCAATCCTAGTTTCTTAGCGATTTTGTGTCCAGCTGCTGACACAAAATCGCTAAGAAACTCTGCAAAAACTAGGATTGCCATTCATTTGCATTGGACTCGTTACTGTGCGAGTAATCGCTTGGAAACTCGCAGAGTACCGACTCCTGCGAGTCCCCTACTACTCGCAGAGTAACGAGTCCTAACGAGTAGATTCGCCCATCCCTAGTCTGCACTCACACAGCCCTTGCAGACAGCTGTGAAAACAGCGCTGCTAGGGAAAAGCAAGCTACAGTGGTGGATTATGTAGCCTGGGTAGAGCAATAGATATTTTAGATGATCGCTATTTCTAACTGTCCCTCACAGTCTTCAACAGCAGCCTGTCCCTAACTGAATTCACAGCAGAGTGACCAGAAATGGCGGCTGCAGCGCTTTTTATAGTGCATCATGACATCATTTCAGCAGCCAATCACAGCCATGCCAGTAGTTAACATGCCTACATGCCTAACAGGATATGCCCACACTTCTGAGGATCCCCATTGGCTGAATCAAATCGAGCGGGCTCCTAGCATTATGGGAACTTCCGATTCCGGTATTTGATATGAAAAAAGTATCGGAACTAAGTATCGGAATTCCGATACAGCTAATATCGGCCGATACCCGATACTTGCGGTATCGGAATGCTCAACACTAGTGGTAATATCAATATTGGTCTTTATATAGGGATTATTTTCAGTAGCAGCACAGTCATCTCCTACATCCACTATTAGGAGGCGTCACTGAGTTGTAATCAAAGATTCCTAGTTAGGGGCCCACTCTATAGTTTCGCCCCCCCGAACCAAAACCCTAGCTATGCCTCTGGTTCCCGGACTAAGGGCACGACTGTCTCCATTCTTTATTGCATTTTTGCAATATGTTCTATCACACTTTTGTGGGGGGTAGGTTGGTTCTCCCAGACCTCTTTGGCTATATCGAGTAAGCCCCGTGGATGTCTGCCGTACATTAGTTCAAAGGGCGAGAACCCCGTAGGTGCCTGAGGCACCTCCCGTACTGCAAACAACAAATATGGCAGTAAGAGATCCCAGTCCTTCCCATCTTTGGAAACTGCCTTTTTTAACATGTTCTTCAGCGTCTTATTGAATCTCTCTACCAGACCATCTGTTTGGGGATGACAGACCGATGTGCTCAACTGTTTAACATTTAACAAACGGCAGAGTTCCTTCATAATTTTTTACATAAAGGGGGTTCCCTGGTCTGTTAATATTTCTTGAGGAATTCCCACCAGCGAAAACATACCCATGAGTTCCTTTGCTATAAGCTTAGCTGATGTGTGGCGCAGAGGAATGGCCTCAGGATATCGGGTAGCATAATCTAGAACTACCAAGATGTGTTGGTGTCCCCTTGCCGACTTATTGAGAGGCCCAACCAGATCCATTGCCACTCTCTCGAAGGGTACCTCTATGATGATTGGTAAAGGCACCAAGGGACAATGAAAGTGAGGCTGGGGACTGGTTACCTGGCACACTGGACAAGTGAGGTAGACATCACATGGGCTGATCACGTACCATGACATCATCGCAGGTCCTCTCTTTAGGGAAAAACCTGGCCAAACATTAATCTGCTGGGAGAAATGTATCTCCCATGCAGTAAAACACCCTTTACTGTACCACACCCCCATAGAATCCACATGTGCTGCACGTCACCCACATATAATCCCCATGTGCTGTCACATCCACAGAATCCCCATGGGCTATCACCCCCAAAGATTCCCCATGTGCTGTTATCCCCAAAGAATTCCCATGTGCTGCACATCACCCTCATAGAATCCCTATGTGCTGTTGTAGGAGGGTGGACTGACATGTGGACCTGTCTGATGAAGGAAAATGTAAAAGGTGATATGTACAATGCTTTATTCTGAATTGAATGTAAATGTGTGGGATAACATCTAGAATTTGGAAAAGACGGTGTAGTATCGGGTTTTGTCTACTATATGGAGACATAGGGTAGTGAGAAAAGGGCTTAACAGCAGCTAATGCTAGGAAACCGCAGAGTCATGGTGGGTGGAGTTACGGGACTGGGAAGGGGATTTCCAGAATACGGAGATAAAAGGAAAGAGAGTCTCAGGGGCAGGGCAGACACCTAGGAGGACACAGAAGAGAGAAGAGCTCAGGAAAAGACGGAGGAAGGAAGAGCTCAGGAAAGACAGAGAAGAGAGATGGATACTTGGAGAGGCTGACAGGAGAGCTGCTGACTAAAGGATGCCTGGGGTACCTGTGGCGCCCCCAGGAGTATGGTCGCCACAGTGGCATTACCTTCATCCTAGGGAGTGTGATGCCATTCTTGGAAGCAGTAAAGGGTCTCTCTGTCAGGTAAATACAACACACAGCACAGTTCCCACTCCAGGCCTGCAGAGGGAGCTCTGAACCAAAACTGGGAGAAGAGCTGCTCTCAGGGGGCAAGGAAGGGGAAGTTAGTGAGTTTGTGTGAGGAGGACGAAGTGTGTGGACGAAAGTAGAAGAGCTGGAGGATTGAGCAGCGTTCAGGCTCACTTCTAGCATGGCACATGGTTCCGGGGTCCAGTCCCCGAGGCTGTTTGTGAAACTGATGTTCCTGCAGCAGAAACCGGAGGAATAGGAAGATATAAATGCTCTGTTCCCACATAAGACTCGGAGGCACATCAGCAACGTGTGAGCCAGAAGAAGGAGGCTACAGCTGCCTGCCATACGAGGGGGTTCTAAAAGAGAGCAAGCAAGAGGAACTTCAGTGTAACTCAGTACAGCATGTACCTCAGATAAGCGCTAGAAAGGAGACTACACAACCCATCTGCATAGAGGGATTCCTGAGTTGCTTCCAGGCTGGCCAACTTCTGTTCCATCTGTAATCTGGATCCTGGACTGCACTTGCAAAGCAAAGTAAAAGGTAAAGGAAACTGCACCCTGTTGTGTCATTGCCTTCTTCCTGCAACCCCTTCAACACTGCTACATCTCTGTGCCTAACACTGCACCCTCTTCCTCAACACCTATTCTCACTGCCCTGGGACTACAGCTCTACCTGTGGTGAGATATTACATCTTGCTGCCTTATACCATCTGTCCCAGAGGATCTGCCTGCAGCGTCGGCTTAACCCCTTCATTGCCGAGGACCACAGGTGGCGTCACATATCATCCACTTATAAACTTTAACCAGCCACGCTTAACCCCTTTTACATGGATGCCCAGAGCCACGGACCGGGTCACCTCTACTGTGATACTTCCCTCTGAGATACCGGCCCGGTACCGAGTACCCCACTGCCCTGGCGGGTGATCCATTTTGGTGTCACGAACAGGATTTAAGAAGCCCGGTGTCCCCGGGTCCTGTGTGCCAGAGACTGTGTGTGTGCCATAGACCTATTGCACCATTGCCACCAAAACACCGCCACTTGGCGTGTGCGGGAAGCCATCGTGGGTGGAGTAGGCCAGAGAGCGCGAAAAGTGAAGTGCTGCGCGGGAAGAGACCAATGCGCGGGAAGTGAGAAGCAGAGGCCTGCAGTCCCGGTGTCCCCCGATCATCCAGCCTGTGGAGAGGCAACCGGTAAGCCAGTGCAACCCAGGGCCTGGCCAACGTTAACTAGGGGGGAGGAGAATGTCAGAGGCAAGAGAGGATGCAGCAGTGAACGCCACCGCACCCCCACAGTGCCGCAAGATGCAAGGGCCAGCGCAGCTGCGGCCCCAATGGGACCGCAGAATCCAGCAGCCAGCGCCGCTTCCAGAGTGTAGCAGGAACAAGTGCCCATCACAGCAGTCCCCATAATGCCTCTGTCCATGCCCTATATACCGGGAGCAGCTTGGTTACCGCAGTACTCAGGGGAGTCACATACCCTGAGTGAATTTAAAGAGAGACTGTGCAGTTTGTTTGAGGTGTATCCTCTGTCTGAAAGCCAGAATGTGAACATCCTTATTGGGCAGCTAACTGGTGCAGCGCAAAGGGAAGTAAAAGCCTTGCAGGACATTGATAAAGAGACTGTTAAAAAGATCTTGGCTAAGCTAAGACGCACCTTTGACACTCGCACTGCAGCTGAAATAAAAATGAGATTCTTTGAGTGTAAGCAAAGAGCGCAGGACAGTATACGGGACTATGGTCAACCTGCAGGAGGCGCTGCGAGCCATTAAGCAGATTGACCCAGACAGTGTGAAAGATGGAGACAGACTGTTAAAGGAGCAATTTATTGAGGGACTCCTATTCAGTACCCACAGTGCACAGCTGTGCATCATAGCCCTACAAAACCCTGATCTAGACTTTGCAGACTTTAAGGACAGGTCTATCCGAGTGCTGCATGAACCAAATGTCAGCCGTCCAGCACCCTCTAGGCGCCCAGCGATCAACTACCACCAAGAAGCAGCATCTTTCCCTCCCAACCCTGTGGGGGCTGATGCACAGACTCTGGATAATGATCCATATACAGAACTGTGCCATCAGGTCCAAGAGCTGGCAAAAGTATGGCTGCACTTGCCAAAACTGTGCAGTTCATGCAGGTGTCCTCAAAGGAGAAGATCCAGCTGGCCTCCAGTCCAGAGGATGTCCCATGGCTACAGAAGAAGAGGATCCCGCCACACCGAGGGAGAAACAATGATCGCTATGACCAGGACGGACGTCTGTTGCCGCTGCAGCAAGGCAGGCCACATCGCAAGATTCTGCCACCCTGGGGCAGAGGGCCAACCCCCAGGAGTAGGACCACAAGGCCCAAAGAACTGGCGAGCCAAGTATGTTGGAGGGCGACCGGTCCTCCCAGTGGTGATTGACAGCATCCCCATGAACGCTTTGCTGGACACTGGCTCTCAGGTGACAACTATGCCATATATCCTTTACAAGCGGTATTGGGCTGACTCTAACATAGCATAGCATAACATAGTTTTGAAGGCTGAAGGAAGACCTTATGTCCATCTAGTTCAGCCTATTTTTAGTGCAGGTGCTCTGCATTGTTGATCCTGGGGAAGACAAAAAACCCACAGAGTAGAAGTCAATTTTCTCCATAGGGAAGAAAATTCCTTCCCCTAAGCTGGGTCCACCATCACCTATAATATTATGTTATTCGTAACCTTCTATACTGTTACTCACAAGAAAAGCATCCATTCCTTTCTTAAATTCATTCAGTGAGTTGGCCATCACCACTTCCTCAGGAAGAGAATTCCAGAGTCTCACTGCTCTTACCGTGAAGAAACCTCTTCTATGCTGGTGCAGAAATTGTCTTTCCTCCAAACGAAGAGAATGCCCCCTTGTTCTTGTCACAGTCCTTGGTACCAACAGTTCATTGGAGAGATCTCTGTATTGCCCTCTGATATACTTGTACATATATATTAAGTCTCCCCTAACTCTTCTCTTTTCTAGAGTAAATAGACCTAATTTTGATAACCTTTCTGGGTATTGTAGTGAACTAACTCCATTTATCATTTTCGTAGCCCGCCTTTGAACCCTTTCAAGTTCAGTAATGTCTTTCTTGAGCACCGGCGTCCAAAATTGCACACAATACTCCAAGTGTGGTCTGACGAGTGATTTGTACAGAGGGAGAATTATGTTTTCATCTCGTGTCCTCAGACCTCTTCTAATGCATCCCATGACCCTATTTGCTTTGGTGGCAGCTGCCTGACACTGGGCACTCCAATTTAGCTTCTTATTGACTAAGATGCCTAAGTCTTTTTCCATGTCTGATTTCCCCAGCAGTTTCCCATTTAGTAAGTAATTATAGCATCTGTTTCTCCTTCCCATGTGCATAACCTTACACTTATCTGTGTTAAACCTCATTTGCCATTTTTCAGCCCAATTCTTCAATTTACTCAAATCTGTCTGTAGTTGCAAACTGTCCTCCTTTGTGTTAACTACCTTACATAGTTTTGTATCATCTGCAAATACTGTTATTTTACTGTGTAAACCAACCACTAGATCCTTAATAAATATATTAAATAGTAGGGGGCCCAATACAGAACCCTGTGGTACCCCACAAATAACCCTTTCCCAATCTGATTATGCACCATTAATAACCACTCTTTGTTTTCTATCACTAAACCAGCTACCTACCCATCTACACACGATTTCCTCTAGCCCAAGCTTTCTCATCTTACTTACCAAGCTTTTATGTGGGACAGTGTCAAATGCTTTAGAGAAGTCGAGATAAATGACATCCAATGATTCTCCTTGGTCCATTTGAGAGCTTATATCCTCATAGAAGCTGATCAGGTTAGTTTGACAGGAGCGATCCTTCATAAATCCATGTTGATATGGAGTTAAACATTTATTAACATTGAGATATTCCATAATGGTATCCCTTAGAAACCCTTCAAAAATTTTACCCACAACAGATGTTAAGCTTACCGGCCTATAGTTTCCAGGTTCCCTTTTACACCCCTTTTTGAATATTGGTACATTTGTTTGCCGCCAATCAAAAGGAACAGACCCTGTTTCTATAGAGTCTTTAAATATAAGGAATAGAGGCCTGTCTATCACATTACTTAACTCCCTTAATACCCGAGGGTGAATGCCATCAGGGCCTGGTGATTTGTCAATTTTAATCTTACTAAGGAGGTTCTGCACTTCTTCCTGGGTTAGGCAGGTAATACTTAATGGGGAGTTTACATTATCACTCTGCATTTCCCCTGGCAAATCCTTTTCATTTGTGAACACTGTTGAGAAAAAAGTATTTAAAACGTCTGCTTTTCCCACATCGCTCTCTATGATTTCACCCTCATTGTTCTTTAAAGGGCCGACACAATCAATTTTAATCTTTTTACTGTTTATATAATTAAAGAAAAGTTTGGGGTTTGTTTTACTTTCCTTAGCAATGAGTCTCTCAGTTTCCACTTTTGCTAAATATATTTGTTTTTTACACATTTTATTTTTTTCTCTATAACTTTTTAGTGCTTCTTCATTGCCTTCTTGTTTTAGCTTCCTAAATGCCTTTGTGCTTGTTATTTATTGCCCTTTTACATCCTTATTTAGCCACATTGGTGTTCTCCTGTTCCTAGCCCTTTTATTTCTGTACGGTATGGCTAGCTCAGCTCGCAGTGGGTGTGTAAAACTGATTTAAATATTACCCATTTATTTTCTGTGCTCCTATTTTTGAGGACATTGTCCCAATCAATTCGGCGAAGGTCCTCTTTAAGCTGATCAAACTTTGCTTTCCTGAAATTCAGCATTTTCGTAACCCCCTTCCAGGGCACCTTACTGAAGGACAAGTGGAATTGTATTATATTGTGGTCACTGTTCCCTAGGTGCCCATCGACTCGTAGTTCTGTTATTCTATCTGGCCTGTTGCTTAAAAATAAGTCCAGAAGGGCTGTCCCTCTAGTTGGGCCCTGAACAAGTTGTGACAGATAATTATCCTTGGTTACTGACAGAAATTGGTTTCCTTTCTGAGATACGCAGGTTTCAGTTTCCCAGTCTATGTCGGGGTAGTAGAAGTCCCCCATAGTAATCACCTCATTGTGATTTGCTGCTTTGTCTATTTGTTTCAATAATACATTTTCAGTGGTTTCTGTTATATTTGGTGGCTTATAGCAAACCCCTATGAGGATTTTATTACTTTTCTCTGCTTGCATCTCCACCCATAGAGACTCCACCTCTTCATTTCCCTCTTGTATATCTTCTCTTAGGCCGGGGTCACACTAACCTGCGCAAAATACGGTCCGTAGTTTACAGGCGTAATACGGATGAATGACCCCTAAACAGTGCTCCGTAGGTCATCCGTAGGCAAGGTGCGGTCGCGTATTTTGCGCATGTGAGCATCCGTATGTAATCCGTATGGCATCCGTATGCAATCCGAATGGCAAGATTTTCTCGCAGCCTTGCAAAATGGACATTTAACGGTTTTGAGGCCTACTAACTATTTAAATCATTAGCCTGCACTGTATTTATTGGCTCAGGAACAGGTGGCAGCCTCCATTCTGTCCATTTGTCACCTTGCATACACTAGGTGTGTTGCTGTGGTATGTGCAACATGGCAGACAGTCTGACTTTCAACACAACTGAGCAGGTTCTCTTCAACTGGCTTTTGTCATGGCGCTTTGGCCAACCATACCCAGTGATAGTGGATCCGCGTAGGAGGAGACGCATGTGGGTACATCCACTTTTGAGGCAACAACTCACAAGAGGTCATTTTCACCGCCTCTATTCTTCTCTGTGGAAGCATCCTGTCAAATTCTACCAATACTGTCGCATGAGCCTTGCAACATTTTCTAGATTCTTGGAGACAGTGCGCCCTGGGATAACCTTTCAGGATACAAGGATGCGCAAAGCTATATCTGCAGAGGAGCGACTTCTACTCACAATACGGTATGTACTACACAACCACATTCTCTATGTTCATGATGTGTTGGGCAAAGTTTGAATTTTTGCCTTCTTGGAGTAAGTTTTAGGCCCTCATCTTAGTCCACATATGTTTCAACTTACAGACCCGAATGTTGTGTGGAATATGTACTGAATATCACTTACTCATTGTGCAAAGCAAGATGTGTGTGTTATTTGCTCTGAAATCTTACCAAGTTTGGTATGTATGGACCTGTTTGTTTTGTAAATATGTGCATTCGATAATCATCCTTTTCTGTTGTTCTTCAGCTTCCTGGCCACTGGCCTGTCTTATGCTGCCCTCCACCATGAGTTTCTGATTCGAAGATCAACCATATCTGGCATAGTCAGGTCAACATGCATTGAAATGTGGACAAGACTATATCAAGTTGTCATGCCCGAGGCCAGGATGGAAGACTGGTTGAGGATATCAAGGGACTTTGAGGAAGAATGCCAGTTTCCAAACTGTATTGGGGCCCTTGATGGCAAACATATCCGGGTGCGTAAGCCGCCGAACTCTGGCTCCCAATTCTTCAATTATAAGCATTACTTTTCTGTTGTATTGTCTGGCCGACCCTCAATACAAGTTTATAATTGTTGACATTGGGGCCTATGGAAGGACGGGAGACTCTAGAGTCTTCAATACTTCCATTATGGCTCGGCGGCTACGCACCAACTGGTTGGATCTACCATCACCACGCCAGCTACCAGGCTCCACTCAAGAATGTGTCCCTTATGTTCTTGTGGCAGATGAGGCCTTTCAGTTAACACGCAATGTCATGAGGCCATATCCCCGGCGCAACCTTCACCACAGGCGCAGGATATTTAACTTGCACCTATCACGTGCTCGGTGACTGGTGGAGTGTTCCTTTGGCATTCTTTGTGCCAAATGGCAGGTACTCCAGTCTGCCATTCAGCTGAGTGAACAAAATGTTAATGAAGTAGTGAAAGCCTGTGTGGTACTTCATAACTTAACAAGAATACATGATTGTTCCTCCTCTGCTGGTGTTGTGCGTAGGCCGGACAATGTGGGGGTAGTGGCCATAGTCATACTGCTGAGGTGGGTAGGCCCGTGTCTCATACCCACCAATATAGCCATGTCGTCCCCAACCAGGTTGGGACCAGCCTCCAACACTGGGTTGGAATAAGTGGCCATATTGGTGGGGTTGGCTAGAGCCAGAAATCTGTTGCTGCTGTTGGGAAGGTTAGGTAGGGGGAAGAAGGGGGTGAGGTGTAGGCCCACGTATTAGAGGATGTTCAGACCCTGCTTGAGCAAGCATCTGTGTGGGTGGTCTCATGCGCATTAGATTTCGGGGGGGAAACCTGCCACCTCTCCAGATATTCGAAAAGCTCATATGGGGTATTGGGGGGGTGCTTGCATCAAGCAGAATCTGAAAACATCCCCTAATACGGAGCCTGACCTCACGGGAAAGGGCACGGAGATAAAGGGTCAGGCTACATGAGTAGGCCTCCTCCCCATCAACTGTAGTGACTCTAGGTAAATAATTTAGCAACCCTGTGTCCACATTGGTCCTGCTCTCTTGAACAGCGACCTGGCGCCTTCTTCGGCCTCGCCAGGATGTAACAGCAGCCTGTGGGGATCCCCTGATCTGGCCAGTTGGGCTGCTGCTCAAGTTGCCTGGCTCTTCCAGGATGGGTGATGGGGCAGCAGCAGACCATCCTGGTGATGTGGTTTGTTGGGCAGCCAATGGGTTCTCCTGTGATGACTCATCTTCACCCATGCTTCTTGTAGGGGGAGAAGATGGGCCAGCCACCTCATCCCCTACAGGATCAATTATGGGCTCTGTCTCTGAGCCCGTTCCTCGATCCGTAAATTTGGATTGAGTTCTGTTATGAAATAGAACAGAGGCAAAAATACATCAATATTTTTGGCCCTGTAAAGTATCTGTGTAATGTGGTGTGAGGTATCTACTTACGGTCTCAGATCCAGAATTGGGGCGAGGAAGGAGAGGTGGACGTAATAGATATATTTTCTTTTTACGTATCCCGCATCCCCACTCCTGGACCGCTGCTGGCGTTCCCGGCGGTATTGGTCCCGGATGCTTCGCCAGCGTCTCATCACATCTTCCACTGCAATGTGACAGGAAATATTGTCAAATTCACATATTTGATAGGTCACATTTGCTACCAGTAGTCTAGGCATGTGGCCTTCTGGGGTGTGCTTTCTACCCATGGTGGCATATCTAATTGGGCAGATACACAGGGTCTCTTTAGCTACACTTAATAATTGGTTTGTCTAGGAGGATGAGGAGCTTGTGGCCTAAACCCAAATTATGGCTGTGTGAATCCACGTGTCACATCCAAATCAAACGGCTTCATGAGGAAAAAAGTACATGCACAGGAAGGGGGGTGCTGATTCTATAATCCTTTTTTGTTGTGCGCTAAGGTTACTCATGTTTTGGCTTGTACTTACTAATTTTATGCTGCTCCTCACGTGGTCGATCACCAAAGTCATGGTACATCTGGCGACAGATGCGCCTCCATGACGCCTCCTTTCTTGCCCGGTTGGAATAATTGGCATCACGTTGGTCCCAGAAACCCTGACAACTACAGTTCCTTCAAACTGGAGTTCCTCGCCATAGTCTGGGCTGTTACTGAATGATTCAAGCATTACCTAGCTTCAGCCAAGTTTACCAACTTCACGGACAACAACCCGTTGACTCACTTGGAAACTGCAAAACTAGGTGCACTGGAGCAGCGATGGATAGTCCGGCTGTCTAACTATGAATTCACCATCAAGTACCGAGCGGGGCACAAGAATGCCAATGCCGATGCGCAGTCCAGAATGCCCAATCTGCCAGATGCAGGAGAAGACCCTGAGGCACTCGAAGAAATAGAGTTACCTGCCTTCCACCGGCCAATTGCAGCCCAACATGCCCAAGGAGTGAGAAACAGACAATCTATCGTGAAAGAGGCTACCCTAAATCCATTGCCTCATCATGACTGGGCAGAAACGCAGGATAGCGACCCTGCAGCCTGCCTGGTAAAGGAGCTAATGTCACAAGCTGACTCACGCCCAGGTCCAGATGCTCCTGAAGAAACCCAGCAATTGTGGAAGGAAAGAGGCAGGCTGTTCATCTATGAGGGAAAGCTGTGTCAGAGGAGTATCAATGCCCACACTCATGAGTTGATCTGTCAGGTGGTAGTCCCAAAGAGGGAGGCATTGATGGTCTTGGAAGCGTACCTCAATGGAGCAGGACACTTTGGATGGAAGAAGTTGGAGACCTTGCTCCGAGAGAGATTCTACTGGGCTGGTATGAGGAAGGCCATTGAAAATTGGTGTCGGGAGTGTGGACAATGTAACCTGCACAGGAAGGACGGTAACAGCCAGCGAGCTCCTTTGCAGCCAATAATAACTAAACAACCACTCGAGTTGGTAGCCCTGGACCATGTGAAGCTGGTTCCAAGCCGTTCAGGCTACGTTTATGCTCTTATCATCGTTGACCACTACTCGAGATTCCTGGTAGTCGTGCCTGTCAAGGTTCAAACAGCCAGGACAGCATCCAGAGCATTCCAACAGCACTTTTGTCGACCACACGGATATCCCGAGCGAGTGCTTACAGATCAAGGACCAGCCTTTGAGGCAGAAGTGTTCCAGGAATTCTGTAACTTGTATGGTTGCAAGAAGATCAGGACAACACCGTACCATCCACAGACCAATGGCATGTGTGAAAAGATGAATCAGGTGGTGATCGATCTACTGAAGACATTGCCTTTGGAAGAGAGGAATCTTTGGCCAGAGAAGTTGCCATATCTGGTAGACCTCTAGAATCACATTCCTGTGAATTCCACCAACTGCACTCCAGCCTACCTAATGAGAGTGAAGCCTGGCAAGTTGCCTATTGATTTGGATATGGGAGTCCTTTCACCTGAGGTGACATCACCAGATGCTGACTGGGATACAGAGCGGCAGCAGCAATACCGAAGAGTGCAAGAGTGTGTAGAAAAGAGTCTAGCTCAGGCAAGACAAAAACAGGAGAAGAACTACAATCAACATGCACCTGCAGTCCCCTTGTCACCAGGAGAACAAGTCCTAAAGAGGAAAAGGAGAATGCATAAATTGGATGACCAATGGGAAGCTGAACCCTACACCGTCTTACCATCAAACTTGGACAACACCAAAGTGTGCCTTATCAGTAAGGTTGGAGGAGAAACCTCATCAGCAGTATCGAGGGATCATCTGAAACTGTGCCCTGACCAGCTAAAGGAAAGGATGGGAGAACAAAACAGCCTTCAACCCATAGAAGAAGAAAAGGACAACACTGTACTCGGAGAATTTCCTGCAACCTGGACAAGAGAGGATCAAGCCATCGTAGTTCCTGTCCTAATCTTTCCCAGCCTACTGCAACTGAAATAGAACAGACTCAAGACAAGTCTGAAAATCAGGAAGTTCAGGCAGCGGATGCCACACCAGCAGTGGAGCCAGATAATCCTCGCCCTGCCAGTGGTGAATCTGTCATGCCCACAGTAAGTCTAAGAGTTCGTAGACGGCTACTACCCAGTTTACCAACAGCAGTAACAGGCCCACTAAACCTAAATAGGCCATTAGAAGTACCCATGCTACGCAGATCTACCCGTAGTACAAAAGGTGAGATCCCAGTTAGATATAGAGAGTAAAGTGCAAATAGAAAATGTAAACTGTACATGTAAATATGCAACTTTTCAAGTTTATGTGCCTACAGAAACTCTGTAAGAACTTTTGAACAATCTCAGTTTGTTTTTGATGGACAATAGACCACAGGACTATGCGTGGTCAAAATTCTACTTGTACATAGTTTACCAACTGCTCAGGAAGTGGACCATGGACATTGACGCATGGATTAATCGTCAAAAGGACTATTTTGAAGCTTTGGTTTTTGTAATTTTTCATTTTTGAAATCTTGTTACTGTCATGATCCAGGTTGGATTATGACAGATAAATGCACAAGTAACCTTTTTTTTCCTTAAGCTGTGTGCTTAATGTTAGTTTTGCCCCCGGTGGCCATTAGGGTCATTGCACTGTGGTGGTTTCAGTTCTAGTTTTGTCCCCGGTGGCCGTTAGGGTCATTGCACTCTGGTTACTTTAGTTTAGTGCACGTGATTATAAAGCAGGTGTGATTGCTCTGGCTTTGACCTATTAAAGGGTGTCAGGTGTTGCAATCACGGTTGGTGATATTGCTCATTTCCAACCAAGTCTGGTGGAGGAAGGAACTACAGAGAGGAGTTCTTGGCAGCTCAGGGGAGCTCTGGTGTTATAGCTTCAGATGGAAGCTGAATTCAGGTGTCGAGCTTCAGGGGTGAAGCTGAACTTTGGTGTTGCACTCTGTTGCTTGGAGCAATAGCAACAGAGCAAAGCTAAGAGGTATTTTCCATGTTTGTGACTTCCCTTATGTTTGTTTTAGTGCAGTGGTGGGATTAGTTTCTGCACCGTAAATTTTACTAGAAAGGGCTAGGTGCAGGGCAAGCTAGGGTTTTTAGGTATCCTGCTCGGCGCCAGGTGTGGAACCTGCATAGGGACTGTCAGGAGTGTACAGACACTGAATCAGGGGAGTGCAGGAGGTCTCCACGTCCCCGTTCCCTATCGCAGGGCACTCCATTGTATCGGTTTCCCTTTATTATTTAAATTCACCCTGCTGTATCCAGATACACATGTAATACTGAAATTTGCCTGCTGGAGGCGGTGTATCCGGCTGCATGTAACTTTGTTTAAATTCGCCCTGCTGGAGGCGGTGTATCCAGGGTCACGTGTGTCATAGAAATTCACCCTGCTGGAGGTGGTGTGACCAGTCACACGTGACCATCACAGTTACATTTACAATTGTTCATTTGTTAATATGTTCTGCATGTTTTCTTCAGTCTGGGAGTACTGAATTGCACTAGGGGGGAATGTGGCGCCCCCAGGAGTATGGTCGCCACTGTGGCATTACCTTCCTCCTAGGGAGTGTGATGTCATGCTTGGAAGCAATAAAGGGTCTTTCTGTCAGGTAAATACAACATACAGCACTGTTCCCACTCCAGGCCAGCAGAGGGAGCTCTGAACCAAAACTGGGGGAAGAGCTGCTCTCTGGGGGCCAGGAAGGGGAAGTTAGTGAGTTTGTGTGAGGAGGGCGAAGTGTGTGGACGAGAGGAGAAGAGCTGGAGGATTGAGCAGAGTTCAGGCTCACTTCTAGCGTGGCGCATGGTTCCGGGGCCTGGACCCTGAGGCTGTTTGTGAAACTGATGTTCCTGCAGCAGAAACCGGAGGAATAGGAAGATATAAATGCTCTGTTCCCACATAAGACTCGGAGGCACATCAGCAACGTGTGAGCCAGAAGAAGGAGGCTACAGCTGTCTGCCATACGAGGGGGTTCTAAAAGAGAGCAAGCAAGAGGAACTTCAGTGTAACTCAGTACTGCATGTACCTCAGATAAGCGCTAGAAAGGAGACTATACAACCCATCTGCATAGAGGGATTCCTGAGTTGCTTCCAGGCTGGCCAACTTCTGTTCCATCTGTAATCTGGATCCTGGACTGCACTTGCAAAGCAAAGTAAAGGTAAAGGAAACTGCACCCTGTTGTGTCATTGCCTTCTTCCTGCAACCCCTTCAGCACTGCTACATCTCTGTGCCTGACACTGCACCCTCTTCCCCAACACCTATTCTCACTGCCCTGGGACTACAGCTCTACTTGTGGGGAGCTATTACATCTTGCTGCCTTATACCATCTGTCCCAGAGGATCTGCCTGCAGCGTCGGCTTCACCCCTTCATTGCCGAGCACCACAGGTGGCGTCACATATCATCTACTTATAAACTTTAACCAGCCACGCTTAACCCCTTTTACATGGACGCCCACGGCCACGGACCGGGTCACCGCTATTGTGACACTTCCCTCTGAGATACCTGCCTGGTACCGAGTACCCCACTGCCCTGGCAGGCAATCCATACCAAACAGCTGGACACCGAAGGGGCAGTAAGTGCCGCAGCGGGCAGACCCGGTTGGGGGAAACTCTGTGGCCGTTAGCCTAACAGCAGCCACGGTGGGAGAACCCAGGGGTCTTAGCCAAACAGGAGTAGGAGATGACAGGTACTCGGGCCTAGGAGCAGCAACTGTCGTGTTTGCTATGGATGTCAAGAGGGCACCCAATAAAGTTGGACCTGATTGAACATGTTTCTGCATCTGTCGTCAGTCTGTTCCGCAGCTGAAAGGGACCACCCCCAGTCGGCACATGTACTACACTGTCACCCCCATAGAATCCCCATGTGCTGCATGTCACCCCCATAGAATCCCCATGTGCTGTCACCCCTATAGATTCCCCATGTTCACCCCAATAGAATTCCGGTGTGCTGTCACCCCCATAGAATCCCCAGGTGCTGTACCTCACCCCCATAGAATCCCCATGTGCTGTCATCCCATACAATCCCCATGTGCTGCACGTCACCTCCATAGAATCCTCATGTGCTACACGTCACTCCCATAGAATCCCCATGTGCTGTCACCCCCATAGAATCCCCATGTGCTGCACATCACCCGCATAGAATCCCCATGTGCTGTCACCCCCATAGAATACCCATGTGCTGTCACCCCCAAAGAATCCCCATGTGCTGTTACCCCCAAAGAATCCTCATGTGCTGCACGTCACCCCTATAGAATCCCCATTTGCGGTCACCCCCATAGAATCCCCATGTGCTGTCACCCCCATAGAATCCCCATGTGCTGTCACACCCAAAGAATCCCCATGTGCCGTTTCCCCAAAAGAATCCTCATGTGCTGCATGTCACCCCATAGAATCCCCATTTGCTGTCACCCCCATAGAATCCCCATGTGCTGTCACCCCCATAGAATCCCCATGTTCACCCCAAAAGAATTCCTGTGTGCTGTCACCCCCATAGAATCCCCATGTGCTGTCACCCCCATAGAATCCCTATGTGCTGTCACACCCATATTCATACACATGAAAAAAAACACCACATACTCACCTCGTCCCGCTCCCAGGCGTCCTGCTTCTGCCAATGCCTCCGGAGCTCTGACTCTCCGGCGGTACACAGCTGATGCGATGACATGACGTCATCATGCCAGCTGTTTCACACAATGATTGTGGAGGAAGTGGCCGGAGGTCCCTCCTCCACCAATCTGACAGTGGGCAGGAGACAGCGAGTGGGCAGGCACGGTGCAGCTCATGGACATCAGGTTTCCAGCCCCACGGCTGTCTCGGTCCCCGGGCCGTACTGAGAGCCAGAAGGCCGGATGTGGCCCGCGGGCCGCACTTTGCCCAAGTCTGTGCTAGAAGACCCATGAATCTTCACATTACATGATGCAAGAGGCAGAAAAACAACCCCAAAATATCTTTGAACCTCTACCATATTTGAATGTAACTACTGTGTTCTCCTATTTGTAGGCCTCATTCCATTTACAGTAAACAGTAGAATGATGTGCTTTACCAAAAAGCTCTATGTTGGTCTCATCTGCCCAGAAGACCCCGGCTGACCTTCTAAAAATAGTGAGGACCGCCTGCTGACCCTCCATAAATTGTGTATTGGATTCAGAGATGCTTCCAGGGGTCTTCCTCATGCTGTTCCCATGCCAAGATGGGGGAAATTCTTGAGTTTAACATTGTCTTCCATTATACTCGTTAAGTGGGTTGACCATCCTAGCATTAAGATTTGATTGATTTGAGTAACAATCACTCAAGCATTTTAGTGCTCGCTCATCACTAGTGAAGATTAATATGTTAAAGTGACATCTCATCTACCTCAAGTTCTAACAGACCTTAGTTCTCCTTCCTTTTCCTGTAGGATGGAAATCTTGAAGTTGTCCACTACTTGGAGAACTTCTTGTCATACTCCTCGCTTGGTCCCCATAAAATAATAAAGTTTATACACCTGCTCTCCAGTCGAATGCAGCATGAAAAGGAAGTCTGCGATCAGCTGTAGCCTTGACTTCCTCTTCATGTTCGATTTGTCTGATGGTGGGGATAGTGACATCAGCGTTGATTGGGTGCCTGCATTGCTGTCACAAAAACTGCATGGGAGCCCCAGGAGAGCGAGTGCCAACACCGCAGGGATGGCGCGTCACAGGAGATGAGTATAAGTTTATTACTTTATGAGTGTCAAACATTTTGATCAAGAAGGGGTTGTCTTAATAGTGGACAACCCCTTTAGTTATGAAAAAAAGCATGTAATAGCATGTAATGTAAAACAGTATATACAGACAGTGAGTTTCCTGCTGGTGGTAGATTGATTTAGATCTTCTGACATTGTATTGATGTTTGGAGCCAGTCTGTAAGCTTTGAGCTAAGAATTCACTTTGTTAATTCTTTGCTATACTTTGCACCTCTCTTCTGTTTACCTTTAGTAAGCAGGCTGTATATTGCTTAATTCTTTCTTTTGTTATTTTGCTATTTACTTTATTCATTGTGAGCTCTTTCCTTTGTTCAGCACACCTCTCCTCTTGTAGTTACCGTTTTTTTTCGGATTATAAGACGCACCCCAAATTTTGAGGAGAAAATTTATATAAAATAGCGGTGCTTCTTAGAATCCATGTGTCTTATTGCTTACAGGGGTGGTGGCTGCAGTGAAGCGGGGTCCCAGAGTTGCTGCAGGAGGAGGCAAGAGTGGAGCATTGCTGCAGGCGGCAGGCTGGGATAAGGGAGTGTTAGGATGTGTAGTGTGCCACTGCGGGTGTCCGGTGCTCTGGGTGGTGACTGGTGCTGCTGCGGGGGCTCTGCTGACATTTTCAGAATGGCCAGAGCCCCCCACCCAGTTCCATAGTTTCCTATGCAGTGGACTCAGGGAAAATGGCTGCCAGGGGCGGCGCATATGCAGATTGGTGATCTCGGCTTCAAGATTTCGGGAGATCACACACACTCTGCCCTCAGTGACCAGTGGCGATGTCATTGAACTGAACTGCTGTGACCTTGGTGAGATCCTTGATAACACCGTGAGAGTTTTTGTCACTGTGCTAGCGAGGATCTCACCAAGGTTACAGCAGTTCAGTCCGGCAGGGAACAGAGCCTCAGTGACCGGAGGTAACCTCAATGATGTCACCACCGGTCACTAAGGCTGCGCTCACAGCCTTGAAAACGGTTTATCCCTCAGACATGGATTACAGCGTGGAATAGAACGACAGACAGGTATGGTATATTGCTTTTTTATTTTACTTTTATTACAGGAGAACAAGGGCTTTGGTGGAATAGGCGTTAGGTGAGTATAACTGCGTTTATTATTGATAAATAAAAAAGTAAAACTGTGTTTTGTTTTATTTCTAATAAAGGACTGTATTCTGGCTGTGTCTTTATTTACCATACAACTATAGGATTAATAATGGATATGTGTCTTATAGACGCCTCTCCATTACTAAGCCATGGGCTTGATGTCACCGGACAACATGAAGGTGACATCAACCCCACAAATATGAAACCCACTTGCCACCACTGCAGGGCAAGTAGGAAGAGCCGGGCAAAGCATCAGTAATGGCGCATCTAATAGATGTGCCTTTTCTTGGAAGCTGCGGGCTGCTATTTTTAGGCTTGGGGGCCAAGATCCATGGCCCCTTACCAGCCTGAGAATACCAGCCCCCAGCTGTCTGTAAAAAAAGCAGAAGTGATCAAAAAGCAGAAGTGACTGCTGCATAACTTGGGGCTCCAAATGCTTGCCTGATTTGCAAAGGGGTGAGGTGGAAAACAGATGCCCGTGGGCTGCAGGTGCAAAATCTGCACTTTCAGCAGAGGACCAGGTGGAAGACAAAGCAAAGGAACTGAAGGCACTCTCAGCCAACCAATCTAAAATCACTCCTACTTGTTCTGGCCTCACCATTCCTTCAGCTGTACTTGAGCCTTTGAAATTACACAGAATGTCCTGTCACCTGCAAGCACCAAAGGAAGGTATTTCATTTGGGGGCATAGCAGCCACAGATGGACCATAGCCTCTCTCTCCCTTCAGCAGCTACACCACCACCACCAGGAACTTGACCACATCCCCCATTTGATGATCTTCTCATTGTTTTCATTCCCCCAAAAAAGTGCAGAGTATAACATGGCCTGTATACAAATAGAGCCCACCAAAAATCAATAAAAAAATCCCAAAGCAAAAAAACAGTGTTGGCTATCTCCTCCTATGCCTCTAACCACCTACACCACCATCTCCACCTCGTCATCAACCTTCTCCTCCAGTTGGACCTTCTCCTGGTACAAGATTATTTTTTTTATTTTTTTCATTCAATGTTATTTTAACTAATTTCTCTATCCACATTTGTTTGCAGGGCAATTGACCTGCTCTTACCCCCATTTAGCTTCCTTATGAATCCCTTAACCCTTACTATGACCCTTTTATAGCCATTTTAAAGCTCTGAAGTTGGGTCACCATTATCTTCTATTGGTTTTAGTTTCGGGGTAAAGTTTGGATATCATACCAAATTTTAAACTGCAGGTTGTCCGAACCCGACCATCCATGGGTTCGCTCACCCCTACTTATAATAATCTGATGAATTGGAAAGGTAGGACATTATACCAAGATTTATAATGAGTTGAGGGAGGCCACTTTCAGGTACTTAGAATTTATTAAAGATTTGAGGAATTGGAGAGGGGTAATTGTATTCACTTATAATATGTAGAGACATCCTTTAGTATATAGTATACGCGTTTATTATGTATAGTGCCATCCCTTATTATATAGTGTACTCTCTTGTTATGTATAGTGTCATCCTAAATGTCATAGTTGCCTCTAGAACCATCCTTTTTACATAGCATCTTCTCTAGCTATGTACTGTACTGTCCTATTATTCCATAGTAGCATCTCTTGTTATATAAAGCACTGTCCCTTATTAAATATCGTATTCTCTTTTTATTTTAGTCATAGTGCCCTCTCTTTATTACATAGCACTATGTGACTTGTCCAGTCATGTATTAACATAAAATGTTTTATAATTAGAGATAATCAAATTGATTCTGCATGAATCAATTTGGATTTGAATTCTCTGAGATACCTGGCAACTTTTTACACATTGCAGAAGATTTCATCAGTCACAGAAGACTGACATGACCTCATATACAATGCACAGGCTTCCTCATAATTAAATAATTCATTGCAGGTATCACATCTCAAAGTATAGCATAGCTAATCAGAGGGAACTATCATATTCTGTATAAAGCCTAAGTACCTTTTTGCACTTTTTATCATTTTTGCAGGATGCAGCTAGACTTCTTTATGTTGGCTTGGTTTTTTCTGTGTGATGCATATACGGTATATAGTGCTGAGCAGCCCACCTGCTAATACTATGGGTGTCATTAACCCCTTTCTGTCATTTGACGAACTATCCCATCCATGTGCCCTGGTACTTAATTCCCAGGGACGGGATAGTACGTCACAGCGATCAGCAGCGCCCACGTGCTGAGCGCCACTGATCGCGTCCGGGTGTCTGCTGATTATCACAGCTGACACCCGGCACAATGTGATCGCGGTGTACCGGGGGTTAAGGGGAAGCATCGGCATGGAGGGGGCTCCCTCCGTGCTTCCCTGAGCCCCCCACAGCAGCGCAATGTGCAGTGCTGCTGCAGGGGGCTCCATCCCTGCAGGTCCCTGAATCCAAGATGGTGACGGGGACCTTCGGGGGCCTGCAGGGAGCTGGCTTCCTCAGTGCCTGCAAAGCGCAGGCATGAGGAAAGCCTGTGCAGTGCCTGTGACAGATCGCTGATCTGTCACAGTGATCTGTTATGTGACAGATCAGCGATCTGTCGCATGACAAAAAAAGTGGAAAAATAATTTTAAAAAATCGCTAAATAAATTAAAAAAAAAAGATTCCCTAATAAATTCATTTTTTGGAAATAAAAAAAACAATAAAAGTACACATATTTGGTATTGCCTTGTCTGTAACGACCCACCCTATAAAACGGTCCCATTAGTTAATCCCTTTAGCGAACCCGTTAAAAAATAACAAAAACCCGTTAACAAAAAGTGCAATAACGCGCGATCAAAAAGACGCATATAAATATCCATGGTACCACTGAAAACGTCATCTTGTCCCGCAAAAAACGAGCCACCATACAGCATCATCAGCAAAAAAATAAAAAAGTTATAGCTTGCAGAAAAAAGCGATGCAAAAATAATTATTTTTTATATAAAATTGTTATCATTGCATAAAAGCGCCAAAACATAAAAAAAGAACTAAATGAGGTATCGCTGTAACTGTACTGACCCGAAGAATAAAATCGCCTTATCAATTTTACTGCACGCGGAACGGTGTAAACGCACCCCCCAAAAGAAATTCATGAAACGCTGGTTTTTGTTCATTCTGCGTCCCAAAAATCGGAATAAAAAGCGATCAAAAGATGTCATGTGCCCAAACATGATACCAATAAAAACGTCAACTCGTCCTGCAAAAAATAAGACCTCACATGACTCGGTGGGTCAAAATATAGAAAAATTATAGTTCTCAATATGTGGTGATGCAAAAACTATTTTTACAATAAAAAGCGTCTTTTAGCGTGTGACAGCTGCCAAACATAAAAACCCGCCATAAATAGTAAATCAAACCCCCCTTTATCACCCCCTTAGTTAGGGAAAAATAATAAAATAAAAAAAAATGTATTTATTTCCATTTTCCCATTAGGGTTAGGGCTAGGGTTAGGGCTAGGGTTAGGGGTGTGTTGGGGTTAGGGTTGGAGTTAGAATTGGGGGTTTCCACTGTTTGGGCTCATCAGGTGCTCTCCAAATGCAACATGGCGTCTGATCTCAATTCCAGCCAATTCTGCATTGAAAAAGTCAAATGGTGCTCCTTCCCTTCCAAGCTCTGCCATGCGCCCAAACAGTGTTTTACCCCCACATATGGGGTATCAGCCTACTCAGGACAAACTGCAAAACAACTTTTGGGGCCCAATTTCTCCTGTTACCCTTAGGAAAATAAAAAAATGGGGACTAAAAGATCATGTTTGTTGAAAAAATACGATTTTTTTATTTTCACGCCCGGTCGTTATTAACTTCTGTGAAGCTCTGGGGGGTTCAAAGTGCTCACCACACATCTATATAAGTTCCTTAGGGGGTCTAGTTTCCAAAATTGGGTCACTTGTGGGGGGTTTCCGCTGTTTAGGTACATCAGGGGCTCTCCAAAAGCAACATGACACCCGCAGACCATTCCATCAAAGTATGCATTCCAAAATGTCACTACTTCCCTTCCGAGCCCTGACGTGTGCCCATACAATAGTTTTCTCCCACATATGGGGTATCAGCGTACTCAGGACAAATTGGACAACAACTTTTGGGGTCCAATTTCTCCTGGTACCCTTGGGAAAATAAAAAAATTGGTGACTAAAAGATCACGTTTGTGGAAAAAATACGATTTTTTTATTTTCACGCCCAGGTGTTATAAACTTTTGTGAAACACGGGGGGTTCAAAATGCTCACCACTAGTGTTGAGCATTCCGATACCGCAAGTATCGGGTATCGGCCGATATTAGCTGTATCGGAATTCCGATACTTAGTTCCGATACTTTTTTCATATCGAATACCGGAATCGGAAGTTCCCATAATGCTAGGAGCCCGCTCGATTTGATTCAGCCAATGGGGATCCTCAGAAGTGTGGGCACATCCTGTTAGGCATGTAGGCATGTTAACTACTGGCATGGCTGTGATTGGCTGCTGAAATGATGTCATGATGCACTATAAAAACTGCTGCAGCCGCCATTTCTGGTCACTCTGCTGTGAATTCAGTTAGGGACAGGATGCTGTTGAAGACTGTGAGGGACAGTTAGAAATAGCGATCATCCAAAATATCTATTGCTCTACCCAGGCTACATAATCCACCACTGTAGCATTTTTGTAGCCCAGCAGCGCTGTTTTAATAGCTGTCTGCAAGGGCTTTGTGAGTGCAGACCCACGCTGTGTAGTGTGTCCTGCAAGGACGTCTGCTTGTAGGCCGCCCAGCGTGTGTCTCTGCCTCATACACATTTTTCTTTTATTGCTACTTTTTTTTCTCCTGTATAGTGTGCTTCCATACGTATCCATATACGTTGGTTGCAAACACTAACGGAGTGGACAGCGGAGCCTTTCAGCAGCCTTTCAGTGCTATAGCCCATTTCTCTGCACTGTTTTTGGCTGTCTGATAGGTCTCTCTGTGTGTGAGTGCAGCTCACGTTGCAGTGTGTTCTACAGCCACCGCTAGCTGTAGTCCGCTCAGCGTGCGACACTGCCTCATACATAGTCCTTTTTTTGCAGCTAATTTAGCCAGATTTTTGCTCCTATATTAGTGTGCTTCCAACCGCATCCATTGTCATTGGTTGGTTGCAAACACTATATAGGATTAGATAGAGGAGCCTTTTTGCTGGCTTGCGCCCTTCAGGGCCAGCCAGACTAGTATCACCCTATTTTTTGGAGCCTCATCAATTGCATTGTAGGTTAGCTTCCTGCATTGTAATCGCTCCAAAAAGTTTGTGATACTATAGCTTTCAAACTTTGGTCACATCCTTTTCTTTCCCCCCCCAAAAAAAAAGGAAATAAAGTTCACTAAACACTCCACTTTACAGTTGTCTAGGCCACATTAGATCATATTAAAGTGTAGTACACACACTCTTAGCCAAATTAGTGTTTCTTATACTGGTTAGCAGGTGTTCAGGAATAAGAACACTAAGCCACCCCTTTTTTACTTTTCTGCCTATCTTTATCAGTCTACCAAGATGAAGAAGGCAGGGAGTAAGGCACGTGGTCGTGGCCGTGGAGTTTCAGCAGGGAGAGGACGGGGGGATTCAGCAGGGAGAGGACGTGGGGATTCGGTGTCTGCTGCGGCCACCAGTAACCCGGCATCCCCCACTTTTACCAGGCAACAGTCCTTCATGCGCAGCTTTGTAGGACCTCGCCGTACCCCACTGCTGCGTGACGAACAAATTGAAGCCGTTGTCGGATGGATGGCAGCTAACGCATCCACTTCAATGACTTCCGCATCCTCCCAAGGCCAGAGCACTGAAGAGCAGCCATCTGTCTCTTCACCACCTGCCAAATTGCCCAGGCAGTCTGAGAGCCCTGGACAGGAGCCATCTCAATCTTTACTTCTGTTCTCAGAATCTGTTGGCTTGGAAAGAGGTGGCCAGCCAAGCAGCATTCTAGAGCGTGAAGAAGAGGGAGTATGCAGTGATGCGCAACTGCTTTGTCCCTCTGAATCTGAAGAGGCGGGTGGGCCAGTGCCTATTGTCAGCACACCTCAGTGCTCATCTGATGATGATGAGACTCAGTTGCCAATTTCTGGTGCGTACGGTGCTGGCGAGACAACCCAGGACCAGCCGGTGCTTGAAGAGGGGAGTGGAGATGATGAGGTCCTTGACCCATCATGGCGTCAGCCACAGGAAGGTAGTGGGAGCAGCTCTGAGGAAGAGATTCCCCGAACGGCCAAAAGAGGAGGGAGAGGGCGGGGGCAGACTTGGTTGCCTGTAGCCTCCACTTTGGCACCCGTGAGGAGCAATCCTCTTCCAAAACACAAAACGGGTGCTCCCAGGACTTGGAGTGCGTGGTCTTTTTTTGACACAGTTGCAGATGACATTTGCTTTGTCAAATGCAAGCTGTGTCATCAGAAAGTTAAACGAGGGAAAAATGTGAGCAACCTCAATACCACAAATATGTGGAAACATGTGCGTACCAAGCACGAGGTGGAGTTACACAGACACACTGAAGATGTAGGCCAACCTTCAGCAGCACCTACCACCTCTTCAGCTCGTGTTGGGGCCTCTTCCTCCAGCTCACACACAGCTGGTTCGGCTTCCTCACTGGAACGCCATGGAAGAACCACTGCCACTGTTGTCCAGAGACCCAGTGAAATTCCACCCACTGAACCACGTTCGCAGTCATCATCACACTCCCAGGCCACTCACCAGCAATCGGTAGCACAGGCATGGGAGAAAAAGCGGCCATACTCAGCAAACCATCCCCGAGCACTGGCTCTGAATGCCGGCATTGCCAAACTACTGGCCCTTGGGATGCTGTCATTCAGGCTGGTGGAGACTGACACCTTCCGGAACTTTATGTCATTGGCAGTTCCACAATACAATGTGCCCAGCTGCTTTTATTTCAGCAGGCAAGCAGTCCCTGCCCTGCATAAGCATGTGGAGGGAAAAATTAAAAATGCGCTACTAAATGCCGTCAGTAGCAAGGTCCACCTGACCACCGATGCGTGGACCAGTAGCCATGGACAGGGATGATACCTTTCCCTCACTGCCCATTGGGTCAATGTTGTGGAGCCGGGTACAGATCTGGAGAGTGGCTCTGTACGTATTCTGCCAACTCCAAGGATTGCAGGAATGCAGTCTGTACATATTGAGTCCTCCTCCTACTCTAGTTCCTCGGAATCAGCACTGCGTGAGCCTGTTAGGCCAGATATGAGCACAGGTGTGGCCAAACGTCAACAGGCCGTCCTTAAATTAATTTCTTTGGGGAATCGGAGCCACACAGCACAGGAGCTCTGGAATGCCATCAAGAAGGAGAGCGATGTGTGGTTTGTGCCAGCGAATCTCCAGCCAGGTTTGGTAGTGAGTGACAATGGCCGAAATCTAGTGGCAGCTCTGGGCCTAGGCAACCTCACTCACATACCATGTCTGGCACACGTGCTCAATTTGGTCTTGCAGAGCTTTCTGAGGGACTATCCGGATCTTGATGCACTGCTGCACAAGGTGCGCCTAGAGTGTGCTCACTTGCGGCATTCCAGCATGGCAAGATCGCGCATTGCATCTCTGCAACGCCGATTCCGCCTGCCAGAACATCGCATCATATGTGACCTCCCCACCAGGTGGAATTCAACATTACATATGTTGGAGCGGTTGTGTGAGCAGCAGGCAGCAGTAATGGAGTACCAGCTGCATCAGGCGCAAACAAGTCGCACTGTGCGCCGGACACACTTCATCACCACTGAGTGGGCCACTATGAGGGACATCTGCCAAGTTCTGCGTGCCTTCGATGACTCCACGCGGATGGCCAGTGCAGATGATGCACTAATCAGCATGACTGTCCCCCTCATCTGTCTGCTTCAAAAAACCTTACAAACACTAAGTGAGGAGGTTTTTGAAGAGGTCGAGGATGAGCAGTCAGAAATGCCATCTGCTTCTGGCAAGTCTGGGCAACGTGCTTCCACACAAAGGCCCAGGCAGGGGACACTTAGTGAGGAGGATGACGAGGAGTCAATGGAGGAGGAGGAACACATCTCTCCAGAGGAGGGAGGTACACAAGGCTCTAGTAGTCAGTGTGTACAGCGAGGGTGGGGTGATGCTGAGCAGGCAGAGATGCTGCCTCAAGCTGGGGACAGCATTTCCGGTCCAGTTGGCAGTCTGCAGCGTATGGTTGATTTCATGCTGAAGTGCTTGTTAAATGACCGCCGCATCACCAACATTCTCCACACGGCTGATTATTGGGTGTACACCCTCCTAGATCCTCGCTACCGGGACAACTTACAAAGCCTCATACCACAGTTGAACCAGGAGCGAAAAATGCGGGAGTACCAAGAAACACTTGTGCAGGCCATCATGTTCTCCATTCCCCCCGCAAGTGTTGCTCAAAGCAGCCATGTGGGTAGAGGCAGTGGAGGAAGCTCTGCACAAAGAGGTAGCAGAGGCAGTGCCACAGGACAAGGCAAGGCCAGTATGGCCCAAATGTGGAAAAGTTTTGTGGGACCGCCACAAACGGCGACACCATCACAGACGGCTCCAGTCAGCAGGAGGCAACGTTTCCGTCAGATAGTGACAGACTTCTTGTCTTGCCCTGTTAGTGTTCTCCCAGACAGCTCTTCCCCGTTCAAGTATTGGGTCTCTAAGCTGGATACATGGCCAGAGATTAGCTAGTATGCATTGGAGGTGCTGCCTTGCCCTGCTGCCAGTGTATTATCGGAACGTGTCTTTAGTGCTGCAGGTGCTGTGGTAACAGACAGTCGCACGCGACTATCCGCCGATCATGTTGACCGGCTTACTTTTCTGAAAATGAACAAGGCCTGGATCTCACCTGAATTTGCCAGTCCTCTTCCAGAATAAATAATTGGCTGCAACAGGATCCAGGTCTCCTGTTGTGTTCATGTTTCTATGACCTGAACTTTATTTCCTGGGCTACAGCAATGCCCGTTGTTGCTCAGAAGTGCTGTCCACACAGACAAAACACTCGCTCATGTGTAAATGGGGTTCGGTAACGTCAGCTGATCCCCTGCTGTGTGTATGGCAAAGTGTCCTGCTCCCTCCACAGTCAAACAACCTCAGATTTACACCTGGCTCCAAGTAGGCCTCGGCCTACTACCTGATTTTCCCTGGGCTCCGACACCGCCAGTTGGTGCTCAGAAGTGCTGTCCGCACAGACAAAACACTCGCTCATGTGTAAGTGGGGTTCGGTAACGTCAGCTGATCCCCTGCTGTGTGTACGGCAAACTCTCCTGCTGCCTACAACTTCTGACTACCTCTGATTTAATATGTTCTCTGATTTGCCCTCTGTCTCCACTCTGTTTTGAGTATTTCCTCCGGCCTACAACACCGCCTGTTTCTGCTCTCAAG
This sequence comes from Dendrobates tinctorius, assembly GCF_039654945.1. Taxonomy (NCBI): domain Eukaryota; kingdom Metazoa; phylum Chordata; class Amphibia; order Anura; family Dendrobatidae; genus Dendrobates; species Dendrobates tinctorius. The sequence continues at coordinate 23,162,829 of NW_027361739.1, read as the reverse complement.
TGCCGTCTGCACAATCCACACTTGTTCCTGTGTTACCTGGGTCCTGTAACATCTGCTCATCTCCAGTGTTGAGCACGGCAATGTCTCCTGCTTTGTCTACATTCCCACTACTTGTAGTGGAAATGTGGACAGAGCAGGAGACATTGCCTGACTCACCTCTAGGGAGAAGCTGCTGTTACAGAACCCCAGTAACACAGGAACAAGTGTGGGTTGTGCAGACGGCATTTCAGAGCAGCAACTGACGTGGTTGGAAGCCAGAGGAAATACTCGAAACAGGGTGAAGACAGAGGCCTAATTGGAGTACGTTGACAGTTAGTAGTAGTCTAGAAACAATCGCAAACTGCCACCAAGTAGGCCTCGGCCTACTACCTGATTTTCCCTGGGCTCTGACACCGCCAGTTGGTGCTCAGAAGTGCTGTCCGCACAGACAAAACACTCACTCATGTGTAAGTGGGGTTCGGTAACATCAGCTGATCCCCTGCTGTGTGTATGGCAAAGTATCCTGCTCCCTCCACAGTCAAACAACCTCAGATTTACACCTGGCTCCAAGTAGGCCTCGGCCTACTACCTGATTTTCCCTGGGCTCCGACACCGCCAGTTGGTGCTCAGAAGTGCTGTCCGCACAGACAAAACTCTCGCTCATGTGTAAGTGGGGTTCGGTAACGTCAGCTGATCCCCTGCAGTGTGTATGGCAAAGTGCTGCTGCCTCCAAATTCAAACAACGTCTTATCTTAAACTGCCTCCAAGTAGGCCTCAGCCTACAAAATGACTATCCCTGGGCTCCAACATCGTCAGTTGTTGCTCGGAAGTGCTGTCCACGCAGAAAAAAACACTTGTTCATGTGAAAGTGGGGGTCGGTAACGTCGGCTGATCCCCTGCTGTGTGTACGGCAAACTCTCCTGCTGCCTCCAAAGTCAAAATAACTCCGATTTACACCTGGCTCCTCGGCCTGTACCAGTAGGCCTCGGCCTGTGCCATGATTGTCCCTGGGCTCCAACAACGCCAGTTGGTGCTCGGAAGTGCTGTCCACACAGAAAAACACACTCGTTCATGTGAAAGTGGGGTTCGGTAACTTCAGCTGATCCCCTGCTGTGTGGAGGGCAAAGTGCTGCTGCTTCCAAATTGTAACTACTTCAGATTTAAACATTCTCTGTCTCTAGTATTTCCCCTGACCTCCAACACCACCAGTTCCTGCTCACAGTTGCCGTCCACGCATTCCACACGTGTTCCTGTGTTCGTGGTGTTCTGTTACGTGAGCAGATCCCCCAATGTGTGTCCGCCACTGTCTCCTGCGCTGTCCACCTTCCCACTGCAAGTGGCAGACACACATCAGGGGATCTGCCGACATTACAGAACCCCAGTAACCCAGGAACACGTGTGGATTGGGTAGACGGCTGCTGTACGCATAAACTGGCGGTGTTGGTGGACACGTGAAATCCTGGAAACAGAGTGGAGACAGATGCCTAATTGGAGAATGTTGACAGTCTGTTGTAGCCTACAAACAATCAAAAACTGCCACCAAGTAGGCCTCATCCTGCACCATGATTTTCCCTGGGCTCCAACAACGCCAGTTGGTGCTCGGCAGTGTCTTTGGCATGGGTACTCCCTGTTGCCCAGCCTGGTTCCAGCACGCCAGCTGTTTCCGGGTAGTATCAATGTCACTATGCCACCAATCCGTTGTCCTGTCGTCTTGCGGCCGGGTTAGCCGACTCTACGGTGCCTGCAGTTTAGGTGACTCCTATGTGGGCTGCGGGAACTGGCACTGAAGGCTGGATCCGTAGTGCCAATGGGACATGGACCCCCTGTAGGACTGTGGGTTTTCGGTAACTCCGGCCGGCTTGCAGCCTGGCTACTTTGCTTTGAATGGGTACCTTCTGCTACCCATCCGGGTGCCAGCACTGTCTGCTGGTTCTCGCCACAGCCTTTGGCCTAGGTGCCTCCATCTCGATATCCGAGGTCGAGCACCGTCAGCTGGTCCTTGGTAGTGCTTTTTAGCACAGGTACCTTCTGCTTAGTAACCGTGGTCCAGCACCGTCAGTTGGTCCTTGGTAGTGCCATTGGCTCTTGTTCCTTCTGCTACCCATCCGGGTGCCAGCACTGTCTGCTGGTTCTCGCCAGTTTCTCAGCCTTCTTGTACCTTCTGCTACATTTCCAAGATCAAGCTTTTTGAAATTGTCTTTGGTAATCCTTATTGATCTCCATGACGACGACCCTGATGACGACGACCCTGAAGACCACACCAAAGAAGACCAGAAATATGACCCTAAATAATAAGACCAAGAGGACAAAGAACATGAAGACAACCACCAAGATACAGAACAAAAGACAGAAGAACAAGAAGCAGAAGAAGCAAAAGCAGAAGAACAGAAAGCAGAAGAACATTAAGCATAAGACTTAAAATCAGCATAGAAGAAATCAAAATTATAAGCAGAAGAAGACTAAGCAGTAAATGGGGGTGAGTCCGTTCCTCCTCGTGGTGCCCCTGGAAAATGCCTGCTGCTGCAGGCCAAACTGAACGCGGACAAATCCTGCTGTAAATCTTTAGTGACAGGCAGAACGTAAGGTGTAATCTTATAACTTTTATAGATAAGTACTACAGGAATGCCTGTCACCATAAGAAAATGAAGACAAAGAAGAATAAGAAGAAGATGAAGAAATAGCATATTAAAATTAATAATAGCTGAATAAGAAGAATATGAAGAATGGAAAAAAAAATTAATGGGAAGAAGATGAAGAAGAAGAAGATGAATAAGCTGAAGAAAAAGTTGATGAAAAAAATGCTACTGCTGTGGATCATGAAGGAGAAAGTGTGGGAGAAGTACAAAAGAAGGTGAAGAGCATGGAAGTTGTGAAACATACATATCTGACAAAATATAAAAAAGGTTAACATAGTCAATATCTTTTTAACTCCGAACGTCTTGAAAAAAAAAATTGGAATTAATGCTATGCCATGTGATTTGAATAAACCACTATGCCTTTAATGTCTCCTCCACCTCCCACAATTCATTCTACATGATTCTTATTTGTTTTCAATTATGTAGAATTAGCCAAAAAGGAAATAAAGGGCTTTTTTTAATTCCGATATCGGAAGTCCCATTGACTTGAATGGGACTTCCGGTATCGGAATCGGCGATACCCGATATTTTTTTCGTATCTGGCGATACCATCCGATGCGATATTTTTGGGTATCGAACGGTATTGCTCAACACTACTCACCACACATCTAGATAAGTTCCTTGGGGGGTCTAGTTTCCAAAATGGTGTCATTTGTTGGGGGTTTTCACTGTTTTGGTACATCAGGGGCTTTCCAAACGTGACATGGTGCCTGATCTCAATTCCAGCCAAAAACGTCAAATGGCGCTGCTTCCCTTTTGAGCTCTGCCATGCGCACAAATAGTGGTTTACCCCCACATGTGGGGTATCAGCGTACTCAGGACAAATTGCACAATAACTTTTAGGGTCCTGTAACCCTTGGAAAGATAAGAATTGAGGGTGAAAAGATCATTTTTGTGGAAAAAATATGATTTTTTAATTGTACGGCTGTACGTTATAAACTTCTGTGAAGCCCTTGGGGGTTCAAAGTTCTCACCACACATCTAGATAAGTTCCTTGGGGGGTCTAGTTTCCAAAATGGTGTCATTTGTGGGGGGGTTTCCACTGTTTTGGTACATCAGGGGTTTTCCAATCGCGACATGGTGTCCGATCTCAATTCCAGACAAAAAAGTTAAATAAATAGTCGTTTACACCCACATATGGGGGGTATCAGCGTACTCAGGACAAATTGCACAATAACTTTTAGGGTCCTGTTACCCTTAGAAAAGTAAAAATTTGGGGTGAAAAGATCATTTTTGTGGAAAAAATATGATTTTTTAATTGTACCGCTGTACGTTATAAACTTCTGTGAAGCCCTTGTGGGTTCAAAGTTCTCACCACATATCTAGATAAGTTCCTTGGGGGGCCTAGTTTCCAGAATGGGGTCACTTGTGGGGGGTTTCCAATGTTTAGGTACATCAGGGGCTCTCCAAACGTGACATGGCGTCCGATCTGAATTCCAGCCAATTTTGCATTGAAAAAGTCAAACAGCGCTTCTCCCTTCTAAGCTCTGCCATGCGCCGAAACAGTGGTTCCCCCCCACATATCAGATATCAGCGTACTCAGGACAAACTGCACAATAACTTTTGCAGTCCAATTTCTCCTGTTACCCTTGGGAAAATAAAAAAAATTGAACCTGAAGTATTTTTTTGTGAAAAAAAGTTAAATGTTCATTTTTTTTTTAAATATTCAAAAAATTCCTGTGACGCACCTGAAGGGTTAATAAACTTCTTGAATGTGGTTTTGAGCACCTTAAGGGGTGCTGTTTTTAGAATAGTGTCACTTTTGGGTATTTTCTATCATATAGACCCCTCAAAGTGACTTCAAATGTGATGTGGTCCGTAAAAATAAAATGGTGCTGCAAAATTGAGAAATCGCTGTTCAACTTTTAACCCTTATAACTTCCTACCAAAAAATTTTGTAGTTGTTAATTTAAGGAGTTAATTCGTTGTAAAAAAATGTGTGGACTCCCACGGTAATTTGTCAATGCGGGAGCCCACACATTTTTTTACAATGAATTAACCCCTTAAATTAACACCTGCACCTCCCAAATTTTACACATCAACCCTCATCTAATTACTAATGAAAGACATACAAAAAAAACCATGAAATTAAATGGTTTACTGTATGTAAACCATGTGTCATTTCATGTCGGGTTGGGGAATGATTTGACAAAAGCCGGCAATTGAATTAACAGCTATTCTGCTATGAAGAACTCTGTGAAATATACTGTATAGCGCACTGAATTGCCGGCGTTTCTAAAAGACACCGGGTGCGTATTTCTCGCAAGTCACACATCTGGTCCGTGTGTAATACGTATTTTTAGCGCACCCATAGACTTGCATTGGCGTACTACGGGTGTAGTACGCTGACAATCGCAGCATGCTGCGATTGGCACGGACCGTAGAGTACAGACGATAAATATACGGCTGATGGGAGCTGCCCCATAGAGAATCATTGGTCCGTGTGTAATGCGTGCTTTTAACGCCTCTCACTCGTCCGTATTCCTCTCTAGTGTGACCCCAGCCTAAGGCTCATTCACACGTCAGTATTTGGTCAGTATTTTGCATCAGTGTTTGTATGCCAAAGCCAGGACTGGAACTTACCGAGAAAAAAATATAATTGAAAGACTGACTCCTGTTCTTTATTTTGGAGACATTCCTGGCCTTGGCATACAAATACTGATGAAATACTGATCAAAAATACTGATATGTGAAAGAGGCCTTAGTCAGGGTTTTGGTGAGTCAACCTTTCAAATGTGATTTTTTGAAATTTTGGGAAGTCTTTCCTTAAAAGCCTAAGTAGGAAATTAAGAAGCCATTATAGGGTGATTTTAGGATAGTGAAAGGATGTCATAACTCTTCACTCAGCAATAGAGATAGGAAGAGAAAGCCCTAAAACATCAAATAAATATTCCAGTCAGTAATGTATTGTACATCCGCAGCAGTAAATAAGATCAGTGTAGTAGTCGGCAAATATTATTGAGATTCACTTGATAAAATATAAAACAGGTGCTAACTGCAGCAGCAGTGCCGGACTCAGTATGCTTGATCAGTGATATCACATAACTGTCAATTGTCCTGCTGCAGTTGAATTACAATGGAACATTTTTTTCTTCATTTTTAATGCATTAGAAAGCAACAGTAAGACAGCACATTAGAAAAAAAATTCTGAAATCAGTGTCCCATGGTGTGCTTGCTTGTTGCAAGTGAATTTACTCATTTTTTTCTTATCTATACATATAAAACTCAAAATCTATATTAGCCTGCCCTATACAAATCCACAGTTCTCCCCCGATTTGTGTGAAATTTGGCATGCCCCCCCTCCACCCACAGGAGCAGAATACTACGCATGTTACATCTCACTAGCATCCCCCCATCATGAGATAGGGGCCCTGGAAGTTAGGCCTTATACTTGTAATGGGGAAATATTAAATCTGTAGTAGCCCGCTCTGTCACGCCATTCTGTCTGTATCTGCTTGTCGGCGTGACAATGCATGTGTCTGCTTTAACCCCTTAGGCTGGAGTCACACTAAGCTGCGCAAAATACGCTCCGTATTTTACATGCGTAATACGGATGAATCACCACTAAATAGTGGTCCGTAGGTCATCCGTAAGCAAGGTGAGGTCGCGTATTTTGCGCATGTGTGTATCCGTATGTAATCCGTATGCAATCTGTATGGCGAGATTTTCTCGCAGCCTTGCAAAATGGACATTTAACGGTTTTGAGGCCTGCAAACAATTTAAATCATTAGCCTGCACGCTATTTAGATACTCAGAAACAGGTGGCTGCCTACATTCTGTACATTTGTCACCTTGCTTTCACGAGGTGTGTTGGTGTTCTTTGTGCAGCATGGCAGAGGGTCTGACATTCAATACAACTGAGCAGGTTCTCTTTACCTGGCTTTTGTCATGGCGCTTTGGGCAACCATATCCTGTGATAGTGGATCCGCGGAGGAGGAGACGCATGTGGGTACATCCACTTTTGAGGCAACGACTCACAAGAGGGCATTTTCACCACCTCTATTCGTCTCTGCGGGAGCATCCGGAGAAATTTTACCAGTACTGTCGAATGAGCATTTCCACATTTGATCGCCTCTTGGAGACAGTGCGCCCTGGGATCACCTTTCAGGACACTAGGATGCGCAAAGCCATATCTGCAGAGGAGCGACTTCTACTCACAATACGGTATGTACTACACAACCACATTCTCTATGTTCATAATGTGTGTGTTAATTTATGTTTTTTGGCCTTCTTGGACAAAGTTTAATGCCCCCATCTTACTCAAAATATGTTTCACCTGACACAGCAGAATGTTACATCTAATATGTCCTGCATATCACTTAGTCATTGTGCCACCAAATATGTGTGTGTTCTTCTCTCTCATTTCCTACCAAGTTTGGTCGGCATGTAACTGATTTTTTTTTACTTTAGCCATTCTAAACTGTACTCTTTCTGTTGTTCTACAGCTTCCTGTCCACTGGCCTGTATTATGCCGCCCTCCACCATGAGTTTCTCATTGGAAAGTCAACCATTTCAGGCATAGTGAGGTCTACATGTGCACAAATCTGGACAAGACTCCATCAGGTGGTCCTACCCGAGCCCAGGATGGATGACTGGTTAAGGATTTCAAGGGACTTTGAGGAGGACTGCCAGTTTCCAAATTGTATTGGGGCCCTGGATGGCAAACATATCAGGGTGCGTAAGCCGCCGAACTCAGGCTCCCAATTCTTCAATTATAAACAATACTTTTCTGTTGTATTGTTGGCTCTGGTAGACCCTCAATACAAGTTTATAATTGTTGACATTGGGGCCTATGGAAGGACGGGAGACTCTAGAGTCTTCAATACTTCCATAATAGGTCGGCGGCTACGCACCAACCAGTTGGATCTACCACCACCACGCCAGCTGCCAGGATCCCCCGAACAATCAGTCCCTTATGTCCTTGTGGCAGATGAGGCCTTTCAGTTATCACGCAATGTCATGAGGCCATATCCCCGGCGCAACCTTGACCACAGGCGCAGAATTTTTAACTTGCGCCTATCACGTGCTAGGCGACTGGTGGAGTGTTCCTTTGGGATTCTTTGTGCCAAATGGCGGGTGCTCCAGTCTGCCATTCAGTTGAGTGAGCAAAATGTGAATGAAGTTGTCAAAGCCTGTGTTGTTCTGCATAACTTCACCAGGATACATGATTGTTCCTCCTCTGATGGTGTTGTGCGTAGGCCGGACAATGTGCGCAGGGTGAGACCACCTATCATCCCTCAACGTAGACCGCTCTCTGGCCTCAAAGTGCGTGATATATTCACGAATTACTTTATCTCACCTGAGGGGGCAACTTCTTGGCAAGAGAATGCTGTGTCTATGTTATAATTTGTTTCTTTAAAAGTGTGTCTAAATATACAGTGGGGCAAAAAAGTATTTAGTCAGTCAGCAATAGTGCAAGTTCCACCACTTAAAAAGATGAGAGGCGTCTGTAATTTACATCATAGGTAGACCTCAACTATGGGAGACAAACTGAGAAAAAAAATCCAGAAAATCACATTGTCTGTTTTTTTTTCATTTTATTTGCATATTATGGTGGAAAATAAGTATTTGGTCAGAAACAAAATTTCATCTCAATACTTTGTGATATATCCTTTGTTGGCAATGACAGAGGTCAAACGTTTTCTGTAAGTCTTCACAAGGTTGCCACACACTGTTGTTGGTATGTTGGCCCATTCCTCCATGCAGATCTCCTCTAGAGCAGTGATGTTTTTGGCTTTTCGCTTGGCAACACGGACTTTCAACTCCCTCCAAAGGTTTTCTATAGGGTTGAGACCTGGAGACTGGCTAGGCCACTCCAGGACCTTGAAATGCTTCTTACGAAGCCACTCCTTCGTTGCCCTGGCGGTGTGCTTTGGATCATTGTCATGTTGAAAGACCCAGCCACGTTTCATCATCAATGCCCTTGCTGATGGAAGGAGGTTTGCACTCAAAATCTCACGATACATGGCCCCATTCATTCTTTCATGTACCCGGATCAGTCGTCCTGGCCCCTTTGCAGAGAAACAGCCCCAAAGCATGATGTTTCCACCACCATGCTTTACAGTAGGTATGGTGTTTGATGGATGCAACTCAGTATTCTTTTTCCTCCAAACACGACAAGTTGTGTTTCTACCAAACAGTTCCAGTTTGGTTTCATCAGACCATAGGACATTCTCCCAAAACTCCTCTGGATCATCCAAATGCTCTCTAGCAAACTTCAGACGGGCCCGGACATGTACAGACTTAAGCAGTGGGACACGTCTGGCACTGCAGGATCTGATTCCATGGTGGCGTAGTGTGTTACTTATGGTAGGCCTTGTTACATTGGTCCCAGCTCTCTGCAGTTCAGATTCCACCATGACAGGCAAGGCTACCTCACATCTTTCACACAGATATTACCTGTCTGTAGAACAGACAATATTTAAGCATGCTATACTGGAAAGGATGAAAATACAAAACTCACTTGTTAAGACATAGAGAGAGCGTGATATTCTGAATGCTGGTCGCCTCAAATTGTTTTACTAGAGATTGCTAACAACAAAGTTGACTACTTAACTAAAGGCAAGCACGCCTTTCCTATGCGTTAGCAAGTGACTAGCGTATTTTCATCCTTTCATGTAACAGTATAGCGCATTTAAATATTCTCTTTTATACACACATTTAATATCTGTGTGAAAGGCGTGAGGTAGCGTTGCCTGTCATGTTGGATTGTTTCATATGTTTGGAAAACATTGTTTAAAAATGTGAGTGTTAAATTATGTTCTAAATGTTGGTGAAGGAGAACACCTGTTTTTTTGTCTAGATTAGAAGCACCAGTTACATGTCACTGGACATCTCCAAACTTTTGAATCATAAATCCTCATATGTAGGGGAAGGGGAATGTGGAGGAACAGACTGTGGGTGCTGCTGGACATTGTGGGCAACATCGCCCTGTGTGGGGCCATACTGTTGCCCATAATGCTGTGGTTGTCCAGCCTCCTGGGCCTGTTGGTGATACTGGCCAGAGTACTGATGATGGTGAGGGGCTTCTTGTTGGCTATGGTAGGCCCGTGGCTCATACCCACCAACATAGCCAGATCGTCCCCAACCAGGTTGGGACCAGCCTCCAACACTGGGTGGGTACAAGTGGCCATATTGGTGGGGTTGGCTTGAGGAAGACATTTGGGGCTGCGGAATAGAAGGATGGGTAGGGGGAGGAAGGGCTTGAGGTGTTGGCCCATGTATTAGGGGCTGTTCAGACCCTGCTTGAGCATGCATCTGTGTTGATGGTCTCATGCGCATTTAATTTCTTGGTGAGAGCTGCCACCTCTCCAGAAATTTAAACACCTCATATGGGGTATTGGGGGGGTGCTTGCATCAAGCAGGATCTGAATACATCCCCTAATATGGAGCCTGACCTCACGGGTAAGGGCACGGAGATAAAGGGTGAGGCTACGTGCATAGGTCTCCTCACCATCATCTGTAGTGACTCTGGACAAGTAAGTCAGCACCCCTGTGTCCACATTGGTCCTGCTCTCTTGAATGGTGACCTGACGCCTTCTTCTTATTCGCCGTGATGCTAGAGCAGCCTGTGGGGAGGGCCTGATCTGGGCAGTTGGGCTGCTTCTCAAGTTGCCCGGCTCTTCCAGGATGGGTGAGGTTGCAGCAGCAGACCATCCTGGTGGTGTGTTCTGGTGATGCCTCCTCTTCAGCCATCCTTCTTGTAGGGGGAGAAGATGGGCCAGCCACCTCATCCCCTACAGGATCAATAATTGGCTCTGCCTCTGAGGCCATTCCTCGATCCGTAAGCTTGGATTGAGTTCTGTTATGAAATAGAACAGAGGCAAAAATACATCAATATTTTTGTCCCTGTAAAGTATTTGTGTAATGTTTTTGTGTCATGTGGTGTGAGGTATGTACTTACGGTCTCAGAGCCAGAATTGGGGCGAGGAAGTTCAGCCGGTCATAGTATATATATTTGCGCTTTACATGGCCAGCATCCCCACTCCTGGACCGCTGCTGGCGTTCCCGGTGGTACTGGTCCCGGATGCTTCTCCACCGTTTCATCACATCTTCCACTGCAATGTGACAGGAAAGATTGTCAAAATCACATATTTGAGAGGTCACATTTTCAAACAGTAGTCTAGGCATGGGGCCTTCTGGGGTGTGCGTTCTACCCATGGTGGCATATGTAATTGGGCCGATACCCAGGGTCTCATTAGCTCCACTGAAACTAATTTTATTGGCTAGGAGGATGAGGAGCTTGTGGCCTAACCCTTAATTATGGCTGTGTGAAGCCACGTGTCACATCCTAATGTAACGGCCTCATGAGGCTAAGAAAAGTACATGCACAGGAAGGGGGGTGCTGATTGTACATTCATTTTATAGCGCGCGCTAAGGTTAATTATATTTTTATGGTTGCACTTACGAATTTTATGCTGCTCATCACGTGGTCTGTCACCAAAGTCATGGTACATCTGGCGACAGATGCGCCTCCATGACGCCTCCTTTCTTGTGCGGTTCGCATAGTTTGCGTCGCGTGGGTCCCATATTTCTGGACGCTCCTGCACCAGCACAATGAGGAGCTCTACATTAATGTATGTGGACACCATGCTCCTGTACTCCGTGGAGGCTGACTTCCTGGATGTCTGGAGCGTTTTTTTAGCTCATTTGCATGTCTAGGCTTCCTGATGATGGATTGGCCCATTTCCTGTTCAGCAGCCAAAAGACCTGCGTATTGCTCGCAGGTCACACGTGTGTTCCGTGTGTAATCTGTATTTTTTGCGCACCCATAGACTTGCATTGGCGTTCTATGGGCGTAGTACGCTGACAATCGCAGCATGCTGCGAGTGGCACGCAGCGTAGGATCCGGAGGAGAAATATACGCCTGGTGCGAGTGACCCCATAGAGAATCATTTGTCCGTGTCTAATGCGTGCTTTTAGCACCTCTCACTCTCCCGTATTCCTCGCCAGTGTGACTCTGGCCTTACTCCTTTCCCCCTAATTGAGCTGGGATACTGCTGGCTTTTACCTGTATGGAGCCTGATCAGTTCCCGGCTCTGCTGGGTAGCTGCACATGTGTTGTTAGGTCTTTGCTTTGCTGCTTGACCATCCACATGTGCGGTCCCTGGTTGCTGCTGTGGAAGCTGTCCGCAGGTTGTGAGGTCATTTGCAGCTTGTGCATGACTTTCCACGTGTGTCTTGGCTGGCAGCCATTGCAAGGTGCTCTAAGCTGCAGTTCCTGCACTGATTGTGCTGCAATGGTTTCTGTGTGTGCTTAGGGCATGCGCAGCCACAGTAGTAGTGTACTTGAAATGCTGTGTCCAGCCAATTGCTGAGGGGCAGCCCCTTTATAAACTTACCCTGCCCTATGGGCAGGGCCAGAGCTACTCACAAAGCTCCTGGACTTTGCCATGTGTGTCTTGCGTCTGTGTCTCTGGACCTCGTCTGTCTCGGTTATGGTACCAAAGTCCCTGCCTTGATTCCTGCTTTGTCCTGTACCCTCGCCCTGCCCCGGAGGTGGTATATCTGGGCCTTGATCCTGTACCTATCCCGTACCTGACTATGTCTGAACTGTCTGCTCTGTTATGTTCCTGGAATCCCTCTGTGTTTGGAGCCTCGCACCCAGTGACTCTGAGACTCTTGTAACCGGTGTTCCTGCTGAGCATCTACTATGCTGTGCTCTGACTACCATGCGGTGCTAGCTCCATGCAGGCCCAGCAATCCTGCGGTGTTAGCACCATCACGCTTGAGTTCCTTCCTAGGTCCAATGCCCGGAGCCTGTTGTCCGCAGTCTGGAACCTGATGACCGCTGCCTGGAGCTGGATGACTGCATTGGTGCCTGTAGGTCATGTTGGATGTCCGGAACCAAACGACTCTCGTCTGATATCTGCCGGTGACTCTGATATCCTGTGGGTGACCCTGATGTTCTGATGACCTCGTGTGTCCTGATGACCTCGTGTGTCCTGATGTCCTGATGACCTCGTGTGTTCTGATGTCCTGCCTGTGTCCCGATGTTCCGCTTATGAGTGCCTCGGTGATCCAATGGTGCCTTGGGGTCCACTGGGTGGTACCCTTCTGGGAGGTGTGGAATCAGGAGCGTGGTTTAGCCCTGTTTTGTCTATGTACTCTGACTTTACTTTAAGTAAACTTTACTTTATTTATACCTGAAGTTGTTATCTAGTCCTATGTGTCTTCTTTGTCCACATGCTCAGCTGTCACAGAGTCCCGGTTGCTGCCTTCCCTAGTTCAGGTAGGCCCGGGTCCCCCTCTGTGGTATAGAGGGTCCGTATTGCGTCCCCGGGGGATGCTCGCCCCTCGCCATCGGCGTGGAGGCGCCTGCTGGGCCGCGGCTGCAGTCGTGACAGCTCTATACAAATCCACAGTTTTTGCCCGATTTGGGTGAAATTTGGCATGTCCCCTCTCCACCCACAGGAGCAGAATACTGCGCACGTTAAATCTCGTTAGCATTCCCCCATCACGAGATTGGGGCCTCTGAAGTTAGGCTCTATACATATAATGGAGAAATGTGAAGGTGAAAGTAAAAGTGCTCAGGGGAAAACAACTGTTGTGACTGACAGGGACGGATTATAGTGACGGCGCCAAAGAGTCGCTGCTAAAGGGGCCGCACCACCACACACAACACACAAACATTTCACAAACACCATACAAACATCACACAGACAGCATACATGCATCAACCCACAAGCACACCACACAAATGCCTCATCACACCTAACACCCGACCACTCTAGACACAACACAAACACTACCCCACAAATACCACAACACCACCCCATAAATACCACATGCACACCACACACGCTCATGCAAGGACCACACAAGCATGCAAACACACTCAGATGGATACACCATCGTGCGAGTCTCTCGCAAGTGAGTGTGAGCCCTTATCCCAGGGATGACTTTAGGACAGGTTTTTAATTAAAAGAAAGCATGAAAAATCTGTCAGAGTGCTTTCATTGAATCAGATTTTGTTGCCTATGCCCAGGTTACCATCCATTTCAATAGTAAAGTAACTTTGACATTGCTTTGGTCCTAAGAGGCCAAAATAATTTTATGGACAGAATCAATGGAAGCGATCAGCAGCACAGATTGTTTCTGAAGATAAATAGGCAGTGCCTTAAAATTAGTTCCTGTAGCAAATTGAGAAGTTTTGAACTCGGAGACACTGGGTCTATAAGCAGTACAGAGTATTTCAGAAAAAGGATTAGCTCCTTTTTTAGCAGTTACCTGTCTACTAGAGTTGAGCGATACCGTCCGATACTTCAAAGTATCGTATCGGATGGTATCGGCCGATCTTTAAAAAAAGTATCGGTATCGCCGATTCCGATACCGGAAGTCCCATTCAAGTCTATGGGACTTCCGGTATCGGAATAAGAAAAACCCTATCCTGCCCTTGTACAGCCTCTCTGGGGTCTGTACGGGCCTTTCGGGGGGCTGTGCCGGCCTGCCAGGGGGTCTGTGCAGGCTCCGGTGGTCTGTGCCGGCCTGCCGGGGGGCTGTGCAGGCTCCGGGGGGCTGTGCCGGCCTGCCGGGGGGCTGTGCCGGCCTGCCGGGGGGCTGTGCAGGCTCCGGGGGGCTGTGCCGGCCTGCCGGGGGGCTGTGCCGGCCTGCCGGTGGTCTGTGCAGGCTTCGGGGGTCTGTGCAGGCATCGTCCGATGGGACTACAAGTCCCATCGGGCGATGCCTGCTACCATGACAGTGATTGACACATTAGCCAATGATGGGACAGTAGTAGTCCCATCATCCGGCTAATGTGTTAAATGTAAAAAAAAAAAAAAAAAAAAAAAAAAAAATTACATGCTACATACATACAACATGCATACTACATACATGCTACATTCATACTACATACTACATACATGCTACATTCATACTACATACTACATACATGCTACATTCATACTACATAAATACTACATGCAACATACATACTACATACATACTACATATATACTACATGCATGCTACATACATACTGCATGCTACATGCATGCTACATACATACTACATGCATGCTACATACATACTACATGCTACATACATACCACATACATACTACATGCATGCTACATGCTACATACATACTACATATATACTACATGCATGCTACATACATACTGCATGCTACATGCATGCTACATACATACTACATACATACTACATGCTACATACATACCACATATATACTACATACATACAATACATTCATACAATACATACATAGACATACAGTACATATAACATAGAGTAACATACTTACCAATACTTGTCACATTGTTCCCCGAAGCCATTGTCGTCTACGGAATAAATATTAACATAACAAACCACAAAAATACTCACCCACGATCCGAAGCAGTCCACGAGTGTGTCCCACGACGATCTTGGGTAGAGAACGGCAGCATCAGATGATGCTGCCGTTCTCTACGGGCTGCAGGATTCCAATGACGGAAGGTAGGTATCCTTCCGCACTGTATTCCTCCGCCACTTAAAAAAAAAAAGTCCCTAGTCTCACTTTATGCCATTGCTGTGTGGGAATTTCCCACGCAGCAATGGCATAAAGTGAGACTAGGGACTTTTTTTTTTTTAAGTGGCGGAGGAATACAGTGCGGAAGGATACCTACCTTCCGTCATTGGAATCCTGCAGCCCGTAGAGAACGGCAGCATCATCTGATGCTGCCGTTCTCTACCCAAGATCGTCGTGGGACACACTCGTGGACTGCTTCGGATCGTGGGTGAGTATTTTTGTGGTTTGTTATGTTAATATTTATTCCGTAGACGACAATGGCTTCGGGGAACAATGTGACAAGTATTGGTAAGTATGTTACTCTATGTTATATGTACTGTATGTCTATGTATGTATTGTATGAATGTATTGTATGTATGTAGTATATATGTGGTATGTATGTAGCATGTAGTATGTATGTAGTATGTATGTAGTATGTATGTAGTATGTATGTAGCATGCATGTAGCATGCAGTATGTATGTAGCATGCATGTAGCATGCAGTATGTATGTAGCATGCATGTAGTATATATGTAGTATGTATGTAGCATGCATGTAGTATATATGTAGTATGTATGTAGCATGTAGTATGTATGTAGTATGTATGTAGTATATATGTGGTATGTATGTAGCATGTAGTATGTATGTAGCATGCATGTAGCATGCAGTATGTATGTAGCATGCATGTAGTATATATGTAGTATGTATGTAGCATGCATGTAGTATATATGTAGTATATATGTAGCATGTAGTATGTATGTAGTATATATGTGGTATGTATGTAGCATGTAGTATGTATGTAGTATGTATGTAGCATGCATGTAGCATGCAGTATGTATGTAGCATGCATGTAGTATATATGTAGTATGTATGTAGCATGCATGTAGTATATATGTAGTATGTATGTAGCATGCAGTATGTATGTAGCATGCATGTAGTATATATGTAGTATGTATGTAGTATATATGTAGTATGTATGTAGCATGCATGTAGTATATATGTAGTATGTATGTAGCATGCAGTATGTATGTAGCATGCATGTAGTATATATGTAGTATGTATGTAGCATGCAGTATGTATGTAGCATGCATGTAGTATATATGTAGTATGTATGTAGCATGTAGTATGTATGTAGCATTTTTTTTTTTTTTTTTTTTAACATTTAACACATTAGCCGGATGATGGGACTACTACTGTCCCATCATTGGCTAATGTGTCAATCACTGTCATGGTAGCAGGCATCGCCCGATGGGACTTGTAGTCCCATCGGACGATGCCTGCACAGACCCCCGAAGCCTGCACAGACCACCGGCAGGCCGGCACAGCCCCCCGGCAGGCCGGCACAGCCCCCCGGAGCCTGCACAGCCCCCCGGCAGGCCGGCACAGCCCCCCGGCAGGCCGGCACAGACCCCCGGAGCCGGCACAGCCCCCCGGCAGGCCGGCACAGCCCCCCGGCAGGCCGGCACAGACCCCCACAGGGTGCACAGACCACCGGCAGGCCGGCACAGCCCCCCGGCAGGCCGGCACAGACCCCCACAGGGTGCACAGACCACCGGCAGGCCGGCACAGCCCCCCGGCAGGCCGGTACAGACCCCGGGCAGTCCACACAGCCCCCCCGGCAGGCCGGCACAGCCCCCCGGCAGGCCGGCAGAGACCCCCGGAAGGCCCGAAATGACGGCGCATCATGATGCGCACACACCGCGCATCATGATGACGTCAGGCCGTCAATCAACTGAACTTCCGATTCCGATGCCGAATTCCGATATTGAAAAAATATCGGAAGTCGGTATCGGAATTCCGATACAGCAAGTATCGGCCGATACCCGATACTTGCGGTATCGGAATGCTCAACACTACTGTCTACTCATCAAATAATGTAATGAGATGTAAAGATTAACTAAAACAAGGCAGATGACTTGTGAAATAACAGCCATATATCTCGTTCATGACAGTGAAAGTTGTTTAACAACTTAAATTATTAGATTTTCACAAAACCCAGCACCCGGGAAGAGTCATGTAACCACCTTGCTATTTGCATGAATGTGGGGTCTTGCTTACCCCTGCTGCAGCCCCTTTCTCCACACTGTTTGCCACTCTGGATGAATAGAATATGTGGCGCTCTATTATTTGATACTGCAGCCTCCTGCCCATGACAGTAACAGACTTGTAATTATTACTGAAGTGTGTCTGACCTGCGGTTGTTAAATGAGACATTGTTTTATCATCATTGCTTTTTAATGAAAACTATCTGTCTCTGTTACATCTACAAAGAGATAGATTTGTTAAAGGGGACCTGACAAGCTTTCACAAATTCACATTTAGTCTTATAGGATTGCTGGCATTATTACTTTTATTAAGACCTTATCATGGCTACAATTAAAAATGAGACCAATAAGTACAAGGATTTATTTTTATGTAAAATATATCCAATAACCTATACTTACTGCAAACTAAAGTTTTGAGCTCAATAATTTAATGATAAAATACCATGCATCCTCTAGTGGTGGCTACAGGCAGCTAGAATTTTATCACTTAAACCCTATACCCCCGAGCGTGGTTTGCACGTTAATGACCGGGCTAATTTTTGCAATTCTGACCACTGTAATTTTATGAGGTAATAACTCTGGAATGCTTCCAAGGATCCCAGTGATTCTGACAATGTTTTCTTGGGCATATTGTACTTCATGATAGGGGTAACATTTCTTTGATATGACTTGCGTTTATTTGTGAAAAAAATAGAAATTTGGTGAAAATTTTGAAAATGTTACAATTTTCCAAATTTGAATTTTCATGCCCTTAAATCACAGAGATACAGTATGTCATACAAAATACATAATAAGTAACATTTCCCGTATGTCTACTTTATATCAGCAAAATTTTGGAACCAATTTTTTTTTGTTAGGAAGTTATAAGGGTTTAACAGCGATTTCTCAATTTTACAACACCACTTTTTTTTGGGGGACCACATCACATTTGAATTCACTTTGAGGGGTCTATATGATAGAAAATACCCATAAGTGACACCACTCTAAAAATTGCACCCCTGAAGGTACTCAAAACCATATTCAAGAAGTTTATTAACCCTTAAGGTGCTTCACAGTAATTTTTGGAATGTTTTAATAAAAAAATGAACATTTTATTTTTTTTTTTCACAAAAAATTACTTCAAATCCAATTTTTTTTTATTTTACCAAGGGTAAAAGGAGAAATTGGACCACAAAAGTTGTTGTGCAATTTATCTTGAGTATGCTGATACCCCATATGTGGGGGTAAACTACTGTTTGGGCGCATGGCAGAGCTCGGAAGGGAAGGAGTGCTGTTTGACTTTTTCAATGCAAAATTGGCTGTAATTGAGATCGGACGCCATGTCGCATTCGGAACGCCCCTGATGTGCCTAAACAGTGGAAACACCCTACAAGTGACACCATTTTGGAAACTAGACCCACTAAGGAACTTATCTAGATGTGTGGTAGGCACGTTGAACCCCCAAGTGTTTCACCGAAGTTTATAACGTACAGCCGTAAAAATAAGAAATCATATTTTTTTACAAAAATGATCTTTTTGCCCACAATTTTTAATTTTTAGAATGGTAACGGGAGAAATTAGACCCCAAAAGTTGTCGTCCAATTTGTCCTGAGTATGCTGATACCCTATATGTGGGGGTAAATCACTGTTTGATAGTTGTCATGGGAGATTTCAACTATCCAGACATTTGTTGGGAATCTCTCTCAGGCAAAACTAACAGGTCAAGGAAATTCTTATCCTCTCTTGCTGACAACTTTATCTTCCAAAAGGTAAGGGAGAAAACAAGGGGAACTGCTACCTTGGATCTAATCCTTATAAACAGGGAGGAAATGGTTGAGGAGGTAAAAGTGGCTGGGACCCTAGGAGGTAGCGACCATGCTATTTTAGAATTTTGGATAACTAGAGGCGGAAGACCTGTGAAGACTCAGACGTCAAGGTTAGATTTCAGAAAGGCAGATTTTAAGGGATTCAGAAAGAGAATTGGAGGGATCCAATGGCTGGATATCCTTAAAGACAAAAATGTCCAGGAAGGATGGGAAATCTTGAAAAATGAAATTCTCAAAGCACAGTTGTTAACAATTCCGAAAAGAGGGAAGAATAGGAAGCAGTTAAGGAAACCAGGATGGATGAACACAGAACTTAAGCACATGCTAAAAAGGAAGAAAAAAATGTTTATAAAATGGAAAGAGGGAGGCATATCTAAAGAAGAATATAATGCTGTCTGCAGAACCTGCAGGGCACAAATCAGATTATCTAAAGCTGAAAATGAATTGAGGCTTGCAAGAGATGTCAAAAGCAATAATAAAGGATTTTGGGGATATGTCAAAAGTAAAAGAAAAGTCAAAGATGCTATAGGATTTTTACAGGATGAAAATGATGAAATGGTAAGACAGGATGTTGAGAAGGCTGAACTTTTAAATTCCTATTTTGCATCTGTTTTCTCTCAGAAAGGAAATGTAACATCAACTGTTATTCACTGTCCTATTAAGGGAATAGAAGAATCCAGGATATCTATAAACAGAAAGATAGTGAGGAAACACTTAGCTAGCCTAAATGAATTCAAGTCTCCAGGTCCAGATGAATTACACCCCAGAGTACTGAAGGAGATAGCAGAAGAAATTTTTGAACCCCTCTCTATAATCTTTGAAAATTCTTGGAGAACAGGAGAAGTGCCAGAAGACTGGAGAAGAGCAAATGTTGTTCCTATCTTCAAAAAGGGGAAGAAGGTGGACCCAGGTAACTATAGGCCGGTGAGTCTGACTTCTATACCAGGAAAGATCTTTGAACAAATTATTAAACAACATGTATGTCAATACCTGGATAAGAATGAAGTGATTAAACAGAGTCAGCATGGGTTTGTAACTAATAAGTCATGTCAGACTAACTTAATTTCCTTCTATGACGGTATCACTGATTGGGTGGATCAAGGAAATGCTGTAGATATAGTATATCTTGACTTCAGCAAAGCATTTGACAAAGTCTCTCATACAATCCTTATTGAAAAAATGATTAAGTATGGAATGGACAAGGCAACTGTTAGGTGGATTCATAACTGGCTTAGTGATCGGACCCAAAGAGTGGTCGTAAATGGCTGCACATCCAGTTGGAAGAATGTCTCAAGTGGGGTACCACAGGGCTCTGTCCTGGGCCCTGTATTGTTCAACATCTTTATCAACGATTTAGATGAAGGAATTGAGGGTAAACTGATTAAATTTGCTGATGACACAAAGCTAGGAGGGATAGCTAATACTAGAGAAGAGAGAGAGAGGATTCAAAAAGATTTAAATAAACTGGAGAAGTGGGCAGCAACTAACAGAATGGTTTTTAACAGGGAGAAATGCAAAGTACTACATCTGGGCAATAAAAATGGAAAAAGCATATATAGAATGGGAGGAATAGGGCTAAGTGACAGCACATGTGAAAAAGACTTGGGTATACTAATAGATCACAGACTGAATATGAGTCAACAGTGTGATGCAGCAGCAAAAAAGGCAAATGCAATTCTAGGATGTATTAACAGAAGCATACAGTCTAGATCACGTGAAGTCATTATTTCCCTCTACTCCTCTTTGGTCAGACCTCATCTGGAATATTGTGTCCAGTTTTGGGCACCACATTTTAAAAAAGACATCAACAAACTGGAGCAAGTTCAGAAAAGAGCGACCAGAATGGTGACCGGTCTGCAAACCCTGTCTTATGAGGAAAGGTTGCAGGATTTGGGAATGTTTAGTTTGCAAAAGAGAAGACTGAGAGGAGACTTAATAGCTGTCTACAAATATCTAAAGGGCTGTCACATTGTAGAAGGATCAACTTTATTCTCATTTGCACAAGGAAAGACTAGAAGCAATGGGATGAAACTGAATGGGAGGAGACACAGATTAGATATTAGAAAAAACTTTTTGACAGTTAGAGTGATCAATGAGTGGAACAGGCTGCCACGAGAAGTGGTGAGTTCTCCTTCAATGGAAGTCTTCAAACAGAGGCTGGACAGACATCTGACTGGGATGATTTAGCGAATCCTGCTTTGAGCAGGGGGTTGGACCAGATGGCCCAGGAGGTCCCTTCCAACTCTACGATTCTATGATTCTATGATTCTATGATTCTATAGCAGAGCTTGGAAAGGAAGGAGCATTGTTTGACTTTGTCCACGCAGAATAGGCTAGAATTGAGATCAGATGCTATGTCGCATTTGGAGAGCCTCTGATGTGTCTAAACAGTGGAAAACCCCAATTCTAACTCCAACCCTAACCCAAACACACCCCTCACCCTAATCCCAGTCCTAACCATAGCCCTAACCACAAACATAACCCTAACACACCCCTAACCCTAATCCCAACCCAAATCTTAATCTCAACCCTAATCCAAACCCTAACCCTAGCTTTAGTCCCAACCCTAACCCTATCTTTAGCCCCAACCCTAACCCTAACTTTAGCCCCAACCCTAACCATAACTTTAGCCACAATCCTAACCCTAATTTTAACCCTAACTTTAGCCCCAACCATAACTTTAGCCCCAACCCTAACCCTAAATTTAGCCCAACCCTAACCCTAATTTTAGCCCCAACCCCAACCCTAACTTTAGCCCTAACTTTAGCCCTGACCCTAACCCTACAAGTACAAATCTCTAAAATATATTTATAGGTAAAAAAAACAAACAAACTATGCTTTACTCACTGTCCAGCACTGAGTCTCCGCCACTGCTCCTACGGTGCTGGCTGCAGTGTTGACGTTTCATCTACAATGCTACAATGAATCTTTGAGCTCAGTGGCTCTGCCCATGTAGACGGAGTACCCCTGCTATGCTTTTAATGTGAAATCAGCGCAGCAGAAAATAACAGGAACAGCGTTAGAGAAGCAGCACTGGATTTGGAAACAGTTTTTTTTTATAACAATCTGAACCTTAATATTAAGATTTTCTGAAAGTGGACAACCACTTTAATGAATGACACTATTGCTACACATGCAAGAAACAGTTAAAGCACCGCACCAACATTTTTTTTAATTTCAGTGCTGGAGTGGTGCCACTCATGTAAGGTCACTGACCCTAGTATTATAGCTACCAGCCACTGTCTTCAGTTGTTCCTGTCACGTCTTCACTCTCGGTCCCCCATCTTGTGACCGCAACTTCTGACTGACTGTAAGTCAGTGGTAATGGTCACAAGCTCTCAGTGTTAGTCTATGAAATCCTCTTTCTGGCTCTCATAGACTTACATTAAGTTGTGACTTCTGAATCACCCAGCAAACAACAGAGGTTGGTGAGTATATTACTAGAGGCAGGCAAACTAGATTAGTGGCCCCACTCCAGCGGGAAAATAAGAAAAAAATATTTTATTAGTAAATGTATAAATAATCCACCAGCAACATGGAGACCTCATTAGATGGACCGTAACACCATTGACTCTTCTTTTTTACTAGATGGAGGCCCGATGCTAACGCATCAGGAGGGCAGTAATGTCACGATGGGGGCAGGCTTTGCAGCGTTGAGAATCTCTCCCCGACATGTGCTCACCCACCTATCCACTCTCTCTTTCCCCATGTGCTGACTTCTCCCATCTGTGCTCTCTTCTTTGACCTGTCTACCCAATGTGCTATCCCCCTTGTCTGCTGTTTCTCTCCTTCCTGTGCTGTGTTCTCCCTTCATGTGTCAGACACAGACACACTGTCAGACACAGACAATTTTTAAAATGAACTTTTGTTCTTGGTAAAACCCCTTTAATGTGACCGGCTTACTGAGCCCTAATATTAAGACTCATTGCGCATCTGCCGCCACAGTGCGAATGTGTTCTGCTGGTGGTACCGCACAAGAGGCTGTGTGAGTGTGTGAGAGAGTGTGTGTGAGTGTGTGTGTGAGTGGTGCATATGGCGTATAGAATGTGCGTGTGTTTCAACAGTGTTCCGCTGGTGGTACCGCACAATAGGTTGGTACCAGCAGCAGTTTCCATATTGAGACACCCATCACTTGGGTGTCCCAATATGGCGGTCGGTGAACTTCCTTCGCTTGGAATTCTAGGATACAGTGACATCTGGACAGAACAGGAAATGAAAACATTACAAGGAAATTACATAAATAGCTATGTCGCACCAGACCTCAAATAGACGGGGCAATAGATAGAATCCAGTTAAGTCTAATTAAAATCTGTTTCGGGAAGAGAGGTGGATGAGGCTGATTGAATATATTCTCTTTCTTTACTACCAGTAGTTCCACCTCTGTTCCTCCTTCTCCATCCTCATGAATTGCTAACTCTCCCGATATGACAAAATAACTAGCGAATCACACAAATTCCATATCTACTCAACCCCTCCATTTATTTGTCTCTTACCATCCTGGAAAATGGTGGCGATAAAGTGTAACGTGGCTAGGGACGGTGGTATTTGGCGAGACACTTGTTCCAGCATCCTGGAGATCGGGAGTCATGTGCCCAGGTCCTGCTCCAGATCTCATTCGTCCATCTCGGAGATCTGGAAGGTCCCGCATGGCTATAAAAAGCGTACATGACCGTTCGGCCATGCGCTAGTATAGACATACTTGCTATGTGTGAATGGTGACGGATGTATGATTCTGGTGACTGACTTATTAAGAAACCCCTTCCCTCTGATATTACGCATGTGGATAGGGAATTAGTTCAGCAGTCAGCGCCAGTGAGTGGCAAGCCTTAGGCCACTGTGCATACCGCACCTCTGCGCTAGCGTCCGACATTGCACCTGCTTTGTAGCTGTGTCATCCTGCGGCAGTGTCCTACGCCGTGCTGCAGTTGCAGCCCTTCTTGGCGCTCGCAGTAGCGACACCGCACACACGGTAGGTCTAGACGGATGCAGCTCCTCTGTCTTAGGTCCTGCTCCTGTGACCTGATACCATGTGTGCATTTACCTGAGGCCTGTGATACTAACAGGCTCAGTGTTTTTGTATGTTTATGTTGCGGCGCCTCTGTGTGTGAACAGAGCCCGCTTTGCGCACTTCGGGTGAAGTCTAACCTGTGCGCATTATACCACCATATTGCTTGTCTGTCATTACCTAGCAGCGGTGTAACATTTACTGCACGTTGGACCCCGAGCGGTGAACGCACTTTATTATATATTTTTATTTAGTGCGTTCCGCTGTTCCTAACACCTTCCAATATTACAAGCTTAGGGTCTTGTGGCTAGGCGTCCTCTTCTAGGGTGCATCTCTAGAAGGCCACTCTGTCACTCTGTTAATTATGCTCAGTATATCCCGATCTCTTCTTTTCTGTCTCATCTCATTTAGAGTCTCCATCGAATGCACCAAAGCCCACCTTTGACCTCTTGGTCTGCTCACTCAGCACTCCAGGCCCGATCTGTCTTCCTAGCAGTAAACAGTTACTTTCCCTTACACTAGCCCCTCTCACTGTGTGTTAATCCCAACTCTTAACTATACCTATAGTCAACTACACACATTACCAACATCATTAACATATTCAACATAATGCACTATTCACATTACATCACAATATTGCAGTGCACATTACACCACGTAATATACAGTGAGGGAAATAAGTCTTTGATCCCTTGCTGATTTTGTAACTTTGCCCACTGACAAAGACATGAACAGTCTATAATTTTAAGGGTAGGCTAATTTTAACATTGAGAGATAGAATATCAAAATTAAAATTCAGAAAATCACATTGTATAAATTATAAATTTATTTGCATTTTGCAGTGGGAAATAAGTATTTTATCCCTCTGGCAAACAAGACCTAATACTTGGTGGCAAAACCCTTGTTGGCAAGCACAGCAGTCAGACGTTTTTTGTAGTTGATGATGAGGCTTGCGCACATGTCAGGAGGAATTTTGGTCCTCTCCTCTTTGCAGATCATCTTTAAATCATTAAGATTTTGAGGCTGTCACTTGGCAACTCGGATCTTCAACTCCATAAGTTTTCTGTGGGATTAAGGTCTGGAGACTGGCTAGGCCACTCCATGACCATAATGTGCTTCTTTTGAGCCACTCTTTTGCTGCCGTGGCTGTATGTTTTGGGTCATTGTCTTGTTGGAAGACCCAGCCACGACCCTTTTTTAATGTCCTAGTGGAGGGAAGGAGGTTGCCATTCAGGATTTTATGGTACATGATTCCATCCATTCTCCCATTGATGCAGTGAAGTAGTCCTGTGCCCTAGCAGATAAACACCCCCAAAACGTAATGTTTCCACCTCCATGCTTGATAGTGGGTACACTGTTCTCTGGGTCATAGGCAGCATTTCTCTTCCTCCAAACACGGCGAGTTGAGTTAATGCCAAAGACCTCAGTCTTTTTCTCATCTGACCACAGCACCTTCTTCCAATCACTCACAGAATCATCCAGGTGTTCATTGGCAAACTTCAGACAGGCCTACAGAAGTACCTTCTTGAGCAGGGGGACCTTGCGGGCACTGCTGGATTTTAAACCTTTTCGGCATAATGTGTTTCCATTGTTTTCTTGGAGACTGTGGTCTAAGCTGCTTTGACATCAATAATAAGTTCACCACGTGTAGTTTTATGCTGATCTCTCATCTTCTTCATGATCAAGGATACCCCACGCGGTGAGAATTTGCATGGTGCCCCAGATTGATTTCGATTGACATTTTATTTGTATTTCTTCCATTTTCTTACTATTGCACCAGCAGTTGTCTCCTTCTCTCCCAGCACCTTATGTATGGTTTTGTAGCCCATTCCAGCTTTGTGAAGGTCTATGATCTTGTCCCTGACATCCTTAGAAAGCTCTTTGGTCTTGCCCATGTTGTAAAGGTTACTGACTAATTGAGTCTGTGGACAGGAGTCTTTTATAAAGGTGACTATATAAGACAGCTGTCTTTAATGTAGGTAATGAGTTGATTAGGAGCATGTACTGGTCTGTAAGAGCCAGGACTGTTAATGGTTGGTAGGGGATCAAATACTTTTTTCTCACAGCAAAATGCAAATTAATTTATATAATTTATACAATATGATTTTCTGGATTTTATTCTTGATATTCTATCTCTCAATATTAAAATTAACCTACCTTTAAAATTATAGACTGTTCATGTCTTTGTCACTGGGCAAACTTACAAAATCAGCAAGGGATCAAATACTTATTTCCCCAACTGTATTACATGATTCACATTACACAGTTTTTACAAACAGACGCAGGACACAATTCACATAACACTACAATAACGTGATTGGTGTCTTCAGGGATAGGAATGCGACAGCAACAGTCTACCTCTTTACAAAAGTATAGGGAACTGAGAGAGGGGTGAATCTGAAGCTTTTCATCACTGGAAAGATGACTCTCATAGCATTACTCTGGGCTGTACGTAGATATAATGATAGTTGTTAACAACTCTCCATATATTTCTGATATCAAAAGCTCCTATGGAACGTTTGCATATTGTGAATGTCTGGTCTGATGTAGCGGATTAGGGGTGGTTGTTTAAAAATGGGGGGTTTATATACAGGGAGGGGTCTAGTCTGAGGTCTGTATACAAGGTTGTCTGATTGTATAAAGTCACTTGATCTATATCTTTATTTTGAGGGTGTAGTGTGTTGTCTCATTTAAAAGGCTCATATGTACGGTAGTTTTTCTAACAGGCGCAGAATAAAGAAAAAAAATTCTGCACAGTTCCATACTAGTGTGCCATTTTTATTTTAAAGTCCCCACCCAAAAATGAGCAATTATGGCATTGATACACAGTAATATACACATGCACATATTCTGTAGACCTTTACCCTCATACATATTTACATCGCTCTGCATTACTCTTCATTCTGCTCGGTTTGATTTCTGACCTGATACTCAGACCTCTGTATTTTTATACCTGCGGAAAAAAAGACTTTAGTCTCACTGCGGCTGACAGACGGGTGCACATTGTAAATACAGGAGTCCATGCACATTACTCGCTCCTCAATGACAATTTTTATGGTGACATTGAGTGACAGGATCCCGTACCAGAGTCACTGTGCATAATATCCTCTTTACAGTAAAATGACATGGCAGTCAAATAAAAAAATGTGGAACTTTGCTAATGCTTGGAAAGATCCTGTGTGATTCTAATGGCATGAATCTAGTTATAAGCATTACATATTTTATGTTGGGATGCTCTTGCTCTCTCTTTCACATCTTGGTCAAGGAAAAGGAAAAAGCCTGATGACCTCCTTCTTGCTATTTAAGTTCAATGGCTGATAGTTAAGTATAAGTTAAAAAAAGATTTTTCAATTGACAGAACTTTGTGATATTCATGTGGTGGTGACTTATTTTACTTAGGAGGGTAAAAAAAAGGCATGAATCATAGAGATAGCTCATGTTGCTGCAATGGGGCCGTCTGAGGGAGAGGGGCCAAAGCATAACTGCTATTACTGACAAATTGTTAGGGAATAACAATGGAGGTTGGAGTAATCCAATAAAAATGGGAATGTTCCCTGGACCCCAGAAGGACAGGCAAGGTTCAAATTCAGACATGAGTCTATTGATAAAGCTATCAGTGACTTCTCTGTCCATTCTTCTTGAAAAAGCTGAAATTGGTACTGTTTATTGGCACACTGTCTGACTTTGCTTCTGTATACTTTGACTGTAGCACTGTTAACCCTCCGTCAGGAACAATATTCGCACTAACTCGAACAATATTCGCACTAACTCGTAATGGAACAATGTGCCTGTCAAGCGCAGGCTAGAAAAATGCCTATAATATCTAATTGTCTCAATTTCAGTGATCTAAAAGTGATCAGAGACCTTCATAGGGATGTAATAAAAGAGACTACACATTATCAGGTACAAAACAAACCCATTTACTCAACATGAAAGTAATAACTTTGGTATACACAAATTTCAAAACTCCCACCAAATAGCCCCCAATGATATCAAGTAACGGTTATTAAAAAGAGAAAATTTTGGCACAAAAACATTTTCTAGGCACCTAGAATAATATTACACACAGAATTAATCTGAATTAGATCCTGAAGGTTCCCCAGAAAAAACACATTTGCAAAGCAAAGAGCAAGAATTGCAATACATTTTTGCATGTGTCAGGCAGATTGCATGATGACATTTGAGACATTCATAATTAGAAAGCCTTCTGTTCCCGCTTTCTATGGTGCAGGTGGTGCATCTCCTTCTTTTGGGAGGTGGTACAGGTGTTGGATTTTCAGTATCAATATCTGGGCGGAATCTTTTGAGCCTAACTTGAAGGCCAGAGGGGATACCGATGGTTTTCATACTTCTCCTGCGTAGCTCTCCAAGCATTAGTTCATGGGCCAATTTTTTCAGGTACAATCGTCTACGGAGTGGTTCAAGCTGGTTTTCAATGTAACTGATTTGTGAATTTATACCACCCAAATTTAGCATAGCGAAAAATATGACCATTGGCCAGCGCTTGGTGTTTCTGCTGACGCTGAAAGTTGAGCACATCTGATCAGCTGTATCAACACCCCCTTTGGTTTCATTATAAAATGTAATAATCTCTGGTTTTTGTTGTGCTTCAGATTTAGGATCGATGGCATCATCATTATGAAGCGTTGAGAGAAGAAGTACATTTTTTTTTTTGCGCGGTAAATAGGAAACCAAAACCTTTCCATCATGGAATGCAAACATACTGCTGTACTGTTTTCTCCCTGTCACAGTAACAAGCTGTGGCGGCAATTCTTTTTTATTTTTTCTTACAGTTCCGACATATGAAAGCTTCTGCGGTTTTAGATAATCAATAAGATCACAATTTGAAAACCAATTATCAGCAGTTATATTGCGATCTGATCCAAATAAGGGCTCAGACATTCTTTTCACAACATCAGTGGGTTTGTTGCTGACACAGTAAGGACCATCTGGCTGTTTTCCAGCATAAATTTCAATGTTGTATGTGTAGGTCTTACTGGCATCAACAAGGGCATACATTTTTTTTCCGTATTTGCTAGGTTTTGATGGTATGTATTGACGAAATGCGCATCTACCACGAAAACCAGGGAACATTTTGTCAATTGCGACATTTGCCCCAGGGCGATAGTTTATCTTACAGTTTTCCACAAATTTTTGGAATACATCGCGAACTGGAGCAAGCCGGTCATATGTTTTAAGTTCGGTTGGACTAGTTCTGTCGTCAAACCGAAGGCAACGAATTAGAATCTTCAATCTTTTTAGAGACGTAACAAGGCTAAATTTTTCAATTCCATCACTTTCTATACCCCAAAGTTCCTCCAAACTTTGCCGATTTGCCCTATAAGCTCCTGCAAGGTATAATAATCCAAAAAATGCACGCAGTTCGATTTCATCCGTGGGCTTCAGGATTCTGTCACAGATGAACTTGTGCTTTATATTGTCTATATATTGATTAGTGTATATGACAATAGAGTCCAGAATGTCATCTGTGAAAAAAGTATTCCAGCATTCAGCTGCATTTTTTGCATTACATGCTGTTCCCATAACTGCAGGAAGGTGAGTGATAATGTTATGAGGTTCCATACGATTTTTTATGGGTGGATTCTTGTTCCATTTGTTTTTTTTTATCTTTTCCCATATAATAAGATTCTATATCTTCTTCCTCCTCATCACTGTCACCATCTTGCTCTGTTTCAGAATTTAGTTCACAGACTTCCACCTCATCATGAGAATCAATCTCACTTTCTTCAAAATCCTCATTCATTGTGGGGTCTGCATCATCATCCTCATCTAACAGCATGTTTCCCACTTCCTCAACATGATGGGGTTTTGAAAGATCATACATTTTCTTCTCCATTTCAGAAGATAATCTGAAGCAAGAGAGAGAATATGCATTAGGGAACAATGTGCCTGAGAAGCACACTTTCATTTGTAAGAAAATCTGCCTTATTTATATGAAATATCCACAAACCTTTCTCTATCCATTCATAAAACAAGCTAAATAAACAGTAGTAATGACTAAAAACATTACATACCAACCTTATAAGGTGTGATGTGTTCGGGACCAATGAGCCTGAGAAGCCAGCACAGCTATATCTTCCTTCCTGAAGCTCTGCAGACCACCTGTGGTATCAAGTTTCACACAGCAGCTAGAGCCAGGAGACTATCTAGAGTGAGGGGGTTTCCTGAAAATCTGGGGAGAAGGGAGAAATGAAAGTAGAAGAGCTGCGCCTGTCAGATCCATTGTTCCTGATGGAGGGTTAATAAGTAGTGATGGGCGAATCTGAACAATAAAAATCAGGGTCCATACTAAACACCTAGTGTCCGTGCATGGACCCCAAACACAGACTTCTCCAGTAAGTCTGTTCGGATTCAGCAGCCCGAAAATCAGGTGTTTCCCACACTATCTTCTGTGTGACCGAAGAAATACATGCGGCTCTGATTGGCAGTACGTTCGTTATTGCTGGTCATAGTGCTGCGTTTCCCACACTGTCAGATGTCATATGAACCAGCAGCTGTATGATATTACATGACTGTCAGGGCAACCCTGGCTATTGTGATCAAAAGCCTCTGAAAACATGGCAAGTGATCAGACAAGGGTCTCTACTCTCTTGACAAGTTAAGAGGGTTTTGCTCCTCCTCATTCTACCTTCCACCCATAAACACTAGCCCACTACACACGGAAATAATGTAAGGGGAAGGAACTAACTAGGCATGTCTCCTCCATGAAGGGTTCAGAACCGTCGGGGCTGTCACCTATATTGCGGGGTAGAAAGACTGCAGACCGTACTCTGTGTTTGAGAAAAGGCGGCATCGCTGTGTGGACAGAGCTGCAGCGTGCAAGTGACCAGACAGTTTGGACGGGAACTTCGGGCTCACAGGACGCCTGTGAGGTAAAATCAGCTGAGAAGCTTCTGGGCAGAGCAGAGCAGAGCCTGGGACGGCAGAGCGCTTTGACAGGAGACCGTCGACTAAGTACCGCTCAGACACCGCTGTCCCAGCCGACATCACTGCCCTCGCTGAGACCGCTGACACAGGTGCCCCTGCTGACAGTACTGACCGTGAGGGACAAGGTCTGTGAACGGGACATAGGCGTGTGCCAAATCGGCCCATTGTAAACTGTGTTGGAGCAGTGCTGCAAATCTCCATAGTGTTGGGACACTCACCACTGAGGATAAGAACGTATCCCTCTTCATCACCTCATCTGCTTGACCCAAGACCCGCATCAGGATCACGAGGATTCGCCGCCATCGTCAGGACCATGGAAGGACACCGGGAACCCAAAATATACTACATCATTTACCTCAGGATTGTGACAGACCCCCACTGCAACGGAATCTAGGCAGCTCCTAGTCACAGACAGAAGTTCAACCATGACTGGCGCCTGAGTGATAAGTTATATTTTATTGTATTGTCAGCTTTACTTTTCCCTGTTCCTCAAGTTATCCCCATTAGCCTTTTGCTCAGGGTTGGGCAATTAATTTTGCCATGGGGCCGCATTAGAAATTGGGATGGTGTCAGAGGGCCGGACTAATATAATTAACTCAGTTGTACCCAATACTATATATGTATATAATATACAGTATACATATGCTATCTTTTCATAAACAAACAGTATGTTAAACAATGCAAAGATTTACAATACAATGAAAATATGGAGGACCTAA
This sequence comes from Dendrobates tinctorius, assembly GCF_039654945.1. NCBI lineage: Eukaryota > Metazoa > Chordata > Amphibia > Anura > Dendrobatidae > Dendrobates > Dendrobates tinctorius. The sequence goes on along the minus strand of NW_027361739.1, from coordinate 23,131,188 downwards.
TTACATCTTTATTTAATGATGAGATGATGAACTGCAACCAGCTTGTGATTGTTCACTTTTATTGTTAACTTTAACAGTGTTTGGAAAAAATTGCTATTTTAGGTCAAGGTATCTGTGTACCACTCCTGTACTGCTCACAGGGGCTTAATTAGGCGCTGACCACTCTACCCAGAGTCCCAGACCCTGGCCTGATGTAAACACCCAGTCCAGACCCAAACACCCAGTCGAGACCCAGTCTAAAGTAATTGATGCTAGCCTTACGTTGCACCACACTGTCACTGGTCTGCTTGCAGCAGTATAGATCACACCACTCCTCCACGCCCGCACGATTTAGCACAGAGTTGGAGGCGTGGTGTGATGTATACTGCTGCAAGCAGACGCCACCAACGGCATCTACGCAGCCCTCTCTCAGACCACGCCCCCCTCCAGCCATGACCAGTCAGCGCCGCAGGTCTGGCATGTGGGCGGTGCGCTGGAGGCAATGTTTCTGCGCCGCTCACAGGAGGTCGGGGTCCACTCCGCTCACCGCCACATCTGCCAGGACTCCTCTGCTTCCTGCTCTCCTCATGAATGATTCATGAGGAAAGCAGGAACCGGAGAAATCCCGGACCCCTCCGCGGACCGGTCACAGGCATGGGGCCGCCCCTTGCCCAGGTCAGCTTTTGCAGTATTAGGGACTATTATCCCTCCCTGCGTGGAGTTTCTACTGTATAATGAACCCCTTTCACCCTTGGCCTGTATTCAGTCCGTTACTGCATCCTACGTGCCTGCAGTCTCCTCACACTTGGCGCAGTCGGCAGGATGCAGTCCACACGCACAGACATGGTAGACCAAGCTTCTCGGGAGGTCCCTAGATCCAGTATCTTTCTGGGGGCAATGTTAAATAACCTTCCGAAGTTTAATGGGAATAACACCATGTTTTGGAGCTGGACTGAGTGTATAAAGGGAATGATGAGAATGCACCCTATGCACCCTATGGTCCCCGCCTTGCAGGCAGAGGTCGCTGTGATGGCTTTAGATGGGGAGACGAGAGATTCAGTTATGTTGCTGCCCCCCCGGGATCAAGATACCCTTGACAAAGTATTGCAAATACTGGAGGAGACTCACGGGGACCCTACGGACGTAGGAGAATTACTTATGCGTCTGTTCAGGCGCAATCAAAGAGAGGGGGAGACGGTGACCCAGTATGTGAACGCGCTGCAAGACATTCACACTGCCATAGTCTGAAAAGACGGCTTGTGAGTAGGGTCGACTGATGTGGTGTTATGAGAACAATTAGTGACCAGGATGAGAAATGCGTTGCCTAAGCAGGCCCTGCGAGAACGTTTGCGCTTGAACCCACATATGACCTTTGCAGAGGTGGGAAGCGAGGCATGTGCGGGTGAACAGGAGCAGGGGGTGACAGTCCCGGTGGCTAAGGTTCGGAGCGGGGAGGTGGCCGTGAATGCAGCTGCTGAACCAGGATGGTTGGAATATTTACGGAAAGAGATCCAATCTATGAGGGAGGATCTTACCGAAACTAAAAGGAAAGTGTCCTTGCTACATAACCCCGGAAGTAAAACCCTCTCAGAACCATGACGGGGTGGAAAAGGATCTCATCCGGAAGAGCCCCCAACGTGTTACCTCTGTGGAGAATTAGGACATATGGTCCGGGCCTGCCCGCAACGTGGGCAGCCACTACAGCGTCACCCGTTAAAGTAATGGGCTCCGAGGTTGGGGAACGCTGCCTGGAGCCAGAACAGCCTGAAAAGAGCACTAATAGTCCCACTAATTTAGTGTCAGTGAGTCCATTAGTATGGGCCGAAATCGATGGACGGGCCATACTCTGCCTTGTAGACATGGGCTCCCAAGTAACCACGATGCCTGAAATATACTTTAAAAGACACTTACCAGAAGCCATAAGGCCTGAGTGGGGGCCAGTGATCAAGTTGACGGCCACCAATCAACTGCCTATACCGGTCACAGGGGTGGCATGGATGCAGATTAAGGTCTGTGGTAAAGACCTGGGCTGCAAGGGAGTGGGCTGCACCCATTGTCCTAGTGCGAAAAAAAGATGGTACTCTGCGGTTCTGTGTGGACTATCGCAAATTAAATGCCTGCAAGATTCATATCCACTACCCTGTATTGAATAGTCCTTGTCCACTCTGGGGAAGGCAAGATACATCTCCATTCTAGACCTGGCTAGCGGGTACTGGCAAATGCCGATGTCAGAACGCGACTGAGCAAAGATAGCCTTTATACTAGCTATGGGTCTGTACGAGTTCAACAGAATGCCGTTCGGATTGACTAATGCTCCTGGTACTTTTCAGCAACTCATGGAACAATGTTTGGAAGATCAAAACTTTGAGGCCACTCTCATCTACCTGGATGATATAATTGTGTTCACGCCCATGTTTGAAGAGAACTTTGATGTCACTCTCATCTACGTGGATGATGTAATTGTGTTCACCCCCATGTTCGAAGATCACTTACAGCGCCTTGAGCAAATACTCAGCCGACTCCAGAAACATGGACTGCGAGTGAAACCAACTAAATGTAACCTGTTCCCCAACCAGATTGAGTACCTTGGGTATGTGTTCTCTGCAGAAGGCATCCGTCCGTCCCGTGAGAAGATTGCAGCAATGCAAGACTGGCCTACCCTGAGAACTGTAAAGGATGTTTGAGCCTTCTTAGGGCTGACTGAGAATTATCGACGGTACATGAAAGACTTCACTCACATTGTGAATCTGTTATTAGAACTGTTGAAAGGTGTACGGGCAGGAGCAACAAATCGGAATATTCAGTGGGGAGAGCACCAGGAAAAAGCGTTCCAAGCATTGAAAATGGCTCTGAAAGAAACCCTGGTCCTGGCCTATGCTGATTTTTCTCAACCCTTCATACTCCATACATATGAGAGCTTACATGGGTTCGGAGCCGTGCTGTCGCAGATCCAAGGTGGAAAAGAGATGGTGATTGCCTATGCGAGTCATTCCCTCCATGACTCTGAACGGAATCCAAACAACTACAGCTTGCTTAAACTAGAATTGTTGGCACTGGTTTGGGCCATGGCAAAAAAGTTTGTGGAATACCTATCCATGTCTGAGGTACTGGTGCTCACAGACAACAACCCACTGGCCCACTTGGAGAACGTGACGTTAGGGGCTCTGGAGCAACGCTGGGTCGCTAGAATGGCCAAATACCAGTACAAAATAGCTCACAAACTGGGGGCTGAAAACACTCATGCAGATTCGTTATCCAGGGTTAACCAAGCCCTAACCAGCCCTAACCAAGATGAAGAGCTGGAGGCCGATTAAGTGCCGGAGTTCTGAGGATCTGCCAGGATGTTGGCAGCTACGGGGGAACAAAATCAGGCAGAATCTCCGAAATGTGTGCTGGGACAGCCTCATGATGAGTGGGTGCGAATTCAGCAGGAGGATGGAGAGCTCGTCCGACTTCGGCAGTGGGTGGCCCTCAAACAACTGCCTAGCCGGGAGGAGAGAGAAAACCTGTCTCCTGGTACGAAACAAATCCTACAGCAATGGGAGAGGCTCCACCTGAGAAAAGGATTGCTGTATAGAAAAGTCCAGCTACAGTGGGACCTGACTGTCACTTGGCAAGTAGTGATTCCTGAGAAGCTGTTACATCAAGTGGCCACAGAGGCACATGAAAAAGTGTCCCACTTTGGTCAAGAAAAAACATTTCAGTGGTTGCAGAGATTGGTGTACCATCCACTGCTTAAAACAACGGTGGAATAAGTATGTAGACTCTGTAGGAACTGTGAACCTCTGGAATAGAGAGCTCCAACACAAACTATCGTAACCTCCGCCTCAATAGAATTGTTGATGATAGACTATCTGACAATAGGCCCAGCCCATCAAGGGTATGAACATTGTTTAATCATGGTGGACCACTTCACTAAGTTTGCTGTCGTAACCCCTACTCGGGACCAAACTGCCGAATCCGCAGCTTACGTTATCTGTGTAAATTTCATTCAAATATATGGCTGCCCGAAAAGAATTCACTCAGACCAAGGTACCTGCTTCGTAGGGCCAGTCATGGAGGAGCTACACCATTTGTATGGAATTGAGAAAATCTTGTACGACCCCTTACCACCCTCAGGGCAATGGAGTATGTGAACGGTTCAATCGAACTCAAATGTTGAGGAACTTAGAAGAAGATCGAAAGGCCCGTTGGCTGGAATTTGTAGCAGAACTAGTGTGGGTGTACAACAATCGGGTACATCGCACCACAGGATACACGCCCTATACTCTACTTTTTGGCAGCCCAGGAAAAGAGATCACCAAACTGGAGCTGGACCCGGAGGAGGACTACCCATGGACAGGGGTGTCCACCTGGGTCTGAGAACACCGTCATCAATTGCAGACTCTACATCGTCTGGTGCAGACCCAGTTTCGAGAGTTGTAACACCCAGAGATGGCTCCTCTATGTGGGACAGCTCTACAGGGCAGAGACTGGGTACTAGTTAGAGAAAGACATCCTTGAAACAAGTTAGATCATTGATAGGAGAATACACTGTATCATGTATGGCGGCGAGTCAGTTCTGAAGGGCCTATAAATGAAATTCAGCCCGAAGGGGCCAATGATGCTCCAATTTGTTTTGTGCACCGAAACATGTTACGCCCCTGCGTATCTAGAGACCCTATGTGAATAGAGAAAGAAGAGCACGATGCTCCTGAGAATCTTCTATCATGCACTAGTGAAGATGAAGATGACGAATGCTCTGAACCACCACGTGCAGAACCAGAAGAAGAACAGAAACCCAAGACCCCTGAGACTCCTGAAATTCCTACAAGGGCTGTTTCTCCAGGGCTGAGCGCGCCCCCACCTTTGTCCATTCAGCCTGATTCTATTACTCAAGTAGAACCGACTGATATTCCCAGTTTACGATGTTCTGAATGTTCGACAACAGGAAAACCCCCTCACCGATTTGATCAGGATAGTTTTGTTTGGCAACAAGTTGTTCGAAACATAGAAGAACTCTCGCCCGTGGAATGGCACAGGGAAGGAACTAACTAGGCATGTCTCCACAGTGAAGAATCCCGAACTGTTGGGGCTGTCACCTATATTGCAGGGTAGAAATCTTGAGACTCCAGACTGTACTCTGTGTTTGAGAAAAGGGGGCATGTCTAAGCGGACAGAGCTGCAGCGCACAAGTGACCAGACAGTTTGGGCGGGAATTTCAGGCGTACGTGACGCCTGTGAGGTAAAATCAGCTGAGAGGTGTCTGGGCAGAGTAGAGCCTGGGACGGCAGAGCTCTTTGACAGGAGACCGTCGACTGAGTACCGCTCACACACCGCTGTCCCAGCCGACATCACTGCCCTTGTTGAGACAGCTGACACAGTCGACAACGCTGCCACAGCCACCGCCGCTGACAGTACTGACTTTGAGAGACAAGGTCTGTGAACAGGACACAGCGAACCAGGCTGCCCATTGTAAACTGTGTTTGGGCAGTGCTGCAAATCTCCATATGTTGGGACACTCACCGCTGAGAATAAGGACATATCCCTTTTCATCACCTCATATGCTGGTCCCAAGACCCTCATCAGGATCCCGAGGATACACCACCATCATCAGGACCATGGGAGGACACTGCCAATGTCAAAACATACTACGTCATTTACCTCAGGATTGTGACAGACCCCCACTGCAACGCAATCTAGGCAGCACCAGTCACAGACAGTAGTTCAACCGTGACTGGCGCCTGAGTGATAAGTTATATTTTATTGCATTGTCAGCTTTACTTTTCCCTGTTCCTTAAGTTATACCCATTAGCCGTTAGCTGTGTTAGGGAATATTATCCCTCAGTTTTCTCCCTGTGTGGAGTTTCCACTGTATAATAAACCCCTTTCACTCTTGGTCTGTGTACAGTCCGTTACTGCATCCTACATGCCTGCAGTCTCCTCACAATAAGACACATGACTGCTTGCGACTTGGATTAAATGGCCACAGCAACCTTTTTTTAACTATGTGCATAACTAAACAGGGATGCCAGCAACTAATGGCAACCCCACAATGAATAAATGCAGTAAACATTTATTTACATTTACATACAGGCTAATAGATCTAGTCCAGAGGCAAACCCCACTATCAATAGTGTCTTTTCCTGTCCGCACCACACCAGCCCAGGGAGTAAGAGTATTGACACCACCCGGTCAATACCCTTGAGCGTGCAGGACCTACGCGTGCCACTAATTTGTAAGTTGTAAGGCCGCATTCGACATTACTTTCTCCATACACAGAGAATGTCCATTGTACCTTGATAAAAAGGACTCCCATACTGCCATGTAAGCCTTTACTTCCCAACTCATTCTAATAAAATGCCCTTTGGACTTTATCCCTGCTGTTGCAACCTGCAGATGCCTAGAAAAAAATATGGCCCCTGGGCATAATCCGGCAAGTAAAATTGAGTTTCCCCAATAACGACTGAACCTCTCTCAAATGCACTTTTTAGCCTGCTTGAATGCTACAACTGCTAACCTCAGATCCACCAGCTTCTCCTCAGGAAGCCTACATTCTATTGTAATCTAATCAATCTCGATACCCAAAAAACGCATCACCGTAAAAGCCCCATTCCCATTTAAACTAACCAATTCCACTGCCTTATCGAATTACCCATACGAAACAGAAGACAGTTCCGGATCAATGCCATCATTCACTGACTCACCCGCCGGGAAAGTGGTGAATAAGCCTGAACTTTTTAGGTTCCCACTTCAGAACCACCCCTAATGGTCATACCCTCAAATTAGGCTAGAGAGGGTCCCGAAATGGACCTGCCATATGACCTAGCTCAACTTCCTTTGCAATCTTCCTCTTCACCACCTCTGGGTATATCCTAGCCAATTTCAAATTACTGGGCCTGAAAATTGATGCTTGAGGATCAAATGGTGTCCTAAAGCCCTCCGTAAAAAACAACCCGAATTAGCTCAGCAGCTTCCGCATCCGGATATCTACTTAAAAAAGGAAGCATCGCTACGACCCCCACCGGGGTCCTCCCTTTTTCCAACAGCCTCCCCCGACTTTACTTTTGCTTGCCTAAAACATTTGGACAATCCGAGACTACCTCCACAGCCTGAATATTCGTGTTTGAACTTACACGAGGGCCCAAGCTTGCATTGGCTTTCATTAAATTGCCAACACACACCCTTTTGGTAAGGTGCCTGGGACCCGTTTGATGCGATGGCAGCCCCAGCATCACATCAAAAAGTCTGAGAGGCCAGAGCCATCATGAGGCGCATCCACAAGGATATATCCTTATGGTCCCATGGTCCTTAGCACCTTGCGCTGTCTAAACTGCTCGTCGTATCTAAACCTTGCTATTCCTCCATATACTCTGTATGCCTCCCCTATTGCATCCATATATCCGAAAAAAGTCGAAAAATGCCCGACTTCTTCTCCCCATCACACTTGTAAGAATAGAAAATGCCTGTAACCAGTTTGAGAACTTCCAAACAATTGACACCACAAATCAGATGAACTAGCGCCATGATCTTGCCTATCACGTACCACCACATCTACATTACTAACACCACTACCAATAGCAACATGACCTACAAAAGGCAAATTGAATACATTATTAACATGCTCACCAAGCTGCCTCAGATGAATCCTCGGATCAGCTGCCATGCTTCTAGCTTCCAGCTTCTCGTCCGCTGATGCTGCTGCATCACGATCCATGCTCCCAGAAGCTCTCATTTCCATAGCTGCATTCTGATTGGAGGACCCGCCCGTAGTTGGAGCACTGCATGCCCAGGCCAAGACTGCTGCTGCACCGCCACCGCACCCATCTCCAGCACGACCGCTGACCTCAACCCCCCAGAACACAGCAAAATACTTCCAGGACATAGTTCACCGGTGCATGCGCACTAATGCATTTCAGCTTTGCCCCAAAAGCATGCTGCGCGTGCGCAAGTCCAGATTGCAATGCGCACGTGCATAATATGGAGGCCAAGTATGGAAATTCCCACAAATATTGCGGACAGCGGCCAAGGAGGGGTGGAGGAAAGGACCCAAAACACCGCCCATCGGACCGGACCCAGGTCATTTAAATACAGCACCAAAATGAAGTGACAGATTCCCTTTAAAAAATGTCAAAGTTAGCCTGATAGCTGGCCCATAACTTTGTCCAAATTTGTAATTTTGGCCCACTTAGTATTTGAGTTTGACATTCCTGAGTCCTATACCATACGGAGCGCATCTGCAAACTGGATGATTTGAAGACACTGTTGATTTTGCCACTGCCTGGCTTGCACTTTAAATTGGTGCAATCTCTGCTTTGCGCTGTTATGGAAAACACCTGATGTATTTTAGTGAAGATCGCTGGCACTATTAATGGGGGCAATTTGTAACTGTGTATGGAGTTCACTGCTTTATGTGAAAGGAAATCTGTAAGTAGAAAATGACTGTTTAAGCCAAGTAAAGGCACCGTTGGTGTAGCCAAACAGTTCCATGCACTTTCCCATCTACTTGTTCTTTCTCTTCCTAGCAGCAGAGATAGCTAAAGTAACAAGCAATGTAGACAGAAGGTGCACTGAACTGTTTGGCCATGTCAAGGGAGTACAGAGTACATGTGCTTGGTATGAACAGTCATTTTTTTTCTGATATACTCCTTTAAAGTGGTTGTCTTGACCTATCTTCAGGAGCTTCTGGCATATTGGTGGGTGATTGCATATTCTTGTCTGACAGCTCAAATCAGTAGCATAAATGTGCCACTTACCCAAACTGTGCATTATCCAATGTTGCAGGCATGCCTGAAAAGCTTTGGAGGAATGCTGTGGCACTGAAGCTGACCCTAATAGACGTGGTATGTACCACGGAGACTGGACACTCTTGACAGAATACAGCAGTAGCCAATAACCTAGGCAATGAGCAGTAAACACTAAAACTAAAAATCCTACCAGTTCTTAAAGATGGAAAGGATTTTCAATAGCAAGTAGATTGAAAAGTTGCTTGTTTGTATAAGCATTTTGGAAATTTACACATTCATGATGAGAAAATCCATTTTAAGGCTTGTATTTTCTAGAAATACATTAATGCACAAACATCATAAGCAATCATTCTAAAGTTTCCCAGTCCATATTTATGGACTATAACTAGCAAGATGATCAGAAAAAAATCTTGATAGCATTTCTGCAAAAATAAAAAATAAAATTCTGCAATGAGGTTAGCGAAACCATAAGTTTTCTCCACATTTGTCCAAAAATTTTTGACAAATGATCCTAATATGATATCAGGAATCTCCATATCATAGCGAAGGCTTGTTTTGAGCTATTTTCCTCAGTGCGCTATGCAGTAGCTTAGCTACCGGGGGGGCAGGGGGGGCGGTGGCCCCGAGCCCCGCGCTCTGAGGAGGCCCACCGGAGCTACACTACACTACACCACTATTCTGCGGCAGAGCAGGGAGAATCGATCTGCTATGGGCCCCGATGCCAGCAGTGGGCCCCCCACAACTCAGCCAGCAACGTTCGTCCTGGGCTACCCTGTGCTCACAGGACCTGTGATGAGGTCACAGGAGGGGTGGAGTCAGGGGTCACATGATCAGGGGCTTCAGTGGCTGCAGGACTCTGCTGTGCTGGTTGTCATGGTCCTGGCTGGATGAGGTGAAGTTTCTGTTTGGGATCAGAAGGGGTTTACAGGGTGGATGTAGCAGAGCTGTGTGTGTATGAGGTGTACAGAGCGGAGCCGTGTGTAGAAGGTGTACGGAGCAGAGATATGCATGTATGAGGTGTATGGAGGAGCGGAGCCGTGTGTGTATGGGGTGAGCGGAGCCGTTTGTGTACAAGGTGTGCGCAGTGGAATCGTTTGTGTACAAGGTGTACGGAGCAGAGCCGTGTGTGTATAGGGGGTGTGGAGCGGAGCTGTGTGTATAGGGGGTATCAGGTGCAGTAATAGGAACACATATGGCAGCAACGGCTCAGTATTGGGGTATCAGGTGCAGTAATAGGGACACATGCGGCAGCAGCGGCTCAGCATTGGGGTACCAGGTGCAGTAATAGGGACACATACAGCAGCAGCGGCTCAGCATTGAGGTATCAGGTGCAGTAATAGGGACACATGCGGCAGCAGCGGCTCAGCATTGGGGTAACAGGTGCAGTAATAGGGACACATACAGCAGCAGTGGCTCAGCATTGGGGTATCAGGTGCAGTAATAGGGACACATACAGCAGCAGCGGCTCAGTATTGGGGTATCAGGTGCAGTAATAGGGACACATACGGCAGCAGCGGCTCAGCTTTGGGGTATCAGGTGCAGTAATAGGGACACATACGGCAGCAGTGGCTCAGTATTGGGGTATCAGGTGCAGTAATAGGGACACATGCGGCAGCAGCGGCTCAGCATGGGGTATCAGGTGCAGTAATAGGGACACATGCGGCAGCAGCGGCTCAGCATTGGGGTATCAGGTGCAGTAATAGGGACACATATAGCAGCTCAGCATTGGGGTATCAGGTGCAGTAATAGGGACATATACAGCAGCAGCGGCTCAGCATAGGGGTATCAGATGCAATAATAGGGACACATACAGCAGCAGTGGCTCAGCATTGGGGTATCAGGCGCAGTAATAGGGACACATATGGCAGCAGCGTCTCAGGATTGGCGTATCAGGTGCAGTAATAGGGACACATACTGCAGCAGCGGCTCAGTATTGGGGTATCAAGTGCAGTAATAGGGACACATACAGCAGCAGCGGCTCAGCACTGGGGTATCAGGTGCAGTAATAGGGACATATACGGCAGCAGCAGCTCAGCATTGGGGTATCAGGTGCAGTAATAGGGACACATACGGCAGCAGTGGCTCAACATTGGGGTATTAGGTGCAGTAATAGGGACACATACAGCATCAGTGGCTCAGCATTGGGGTATCAGGCGCAGTAATAGGGACACATATGGCAGCAGCGTCTCAGGATTGGCGTATCAGGTGCAGTAATAGGGACACATACGGCAGCAGCGGCTCAGTATTGGGGTATCAAGTGCAGTAATAGGGACACATACAGCAGCAGCGGCTCAGCACTGGGGTATCAGGTGCAGTAATAGGGACATATACGGCAGCAGCAGCTCAGCATTGGGGTATCAGGTGCAGTAATAGGGACACATACGGCAGCAGTGGCTCAACATTGGGGTATTAGGTGCAGTAATAGGGACACATACAGCATCAGTGGCTCAGCATTGGGGTATCAGGTGCAGTAATAGGGACACATACGGCAGCAGCGGCTCAGTATTGGGGTATCAGGTGCAGTAATAGGGACACATACTGCTGCAGCAGCTCAGCTTTGGGGTATCAGGTGCAGTAATAGGGTAACACATACGGCAGCAGCGGCTCAGTATTGGGGTATCAGGTGCAGTAATAGGGACACATACAGCAGTAGTGGCTCAGCATTGGGGTATCAGGTGCAGTAATAGGGACATATACGGCAGCAGCAGCTCAGTATTGGGGTATCAAGTGCAGTAATAGGGACACATACGGCAGCAGTGGCTCAGTATTGGGGTATCAGGTGCAGTAATAGGGACACATACGGCAGCAGCGGCTCAGCATTGGGGTATCAGCAGGATGAGGGGTTTGTGCAGGTTGGAGATAGATGGTGATGGGGCTGGAATATGAGAAGTGAAAATGTCATTGTTGTATTCTCTGTAGCAGAGTCATGGCTGGAGGAGTTGTCATGTCGGTCTGGGCCAGGTGGAAAAGACGTGAAAAGTGAACAATTCCATCAGAAAGATCGTCAGCGGTAAGATACCAACTATAACTGTGCAGTAATCACATGTTTTGTAGGACTGGTATTTACCACTGACCATATAGTGGTAATATCAATATTGGTCTTTATATAGGGATTATTTTCAGTAACAGTGCAGTCATCTCCTACTCCTACATCCACTATTAGGGTGCGTCACCGAGTTGTAATCAAAGTTACCTAGCTAGTGGCCCACTCAGAAGTTTCGCCCCCCCCTGAACCAAAACCTTAGCTACGCCTCTGGCACTATGATTATAATAGCTATTATCAGTGTTGGATCTTCAGATTATTGGAGGTATAGCAGCAGTAAGAGGGGAGTGTTCGGCTATGTTCCATCTCATTATAGGAAAGCTCATATTCAATGGGATGTCTATTACCTATTTTCTTGAACATGAAATGCTGCTTTAAGCTTCAATCAGGACTCCATTAGAATGTAATAAGGCCTGAGGTGTTCGGAAGGTAACGTGCTTTGTGCTATAATTCAAATCACATCCTTGTTTCAATCATAGCGATAGAGTTGCTCATGTATTCATTAGAGAAACAACCCATATCTCCAGCTCCTTACAATCAAGTTTAAAATGATTTAGCTCAACATTTCATGACTGCGGAAAACGAGGGATTGAATCTCACTAAATTGAATAAATGTTTATTGAAAACATTTAGGTGTCTGACAAATCTGTAGATCTTTGCCTTTCTCAGTCCTGATTCAGTCTGGATTTTTTTTAAAGAGTCCTCACAGAAAAGGGAGCAAATAAAAAGCCTATTTATAGACATTGAAGAAAAACTTCACTTAAATTTCACATGTGTAGTTCTTGTTTCATTATTGTTTCAAAAAAGTGGCTTCACTTCTGAATAGTCTGTTATGCTACATGCTATCAGTCCTGGTTTTAATGTTTTTGTGAAATGATTTTCAAGTTTCACTTACCTGAGTTGTTTTTTGATCGCAGTAAGTCCCGGCTCACATTTATCCTGCGCTCTTTGCTGAGCGCTTACATGAGTGTTTCCATGCAAATCTCTGAAATACATGATTCAGAGGGAACCCCCTGTGGAAGATTCCATATAATGAGGCAGATGGAAGCACTGCGAATGCCATTTGTCCCATGATCCGGTGGTGTCAGTCTTTTTAGGCGTGCATAAAAGCACAGTCGGCCACAGTTTTGTGCATCTCTGAAAAGCCAGATACCGCCAAACAGAGTACAGACGGAGTCCAGAGTAATTCTGCTGCCTCATTCTAGTGAATAGATCCCTTGGGGATTTCATCCGAATCACGTATTTTGTAAATTTAGATGGAAACCCTAATGTAAGTACTCAGTGTAGAATGCCGGATAATTATGAACTAATCCAAAAAATTCTGTACTCTAAAATGCCAGCAATAAAAGCTTCTACTCAACAAACAAAAACCAAGTCCCTCTCAGGTTTGTCATCTGTTAACGGAGCGATAAGGCACCTACACATTACTGGCAGCACAAAGGTTCTGGAAAAGTGATGCGTCTCCCACCAAAAGAAATCCGTCTAAATATACGCTTCCAAATCAAAATTCCCTCTCCTCCCGAGCCCCAGAGTCTGCCCACACTGCAGTTAGCATCCACATCTTTGACATTACTGTAGCGAGGAGAGCCCACTTATTTTACAGGATATGTGTCACCAGAAGCAGGAGCTAGGCACAATGTATGCACACTACAATCTACTGGACACTACAATGTACTGGGCACTACAATGGCAATATGCATTTTTACTTAGCAACATCCATTGCTGCTCGGTTGTGGAAAACATCCATGGAGTCAAAATCATTATTACACCTGTAGATACATTCCCGGAGGGAGGTAATTTCTAAAATGGGGTCAATTGAGTGGAATTCTGCTCTTCTGGCACTTAAGAGCCCTGTACATGGATTCTGCAAACTATTCTACAATAATTTGTTCTGCAAGAATCAAATAACGGTCCTTCCCTCCCAAGCCTCGCCATGTGGCCAAACAGTACTGTTGAGCCACATATGGGGTATTGTCTCATTCATCAGAAATTGTGTAACATTTTTTACTTATTTCTCCTTGTGAAAATGAAAAATCTGGAGCTACAGCAACATTATAGTGGTAAAAATGTTTTTTTTCTTCATCGCTCAATGGTATAAAATTTTGTGAAACACGTGCTGTCAATATGATCACTGCACTCCTAGATAATTTCATTAAAAGATGTTGTTTATAAAATGGGGTCACTTATGGGGGGTACTGACAACTGAGAGACTCTGCCAATGTGACATGGCACACGCAAACCATTCGAGTCAAATCTGTACTCTGATGATCTAGATCTCCTTACCTTCTGAACTAGGGACATACACCATGAAAAGTGGCATAAATTGTCCCACAGAAGAAATTGCAAATAGTACAGCAGTTGTCATCCATGGGCCATGCATGAGGTATCAGGGCCTGGCCCAGCATTTACAGCTTTGAATTGAAGTTTCAATGAGGATCAGGTGGTTAAGGGAGGGTTGTAAGCCTTCTATCTGAGAGCCCTGATACCTCATGCAAAACCTGCAATTTTTATTTTTCCAGCCACACTCAGATGGCAATCATCCGTTTCATACAGTAATATTGGTAGAAAAATGTAAGGAAAGTAAAACAAGTAGTTGATTGAGAGTAAGTGCAGGCCTGGTTGCCTGGGAGCCCTACTTATACAGGTAACCCACCAGATGGAGACTCAACTTGGGGTATCCACATTTACAAAAATTATTGTCACACAGCAATTAAGTGGCATCAATTTCCACAGATTAAATCATAGAATCATAGAATGGTAGAGTTGGAAGGGACCTCCTGGGCCATCTGGTCCAACCCCCTGCTCAAAGCAGGATTCGCTAAATCATCCCAGACAGATATCTGTCCAGCCTCTGTTTGAAAACTTCTATTGAAGGAGAACTCACCACCTCTCGTGGCAGCCTGTTCCACTCATTGATCACTCTAACTGTCAAAAAGTTTTTTCTAACATCTAATCTGTGTCTCCTCCCATTCAGTTTCATCCCATTGCTTCTAGTCTTTCCTTGTGCAAATAAGAATAAAGATGATCCTTCTGCAATGTGACAGCTCTTGAGATATTTGTAGACAGTTATTAAGTCTCCCCTCAGTTTTCTCTTTTGCAGGCTAAACGTTCCCAAATCCTGCAACCTTTCCTCATAAGACAGGGTTTGCAGACTGGTCACCATTCTGGTCGCTCTTTTCTGAATTTGCTCTAGTTTGTTGATGTCTTTTTTAAAATGTGGCACCCAAAACTGGACACAGTATTCCAGATGAGGTCTGACCAAAGAGGAGTAGAGGGCAATAATGACTTCACGTGATCTAGACTGTATGCTTCTGTTAATACATCCTAGAATTGCATTTGCCTTTTTTGCTGCTGCATCACACTGTTGACTCATATTCAATCTGTGATCTATTAGTATACCCAAGTATTTTTCACATGTGCTGTTGGTTAGCCCTTTTCCTCTCATTCTGTATATGCTTTTTTTATTTTTATTGCCCAGATGTAGTACTTTGCATTTTTCCCTGTTAAAAACCATTCTGTTAGTTGCTGCCCACTGCTCCAGTTTATTTATATCTTTTTGAATCCTCTCTCTCTCTTCTCTAGTATTAGCTATCCCTCCTAACTTTGTGTCATCAGCAAATTTAATCAGTTTACCCTCAATTCCTTCATCTAAATAATTGATAAAGATGTTGAACAATACAGGGCCCAGGACAGAACCCTGTGGTACCCCACTTGAGACATTCTTCCAACTGGATGTGCAGCCATTTACGACCACTCTTTGGGTCCGATCACTAAGCCAGTTATGAATCCACCTAACAGTTGCCTTGTCCATTCCATACTTAGTCATTTTTTCAATAAGGATTGTGTGAGATAGTTTGCCAAAAAAACTTGGCTGAAATCAAGATATACTATATCTACAGCATTTCCCTGATCCACCCAGTCAGTGATTCTGTCATAGAAGTAAATTAAGTTAGTCTGACATGACTTATTAGTCATGTCAGACTAGACTAGATTAGAAATAGTATAACAGGCCTCTGACACACCTTCCACCACAGGCAACCCATCAGATAGAGACCCAACTTGGAGTCTCCACATTTAAAAATAATAATTGTTACACAGCACAAAAGTGGCATCAATTTCCACAAGTTAGAAACAGTATAATAGGCCTCTCGACACACCTTCCACCACAGGCAACCTACCAGATGGAGACTCAAATTGGAGTCTCCACATTTCAAAAAATTGTTTGTAACTCAGCTGCAGTAGCAACAGCAGGCACAGAAGGCACAACAAAGGTGTCACAGACTGCAATAATGCGAGATCAATGCATGACACTAAAAACTACACCATCTCCTAGTCTGCCCAGTGGGGTGCAAAAGTAATTTGATTTCCATACCTTGTTCATTTTGATGAAAGTTAGGCGGTCTCCACTATCAGGGGACAGCCGGATGCACTTATCCATTAGGACACCACCAGCAGCAGTCAAGACACGTTCTGAGAGAACGCTGGCTGCTGGGCATGAAAAAACCTCCATGTTGAGACAAGCGGGCTCAGACCACTCATCACAGCACATGTGTGGATTGCTGGTGAACAATGGGCAAGTGCAGGTCAATAATTACATATTGTGCAAGCGCGGCTCACCCAATACACACTGTGCAAGTGCTGCAAAACAATAAACACTGCACAAGCGTGAGATTTGCAGTTTTGCAGTGAGGTCGGTGCAACCACGAGAACATAATTCAAATTGTGTGGGCGGGTACAAGTCTGACTGAATGCACTGAAGCACACTCCTATGTCTAAACAAGCAGGGAAGATATAACTATATAAAGTATTTCACTAACAACGCACTGTGGACAGCTTAGATGCTACTAATGACATGACAGGTTCCCTTCATGCTCCAGTATTTCAAGGTGGTAAGTTGTATGGTCGGGTCTTCAAGTATCTCCCTTTCTAGGTACCAGGTTGTGTTGTAGAAACTTTCCAATGTATTAACAAACTTTGTTTACTCTTGGTTCTGTAAAGGGATCCTGTAAGCAGGATTGTGAACACTAACCTACAAGCAGTGTCAAGTTGGTGCCATTACAATGATTCAAATGATACCTAGGGTGATGAAATCCGTCTTGTGGTTGTTGTTTAATCTTTATTTTCAGTTTTGGGTTAATGATATGCCTGTGGGGGTCTTCATGTGGTGCTCTGTGTAGCTATTCATACTGATGGCTTCTGACAGGTCACTGATCCCTCAGTGACCTGCTACCTAGTTTACATAATGAATCTAATATATAAAGCTCAAATGTGTGTATGTATGTATGTGTGTATGTCCGGGATTGGCATCCGCACCGTCGCAGCTACAGCCACAAAATTTGGCACAGTCACACGTCTGGACCCCGAGAGTGTCCTAGGCTATGTTGTGAGGCGAAATTTTAACCCCGCGCGTTCCAATTCACCAAACAATTTTGCCCCCATCTACATAATGGGGAAAAAGTGTGTGTGCATCAAGCCCCGCCCCTCATTATGATGTCATAATGGTTGCCATGGCGACGCCGATGTCATCATATGTTGCAAGCCCTGCCCCTTATGATGTAATAATGGTTGACTATGGGATGGAGGATGTGTGATGGGTTTATGGGCACTGGACTATGGGATGGAGGATATGTATGACGGATATATGGGCACAGGACTATGGGATGGCGGATATGTATGATGGGTATATGGGCACGGGACTATGGGATGGAGGATATGTATGATGGGTATATGGGTATATGGGCATGGGACTATGAGATGAAGGATGTGTGATGGGTATATGGGCACTCGACTATGGGATGGCGAATATGTATGATGGGTATATGGGCATGGGACTATGGGATGGAGGATGTGTGATGGGTATATGGGCATGGGGCTATGGGATGGAGGATGTGTGATGGGTATATGGGAACTCAACTATGAGATGGAGGATATGTATGCTGGGTATATGGGCACGGGCCTATGGGATCATGGATATGTATGATGGGTATATGGGCATGGGACTATGGGATGGAGGATGTGTGATGGGTATATGGGCACTCGACTATGGGATGGAGGATAGGTATGTTGGGCATATGGGCACGGGACTATGGGATGGAGGATAATTATAATTTGTTATAACTATCCATAGTTAGTTACTATGCCCGGGCAGCGCTGCAGCATGATCGCATATATAATGCGTATTAAATTATTGTTTTTGATGGTATACATAAATGAAAAGGAAAAATAAAAATCAGTCTGAAAATGGTGCCGGACGATCCTGCGAAGTTGCAGCTATTGGCGATCCAACAGATGCTACTGCGCAGGCATCGCCATTTTGGAGGAGTCTATTTTTTTAAAAAATGTATACCATTATGTATACCATCAACAAAAAAAGATAAAATACACATTATAAATGCGATTATGCTGCAGCGCATGAGCCGGCACCTGCCTGCATGAGGTTTTTTTTTTTATATATATACAATATTCATTATGTAAATGAATGCCCTGGAGCACAAGCATATCATTAACTGAAAACTGAAACTAAAGATTAAAAAAACAACCACAAGATGGATTTCATAACCCCAGCTATCATTTTAATTAGTATAACGGCGCCAACCTGACACTGTTTGTAGGCTACTCAGCACAATCCTTCTGACTAGTGTTGAGCATTCCGATACCGCAAGTATCGGGTATCGGCCGATACTTGCTGTATCGGAATTCCGATACCGACTTCCGATATTTTTTCAATATCGGAATTCGGCATCGGAATCGGAAGTTCAGTTGATTGACGGCCTGACGTCATCATGATGCGCGGTGTGTGCGCATCATGATGCGCCGTCATTTCGGGCCTTCCGGGGGTCTCTGCCGGCCTGCCGGGGGGCTGTGCCGGCCTGCCGGGGGGCTGTGTGGACTGCCCGGGGTCTCTGCCGGCCTGCCGGGGGGCTGTGCCGGCCTGCCGGGGGGCTGTGCACCCTGTGGGGGTCTGTACCGGCCTGCCGGGGGGCTGTGCCGGCCTGCCGGGGGGCTGTGCTGATGTCCGGGGGTCTGTGCAAGCATCGTCCGATGGGACTACAAGTCCCATCGGGCGATGCCTGCTACCATGACAGTGATTGACACATTAGCCAATGATGGGACAGTAGTAGTCCCATCATCCGGCTAATGTGTTAAATGTTAAAAAAAAAAAAAAAAAAAAAAAAAAAAATACTACATACATACTACATGCTACATACATACTACATATATACTACATACATACTACATACATGCTACATACATACTACATGCATGCTACATACATACTACATATATACTACATACATACTACATACATACTGCATGCTACATACATACTACATACATACTACATACATACTACATGCATGCTACATATATACTACATGCTACATACATACCACATACATACTACATACATGCTACATATATACTACATGCATGCTACATACATACTACATATATACTACATGCATGCTACATACATACTACATATATACTACATACATACTACATACATACTGCATGCTACATACATACTACATACATACTACATACATACTACATGCATGCTACATATATACTACATGCTACATACATACCACATACATACTACATACATGCTACATATATACTACATGCATGCTACATACATACTACATATATACTACATGCATGCTACATACATACTACATGCTACATGCATGCTACATACATACTACATACATGCTACATATATACTACATACATACTACATATATACTACATGCATGCTACATATATACTACATACATACTACATATATACTACATGCATGCTACATATATACTACATACATACTACATATATACTACATACATGCTACATACATACTACATACATACTACATGCTACATACATACCACATATATACTACATACATACAATACATTCATACAATACATACATAGACATACAGTACATATAACATAGAGTAACATACTTACCAATACTTGTCACATTGTTCCCCGAAGCCATTGTCTTTCCGGAATAAATATTAACATAACAAACCACAAAAATACTCACCCACGATCCGAAGCAGTCCACGAGTGTGTCCCACGACGATCTTGGGTAGAGAACTGCAGCATCAGATGATGCTGCCGTTCTCTACGGGCTGCAGGAATCCAATGACGGAAGGTAGGTATCCTTCCGCACTGTATTCCTCCGCCACTTAAAAAAAAAAAAAGTCCCTAGTCTCACTTTATGCCATTGCTGTGTGGGAATTTCCCACACAGCAATGGCATAAAGTGAGACTAGGGACTTTTTTTTTTTTTAAGTGGCGGAGGAATACAGTGCGGAAGGATACCTACCTTCCGTCATTGGATTCCTGCAGCCCGTAGAGAACGGCAGCATCATCTGATGCTGCAGTTCTCTACCCAAGATCGTCGTGGGACACACTCGTGGACTGCTTCGGATCGTGGGTGAGTATTTTTGTGGTTTGTTATGTTAATATTTATTCCGGAAAGACAATGGCTTCGGGGAACAATGTGACAAGTATTGGTAAGTATGTTACTCTATGTTATATGTACTGTATGTCTATGTATGTATTGTATGAATGTATTGTATGTATGTAGTATATATGTGGTATGTATGTAGCATGTAGTATGTATGTAGTATGTATGTAGCATGCATGTAGCATGTAGTATGTATGTAGCATGCATGTAGTATATATGTAGTATGTATGTAGCATGCATGTAGTATATATGTAGCATGTATGTAGTATGTATGTGGTATGTATGTAGCATGTAGTATATATGTAGCATGCATGTAGTATATATGTAGTATGTATGTAGTATGTATGTAGCATGTATGTAGTATATATGTAGTATGTATGTAGTATATATGTAGCATGCATGTAGTATATATGTAGTATGTATGTAGTATATATGTAGCATGCATGTAGTATATATGTAGTATGTATGTAGTATATATGTAGCATGTATGTATGTATGTAGCATGCATGTAGCATGTAGTATGTATGTAGCATGCATGTAGTATATATGTAGTATGTATGTAGCATGCATGTAGTATATATGTAGCATGCATGTAGTATATATGTAGTATGTATGTAGTATATATGTAGCATGTATGTAGTATGTATGTAGCATGCATGTAGTATGTATGTAGCATGCATGTAGTATATATGTAGTATGTATGTAGCATGCATGTAGTATATATGTAGCATGCATGTAGTATATATGTAGTATGTATGTTGCATGTAGTATGAATGTAGCATGTATGTAGTATGTAGTATGAATGTAGCATGTATGTAGTATGTAGTATGAATGTAGCATGTATGTAGTATGAATGTAGCATGTATGTAGTATGAATGTAGCATGTAATTTTTTTTTTTTTTTTTTTTTTTTTACATTTAACACATTAACCGGATGATGGGACTACTACTGTCCCATCATTGGCTAATGTGTCAATCACTGTCATGGTAGCAGGCATCGCCCGATGGGACTTGTAGTCCCATCGGACGATGCCTGCACAGACCCCCGGAGCCTGCACAGCCCCCCGGCAGGCCGGCACAGCCCCCCGGCAGGCCGGCACAGACCACCGGAGCCTGCACAGACCCCCCGGCAGGCCGGCACAGCCCCCCGGCAGGCCGGCACAGCCCCCCGGAGCCTGCACAGCCCCCCGGCAGGCCGGCACAGACCACCGGAGCCTGCACAGACCCCCTGGCAGGCCGGCACAGCCCCCCGAAAGGCCCGTACAGACCCCAGAGAGGCTGTACAAGGGCAGGAAAGGGTTTTTCTTATTCCGATACCGGAAGTCCCATAGACTTGAATGGGACTTCCGGTATCGGAATCGGCGATACCGATACTTTTTTTAAAGATCGGCCGATACCATCCGATACGATACTTTGAAGTATCGGATGGTATCGCTCAACTCTACTTCTGACAGGTTCGCTTAAGGATAGACACTTCTACCCAAACCACCCAAAAAAGAAAGGGCAATTTATCTAAAAATCCAAGTTTGGAAGATCACTTTTTTTTGTAGCTGCTGATTCAAACTGTTTTTTATCGCCTTTGTCAAATATTTATTGGGAGCTACACAGCCAAACAACCCAAAGAATATATCGAAGGGCAATAACTTAGGGTGGTTTCACATTAGCGTTTAAGGCCGCAGCGTCGGCCTGCGCACGGCCACCGCTAAGCCCCGCCCCCTGCAGCGCCTCCTCCAGTCGCTCTGCCTATGGGCGCATGACCCTGCATGCATCCTGTGCCCCCTATCTTTAGCACTGGGGACGCAGGCCGTGCGCAGGTATGCGTTTGGCGGTGCATTCATCCTTTTAACAGTACGCCGAGCGCACCAAAAATTGCAACAGGTTGCATTTGGCACTGGTGGGCGCACCCGTCAAAAGGTCGCATGCGCCACAAAACACATACCTGCGCACGGCCTTCATCCCCAGTGCTAAAGATAGGGGACGCAGGATGCATGCAGCGTCATGCGCCCGTAGGCGGAGCTACTGGCGGAGGCGTGGCATGGGGCGGGGCTTAGCGGCAGCCGTGCACAGGCCGACGCTGCTGCCTTAAACGCTAATGTGAAACCACCATTAATCAGGTAGTCATTTATCATCATCCACTAATCCCTAATTACCTTACACCACCACAAACAGTGCGTAATACCTGCTTGGGGGGGGCACATTTGAAGTACCGTATATATCAGCTAGAAAAGTTTGTTTTGTACATAGCTGTATTTTTTTAACACTGGCCACTGGAGCTATTTTATTTTTGATTTTCAATAGTTTCCATATCAGAAGAGGCAGGATTATAGTGACCTCTCTAAATACAGCTGATACCACAAGATCACTTAATAACAATAGGTAAGGCCTCTTTCACACATCAGGTTTTCGCCGTCAGGCGCGATCCGGCGCTTTTGACAAAAACCGGATCCGGCGAAATGCAATGCCGGATCCGGTTTCCCCCCCATTGACTTGCATTTGCGCCGGATCGCGCCGGATGGCCATGCGTTTCATCCGGTTTTCGCCGGATCCGGCATTGTGTCTCAATCCGGCGTCTGGAAAAAACGGCTACTGTAACGTTTTTTGTCTCCGGCGAAAAAGCCGGACACGCCGGATCCAGCGCGTCCGGCTTTTTCACACAATGAAAGCCTATGAGCGCCGCAATGCGCCGGATCCGGTATTTTTGGTCTGAGCATGCTCAGTAGCTCTGCCCACAAGACACATATATAAAAGCAAGACAGTGGGACCCTCAGCCACACCCAACATGCCACCCAAGACAGCAACCAGGCGCAGGAGAAGGCAGGAGACCACTGCAGCACCATCAGCACCACCACCATGCCAAATGGAGCAGCAAATGGAACATGCTGAGGAGGGGAGTCCAGCAGCAGATGAGAGACGGTAATTATCAAATCCCCCATTCCTCCAAACTAGGGCCATGGAATATCAAGATATTCATTGGCCCTTTGTTTCTCTTTATTCAACAGCCGCCCAAGAGATGCAGCAGCAGCAGCAGCAGCAGAAATGGCATCACTGGCAGCAGCAACAGCAGCAGCAATACCCACAGCCATGGAGTCTGGCCATCAACAGGACAGCACATCTTCTTCTGGGAGCCCTCCCTCGCATCGTCAGCGTTTGACGGTAAGTTTTTATTTCCAAAATCCATCCTCTCTGTAATATATGTCTATTCATTGCCTTTTATTTCAAAACAGGAATCACAAGATGAAGAGGAGCTCCCAGAAGAAGAAGGAAGGGGTGGACAGACACCTGGAGTGGGCTCACAATTGGTAAGTTTTTGGCATCAAACGCAGAAACACAACATCACACTACTCACAACATATAGAAAACAATGTTCTGCAGACCACACACAGCAAACAAATGCCTACATCCAAAGACATAACATTTTTTGTTTTCTTCTCTAGTCTTCCCAATCTGGTGCTCGGCCAAGAGGTCCTCACAGTGCCTCCCAGGGACGTCGGCGACAGCAACGCGGCGGTCACCAGCGTGTAAGTATAAATATTTTTGCTTTGTTTTTTTGCACTTTTTATTTCATTTCTTTTGTGGAGGCTAATTATGTTATTTTTGTCTTTTTCTTTAACAGCCTTCACAGCGTGCTCCCGACTCTGACGGTGAGGATGGAGGAATCGATGTGGACCTCCTCATCGATCTCGTCAGAGAAAGGGAGCCGCTCTGGAATATGGCTGACCGCCGCCACGCTGACCTGATCGTTACCCGACGACTCTGGGAGGAAATCTGTTCGCTCCTTGTGGGCCGCTGGGAGGACCTCGATGCTCGGGCCCAGATTAAAGAGCGTAAGTATATACAGTACCGGTTGCTTGATGTAAACCAGTGTTTCCCGAACTCCAGTCCTCGTGGTCCCCACGGATCATGTGTTCAGGATTTCTATTTACTATGGAAATCCTGAAAACATGACCCCTGGGGACCATGAGGACTGGAGTTTGGGAAACACTGATGTTGTATACTAACCACTCCTTTCTCGTTTCAGGGAACAGAATTGTGAATCGGTGGTGGTCTGTGAGGGATCATTTCAAGAAGGAGTTCAATAAAGAGATGCGGGCCCCGAGTGGATCTGGAGGACGCAGGAGCAAGTACAAGTACGCACAAGCCCTGTCGTTCCTCCGGGAAACAATGGTCACTAGAAGGTAAATATTACACACCACATGTGAAAAAAAATGTTAGATGTAACTTTTTTTTTTCAGCCAGGGCCATACCATGTCACTATTTTAATTGTTTTTTTTCTCTTTATTCCACAGCACGGTGAGCAGCACTCGGGAGCCTGTACGATTGGACCCTTCTGAGGCGATCCCTGAGGAGACCGGCACCGAGGGACACTTCGACCGCCCCGGTACATCTGCACCTTCCCAGCCTTCCCACACATTCGACCCATCTGTCCCATCCACCAGCACAGGAGCATCGTGGCCGCCTACATTACATGAAGCTGCTGGTGAGGAGATCGATTTCCCTTTACCCCACCCTTCTGCCCCTGCCACCTCTAGTACACCTGCGGGTACTGGGCGGCAGCGGCAGAGGGGTCAGGAAAAGACTTATGCGCCAGAGTTCTTGCATCTGAATGCATCTTTCCAGAACTGTCTAAAAGTCTTGTCAGAGCAAATCTCTGCAGGCTTTCAGCAGATCAACTCCAGCATTCTGGAGGTGAAGACACTTCTGCAAACCATGCATTCAGAAGCAAGATCTTCGCCAAACCACATCTTTTTCAGGTCTGTTGTGGAGCGCATGGAAACGCTATCTCCTACCCAGCAGATGCATGTAATGCATTCATGCCACGGTGCTCTCCAGCAAGTTACCTCCCAACCTCCTCCTCCCACCACAGTAGTTCCTCCACCTGCACCCCCTCCAGTCACTTTCCATCCTCCCCCTCCTATTACATCTGCACCCCCTCCAGTCACTTTCCATCCTCCCCCTCCTATTACATACCATCCACCTCCCCAGTACCAGCAACCTCCCCAGTACCAGCAACCTCCCCACTTCCAGCAACCTGCCCCGTACCAAACTCCTTCCCCATACAACTTGCCATCAACATCATCTGCTCCTACAGTCCCTGCCCAACCCTCCACTCCACCGCCCACCACCTCTTCTGCCTCCCACATGTCCACCCATTCTGTAGCTTTTTCCACACCATCACCTCTAACTGTTCCTTCCCCACCATGATCCCAGTCCTCTCTCCACACTCCCAGTGTCGAAGTGTCCTGCAGCCCCTCCAGCAGTATTTCCACCCCACACTACACAGATTTATGATGTGTTTTGTAATAAAAATGCCCAGTTGGTTTCAAACCTTTATTAAAAAAGTTCTTTTAACTTTAAAAACAGTTTATAAAAAAAAAATATTTTAAATAAAAGTTAAATTATTGTTTACACTGGTTGTCTGTCATTTCTTTCTGCGGCGAAATATGTTTAAAAAAAAGGTTAAATACAGGGTATTTAAAATGTAAAAAGGTATTCAAAACCAGGTATATAACTGTGGGTAAATTTTAGCTTTTTGCCACAGTTGTGTTCCTGGTTGTATTTGAAGCAAAGTATTTCACCTAAAAAGTTGTGTTTATTGTTGGTGATTTCCTAACAATGTACACAACTTTTGTTAAAAGGTGAAATACTTTGCATAAAACACAACCAGGTACACACCTGTGGCCTAAAGCTAAAAATAGAGACCATGACAAGATAGCCAACTTTGGTTGGCAAAGGTATATACTGTTGGTACAGAAGGTACACAAGTTTGGTTGGGCACAAATCTTTCACACTCTGTCATCCTGCCAGTGTACTCTGCCTTGAGGTGACATAAAGTATAGTGCAAAATTGTCCCTCATTACTGAAACCGTCACAGAACTTCTAGTGGTAATGTCATGGTAATCTTGCAAGGTGGTTTCTTCAGAGGTGTCCTCAATGGAAATGGGTTCCTTGCAGATAACAAAATTGTGGAGTACCACGCAAGCTTTGATCACCTCGTCCACAGTTTCTGTCTTGAGGTTGATCGCAGTCAATAGGACCCGCCATTTGGCTGTCAGAATACCAAAGGTACAATCAACCATTCTTCTTGCTCTTGTGAGGCGGTAATTAAAAATGCGTTTTGTTCTTGTCAATCCTCTGCTAGAGTACGGTTTCAAAAGGTGTTCTGACAGCTGGAAGGCTTCATCCCCTACACAGACAAATGGTATAGGTGGACCAGATGTTTGCGGCAGCGGTCTAGGGGGTGAGAACTGGAAGGTGTTTCCATACAGTTTACGCCCCATGGCAGACAGTTTGAAAACTTGAGAGTCATTGGAGCGGCCATAGGCCCCAATATCAACAGCAATAAATTTGTATTCCGCATCAGCGATGGCCATGAGGACAATTGAAAAATATTTCTTGTAATTGAAATATTCCGATCCCGATCCGGCTGGTTTTACAATGCGGATATGTTTCACGTCCACAGCGCCCAAGCAGTTGGGAAACTGACATATCTGTTGAAACTTGTCAGCAATTTCAATCCACCTCTCTGTTGTGGGCTCTGGTAAAAACTCTTCAGCTAAGGAGTCCCACAGTGCACGGCATGTGTACTTCACTATTCCAGATATGGTGGAAATCCCGAGTCTGTACTGGAAATGCAGTGACGAAAGGGATTCTCCAGTTGCAAGAAATCTGTGGGGAATTAAAAAACAATCAATTAGTTTTAAATCACAGCATTACATACCAAAACTCAGCTATAACACTTGGAGATACAAACTACCAACAACAAGATTGCAGTGAAAGTGTGCTCTGATGCGAGCACATCCAATAAATGTGGCTTACCTTAGGCTACTTTCACACATCAGGTTTTCGGCGTCAGGCGCGATCCGGCGTCGTGCCGGAATGCCGGATCCGGCAAATGTTTTGTAAAACCTGATGTGCCGGATCCGGTTTTCTGCCGGATCCGTCTTGTTCTTGACAGACAAAACCGGATCCGTCTCATCCGGTTCATCCGTTTTTCTATCCGTTTTTCGACGGATTACGCCGGATCCGGTTTTTAAAATTGACCCTTGTGGCCTTCCGAACGGGATTGGCTACTGGAAAACTATATATAGCATGTTCCTACAGCCCTTCTTTGACAGGTTGTAGAGGAGAAAGTGCAGGTTGGAGAGAAGAGCAAGTTACTGGCGAAGATGGATGTTGTCATTGGAAATATTTTGAAGAATTTGGCGGATTTTATAGCGGAGGCGAATCGTTTGAGGGTGATTGTTCTGGAGAAGGAGAGAGCGAGACAGCAGCGCATCAGGCATCGTAGACGACGTTTGTGGATCCACCCCATCACAGCCAAGAGAATGACGCGTGGGGTCTATTCTACACTCTGCATGGACCTTCGACGAAACCCGGATACATTTTTTGGATATCTTAGGATGAAAATGGAGAATTTTGATTACTTGGTGGAGCGCATTGCACACCTCATAAGAAAAGCGGACACCTATTGCTGCTTCTCTGTTTCACCCGCAGAGCGTCTGATGGTGACTTTAAGGTAAGCCACATTTATTGGATGTGATCGCATCAGAGCACACTTTCACTGCAATCTTGTTGGTGGTAGTTTGTATCTCCAAGTGTTATAGCTCAGTTTTGGTATGTAATGCTGTGATTTAAAACTATTTATTGTTTTTTAATTCCCCACAGATTTCTTGCAACTGGAGAATCCCTTTTGTCACTGCATTTCCAGTACAGACTCGGGATTTCCACCATATCTGGAATTGTGAAGTACACATGCCGTGCACTGTGGGACTCCTTAGCTGAAGAGTTTTTACCAGAGCCCACAACAGAGAGGTGGATTGAAATTGCTGACAAGTTTCAACAGATATGTCAGTTTCCCAACTGCTTGGGCGCTGTGGACGGGAAACATATCCGCATTGTAAAGCCAGCCGGATCGGGATCGGAATATTTCAATTACAAGAAATATTTTTCAATTGTCCTCATGGCCATCGCTGACGCGGAATACAAATTTATTGCGGTTGATATTGGGGCCTATGGCCGCTCCAATGACTCTCAAGTTTTCAAACTGTCTGCTATGGGGCGTAAACTGTATGGAAACACCTTCCAGTTCCCACCACCTAGACCGCTGCCGCAAACATCTGGTCCACCTATGCCATTTGTCTGTGTAGGGGATGAAGCCTTCCAGCTGTCAGAACACCTTTTGAAACCGTACTCTAGCAGAGGATTGACAAGAACAAAACGCATTTTTAATTACCGCCTCACAAGAGCAAGAAGAATGGTTGAATGTACCTTTGGTATTCTGACAGCCAAATGGCGGGTCCTATTGACTGCGATCAACCTCAAGACAGAAACTGTGGACGAGGTGATCAAAGCTTGCGTGGTACTCCACAATTTTGTTATCTGCAAGGAACCCATTTCCATTGAGGACACCTCTGAAGAAACCACCTTGCAAGATTACCATGACATTACCACTAGAAGTTCTGTGACGGTTTCAGTAATGAGGGACAATTTTGCACTATATGTCACCTCAAGGCAGAGTACACTGGCAGGATGACAGAGTGTGAAAGATTTGTGCCCTAACCAAACTTGTGTACCTTCTGTACCAACAGTATATACCTTTGCCAACCAAAGTTGTCTATCTTGTCATGGTCTCTATTTTTAGCTTTAGGCCACAGGTGTGTACCTGGTTGTGTTTTATGCAAAGTATTTCACCTTGTAACAAAAGTTGTGTACATTGTTAGGAAATCACCAACAATAAACACAACTTTTCAGGTGAAATACTTTGCTTCAAACACAAAAAGGAACACAACTGTGGCAAAAAGCTAAAATTTACCCACAGTTATATACCTGGTTTTGAATACCTTTTTACCTTTTAAATACCCTGTATTTAACCTTTTTTTTTAAACATATTTCGCCGCCGAAAGAAATGACAGACAACCAGTGTAAACAATAATTTAACTTTTATTTAAAATATTTTTTTTTTGTAAAATGTTTTTAAAGTTAAAAAAACTTTTTTAATAAAGGTTTGAAACCAACCAAATGGGCATTTTTATTACAAAAAAAACATTATAACTCGGTGTAGTGTGGGGTGGAAATACTGCTGGAGGGGCTGCGGGACACTTCGACAATGGGAGTGTGGAGAGAGGACTGGGATCGTGGTGGGGAAGGAACAGTTAGAGGTGATGGTGTGGAAAAAGCTACAGAATGGGTGGACATGTGGGAGGCAGAAGAGGTGGTGGGCGGTGGAGTGGAGGGTTGGGCAGGGACTGTAGGAGCAGATGATGTTGATGGAAAGTTGTATGGGGAAGGAGTTTGGTACGGGGAAGGAGTTTGGTACGGGGAAGGAGTTTGGTACGGGGCAGGTTGCTGGAAGTGGGGAGATGTCTGGTACTGGGGAGGTTGCTGGTACTGGGGAGGTTGCTGGTACTGGGGAGGTTGCTGGTATGTAATAGGAGGGGGAGGATGGAAAGTGGCTGGAGGGGGTGCAGATGTAATAGGAGGGGGAGGATGGAAAGTGGCTGGAGGGGGTGCAGATGTAATAGGAGGGGGAGGATGGAAAGTGGCTGGAGGGGGTGCAGGTGGAGGAACTACAGTGGTGGGAGGTGGAGGTTGGGAGGTAACCTGCTGTAGAGCACCGTGGCACGAATGCATTACATGCATCTGCTGGGTAGGAGATAGTGTTGCCATGCGCTCCACAACAGACCTGAAAAAGGTGTGGTTTGGCGAAGATCTTGCTTCTGAATGCATAGTTTGCAGAAGTGTCTTCAACTCCAGAATGCTGTATTTGATCTGCTGAAAGCCTGCGGAGATTTGCTCTGACAAGACTTTTAGACAGTTCTGGAAAGATGCATTCAGATGCAAGAACTCTGGCACATAAGTCTTTTCCTGACCCCTCTGCCGCTGCCGCCCAGTACCCGCAGGTGTACTAGAGGTGGCAGGGGCAGAAGGGTGAGGTAAAGGGAAAGCGATCTCCTCACCAGCAGCTTCATGTAATGTAGGCGGCCACGATGCTCCTGTGCTGGTGGATGGGACAGATGTGTCGAATGTGTGGGAAGGCTGGGAAGGTGCAGATGTACCGGGGCGGTCAAAGTGTCCCTCGGTGCCGGTCTCCTCAGGGATCGCCTCAGAAGGGTCCAATCGTGCAGGCTCCCGAGTGCTGCTCACCGTGCTGTGGAATAAAGAGAAAAAAAAACAATTAAAATAGTGACATGGTATGGCCCTGGATGAAAAAAAAAAAATTACATCTAAACATTTTTTTGTCACATGTGGTGTGTAATATTTACCTTCTGGTGAGCATTGTCTCCCGGAGGAACGACAGGGCTCGTGCGTACTTGTACTTGCTCCTGCGTCCTCCAGATCCACTCGGGGCCCGCATCTCTTTATTGAACTCCTTCTTAAAACGATCCCTCACAGACCGCCACCGCTTCACAATTCTCTCCCCTGAAACGAGAAAGGACAAAGTGGTTAGTATACAACATCAGTGTTTCCCAAACTCCAGTCCTCATGGTCCCCAGGGGTCATGTTTTCAGGATTTCCAAAGTAAATAGAAATCCTGAACACATGATCCGTGGGGACCACGAGGACTGGAGTTCGGGAAACACTGGTTTAAATCAAGCAACCGGTACTGTATATACTTACGCTCTTTAATCTGGGCCCGAGCTTCGAGGTCCTCCCAGCGGTCCACAAGGAGCGAACAGATTTCCTCCCAGAGTCGTCGGGTAACGATAAGGTCAGCGTGGCGGCGGTCAGCCATATTCCAGAGCGGCTCCCTTTCTCTGACGAGATCGATGAGGCGGTCCACATCAATCCCTCCATCCTCACCGTCAGAGTCGGGAGCACGCTGTGAAGGCTGTTAAAGAAAAAGACAAAAATAACATAATTAGCCTCCACAAAAGAAATGAAATAAAAAGTGCAAAAAAACAAAGCAAAAATATTTATACTTACACGCTGGTGACCGCCGCGTTGCTGTCGCCGACGACCCCGGGAGGCACTGCAAGGACCTCTTGGCCGAGCACCAGATTGGGAAGACTAGAGAAGAAAACAAAAAATGTTATGTCTTTGGATGTAGGCATTTGTTTGCTGTGTGTGGTCTGCAGAACATTGTTTTCTATGTGTTGTGTGTAGTGTGATGTTGTGTTTCTGCGTTTGATGCAAAAAACTTACCAATTGTGAGCCCACTCCAGGTGTCTGTCCACCCCTTCCTTCTTCTTCTGGGAGCTCCTCTTCATCTTGTGATTCCTGTTTTGAAATAAAAGGCAATGAATAGACATATATTCCAGAGATGATGGATTTTGGAAATAAAAACTTACCGTCAAACGCTGACGATGCGAGGGAGGGCTCCCAGAAGAAGATGTGCTGTCTTCCTCATGGCCAGACTCCATGGCTGTGGGTGGTGTTCCTGCTGCTGCCATTGCTGCCGCTGCTGCTGCTGCATCTATTGGGCGGCTGTTGAATAAAGAGAAACAAAGGGCCAATGAATATCTTGATATTCCATAGCCCTAGTTTGGAGGAATGGGGGATTTGATAATTACCGTCTCTCATCTGCTGCTGGACTCCCCTCCCGTTGTTCAGCATGCTGCTCCATTTGGGGTGGTGCTGATGGTGCTGCTGCTGCAGATGTCTGCTGCCTTCTCCTGCTCCTGGTTCTTGGCTTGGGTGGCATGTTGGGTGTGGCTGAGGGTCACACTGTCTTGCTTTTATATATGTCTTGTGGGCAGAGCTACTGAGCATGCTCAGACCAAAAAAAACGGATCCGGCTCGCCGGATCAGGCGCATTGCGGCGCTCATAGGCTTTCATTGTATGAAAAAGCCGGACACGCCGGATCCGGCGTGTCCGGCTTTTTCGCCGGAGACAAAAAACGTTACAGTAGCCGTTTTTTCCAGACGCCGGATCGCGTCACATTGCCGGATCCGGCGAAAATCGGATGAAACGCATGGCCATCCGGCTCGATCCGGCTCTAATGCAAGTCAATGGGGGGGGAAACCGGATCTGGCATTGCATTTCGCCGGATCCGGTTTCTGTCAAAAGCGCCGGATCGCGCCTGACGGCGAAAACCTGATGTGTGAAAGAGGCCTTAAAGTCACCATCAGACGCTCTGCGGGTGAAACAGAGAAGCGGCAATAGGTGTCCGCTTTTCTTATGAGGTGTGCAATGCGCTCCACCAAGTAATCAAAATTCTCCATTTTCATCCGAACATATCCAAAAAATTTATCCGGGTTTCGTCGAAGGTCCATGCAGAGTGTAGAATAGACCCCACGCGTCATTCTCTTGGCTGTGATGGGGTTGATCCACAAACGTCGTCTACGATGCCTGATGCGCTGCTGTCTCGCTCTCTCCTTCTCCAGAACAATCACCCTCAAACGATTCGCCTCCGCTGTAAAATCCACCAAATTCTTCAAAATATTTCCAATGACAACATCCATCTTCGCCAGTAACTTGCTCTTCTCTCCAACCTGCACTTTCTCCTCTACAACCTGTCAAAGAAGGGCTGTAGGAACACGCTATATATAGTTTTCCAGTAGCCAATCCCGTTCGGAAGGCCACAAGGGGTGTTTTTAAAAACCGGATCCGGCGTAATCCGTCGAAAAACGGATAGAAAAACGGATGAACCGGATGAGACGGATCCGGTTTTGTCTGTCAAGAACAAGACGGATCCGGCAGAAAACCGGATCCATCACATCCGGTTTTACAAAACATTTGCCGGATCCGGCGTTCCGGCACGACGCCGGATCGCGCCTGACGCCGAAAACCTGATGTGTGAAAGTAGCCTAAACTCACAGATTGACATGATTCTCCCTTTAAAATGACCTTTGTACAACTACAAAAGTTAGGGGCTGAGACCGTCTATTGCTGTTAATGTACATGTGTATATAAAGTCGTGTCCAAAAGTGTTGAAGTTATTCCAGAAAATTAAGTATTTCTCCCAGAAGGCTACTGCAATTACACGTTTTGTTATGCACATGTTTATTTCCTTTGTGTGTATTGGAGCAACACAAAAAAAAACTGAGAAAAAAGGGAAAATTGAGCATAATTTCACACAAAGCCTCAAAAATGGTTAGGACAAAATGTTTGGCATCTTTCCAAAAATAGTGACGCGCATTCAAACTCACCTGTAGCAAGTAACAGGTGTGGGCAATATGAAAATCACACCTGAAATCAGATAAAAAGGAGAGACTTTGACTCAATCTTTGCATTGTGTGTCTGTGTGTGCCACACTAAGTATAGAGAAAATAAATAAAGGAGAACTGTCTGATGACTTCAGAACCAAAACTGATGAAAAAGATCAACAATCTAAAGGTTGCAAGTGGACCCCTGGATGTAAGTTGGCATCCCTGCTGGAGAACAGGGGCAGCATGCAGGGATGTCGGCACTACAATTAAAAAATTTACAACCTATGGCACTGTAAATATTCAACCTGGACAACGACAGCAGTGAAATGAGATGAGCAACTGCAATCAAATTCCAAAGAAATTCAAAACTGTCCTGCAGGCTCATGGTGCATCAGTGTCAGAGTGAACATTTGAATGAAATTAAATGCTATGGCAGGAGACCTAGGCGGACCCCATTGCTGGCACAGAGACATAAAAAAGCTTGATTGCAGTTAATCAAAATTTAAGTGAGTAAACCAAAATCCTTCTGGGAAAGCATCTTGTTTTCAGATGAGATCAAGATAGAGCTTTTTGGTAAAGCACATCATTCTACGGTTTACCGAAAAAGCAAATGAGGCCTACAAAGAAAAGAACACAGTACCTACAGTCAAATATGGTGGAGGTCCCAAAAGGTTTTGGGGCTGTTTTGCTGCCTCTAACACTAGATGCCTTGACTGTGTTCAAGGCATCATGAAATCTGAAGATTACCAAAGGATATTACATCGCAATGTAGTGCTCAGTGTCAGAAAGATGGGTTTGCATCCTAGATCATGGGTCTTCCAGTAGGACATTGATCCCGAAAATACTTTAAGAGACACCCAGAAATGGATGGAAACAAAGTGCTGGAGAGTTTTGAAATTGCTAGCAGTGAGTCCGGATTTAAATCTCTGTGGAGAGATCTTAAAATTGCTGTTGGGAGAAGGCACCCTTCAAATATGAGAGATCTGTAGCAATTTGCAAAAGAAGAGTGGTCCAAAATTCCAGTTGAGAGGTGTCAGAAGCTAGTTAATGGTTACTGAAAGCTATTGATTGCAGTTATTTATTCCAAAGGGTGTGCAACCAAATAAGTTGGGGGTGCCAACAATTTTATTGTGCCCACTTTTAGGGTTTCTGTGAAATTATGTCCAGTTTGCTTTTTTTCTGTTTTTCTCTGTGTTGTTCCAATACACACAAAATAAATAAATATGTCTACAGCAAAACATGTGTAATTGCAATAATTTTCTGGGAGAAATACTGCACTTTCTGAAACAATTCCAAGGGTGCCAACACTTTTGGCCATAACTGTGTCCATAACTGTGTATATACTGTATAAAAATACATATGTGCATAAATGAAAAATAATAAACTGCAACATAAAAACCTAATTTTAGATTAGGTCATTTCCTGATTACACATTCCTTTAAAGGAACACTTTGGAATGAACTAATACCTTGTGTTATGGCTGTTACACTGCATCACATAGGGATTCAATAGATACAATTGCTTCCAGGCTAGGCAATCTTCTCTAAGATAAACTGCCAGATAGATTTGTACAAATGCTGCTTTTGTATTTGGCTCACAGAACATTGCTTAGGCTGGATATAATAGTATCAGGCTGATAGCGAGACTCTCTACGTACCCGATTTGCAGTCTGTGAATGTAACCAAAATTCTCATTCACTGACAGTTAGCTCATATCTTGTAGCAAAATATTCTTAGATGCCAAATAGCACAATAATGTGGGAGTCTGACCTGTGGAGACCCCACTAATCCTAAAATAAAGGTACCTCAGAACACTGCACGCAGTAAAGATTCTCCAGTGCCAGGAGCATGCGGACCTGTGACCTCAAGCAGCGGCGTAACGACCGCGGTTGCAGCTGTGACCTGGCCCGGTGGGTCAGGGGCCCACCGATGCCAGCAGAAACTTCAGCTGGATGTGCATCCTCTGACTCAAATCTGGATCGCCCACCAGGGCAGTGGGGATACTCGGTACTGGGCAGCATTTTATAGGGAATCTGTCAGCCCATTTTTCGACTATGAGCTGCTGGCACTGACATCAGAGGCTTATCTACAGCATTCTGTAATGCTGTAGAGACGCCCCCGATGTAACCGGAAAGAAAAGAAAAAAGAGTTGTATCCCAGGGCAGTTTGATTGTAGATGTTAAAGGTGATGTTGTTGGATGTGATGCAGGGCAGGTGACGCAGGAATAATTAGAGGACACGGCTGGGTGCAGTTCCAAAGGTTTACTCACAGTTCTTGTGTACACAAGTGCACGCTTAGTGCCGCGGCCTCCAGGTCAGGGGTCCAGCAAACTCCCATGTAGATCAGGATTCACCATCTCAGGACTCCTCTCAGTGTATGCCTCTCCTGGCCATCTGACTGTGTTGGCTGTCCGCCTCTCCTGCCCAACACCTCACAGTCAGTGTCCCAGGCCAGCAGCCACGGATCTTGTCGGGTGACGTCCTCTCTGCGTCCCCTTGATCCCTTATGGCTGCCTTTCTGGCGAAGATAACCGTGGCTTGTGGCTGAAACACCTACAGGTGCCTCTGCCTCCGGCTTGCTAGTTGAGTCTGATGATTTCTCCACAAGGCTAGGGGGCCGGCACCCCCATTCAACCTGGTCTCTCCTATACTGGAATGGGCCCCATGGGTGTCATCTGCACTTCCTGTGCCCCTAAGACCCCTTCTGCTTTCTGGAAGCTTCTTTCTGTCTGTTTCTCTAAGCCTCCCCGGGATCTGCTAGTCAGCACATCTGCCCCCTTTCCTTCCACACGCTCACTGAACTCTACTTCACACTCTCTAAGCTTCCCCTCTCTTCCAACCAGCTCCACTCACCTCCCAACACCCTTTACTACCCAGCCAGGGATGAGACCATCCTCCCTTAGGGTACGTCCAGGGTGCCCTGCTTCTGTAGTGTGTGTTGAATCCTGGGTGGTGCTCCCTCCTTACCTGAGAATGGGATACCACACCTCTGGGTGAGGTGCAGTGCCTCTGTGGCGACTGAACCCTCAGGGGCGCCACACATCCAGTGGAAGTGTATTGCAGTGCACAAGCACATCTGGTCTGCATGCCACAATATACCCTGCCAGCCAATCAAAGGCCAGCACTGGCTTCACAAGATGCCGCCACGCAGCAGGGAAGGTATTTATTTCTTTTTTTAAAAATATCACTGGCCAGTAGTACATGGATGACTATGGAGGTGCATTAGACTTTATGTATGACTTTGAGGGTTCATTATGCTTCATGGATGACTATGGTGTGCTTTATACTTTATGGATGACTATGGGGGTGCATTATACAGGGTGGGCCATTTACATGGAAATACCTGAGTGGTCCATTTATAAAGTTGAAATCCAAAATGTCCGACTTCAAAATGGCTGCCATGGTCACCACCCTTCTTGAAATGTTTTCCCCCTCCCACATACTAATGTGCCACAAACAGGAAGTTGATATCACCAACCATTCCCATTTAATTTAGGTTTATCCATATAAATGGCCCACCCTGGACTTTATGGAGGACTATAGGCTGTGTATTAGACTTTACGGATGAATATGGGCTATGCATTATACTTTTTGGATGACTATGGGCTGTGCATTATACTTTTTGGATGACTATGGGCTGTGCATTATACTATACATGGATGACTATGACCTGGGCAGTATATTATATGGAGGACTATGGGATGCATTTTACTATATGGAGGACTATGAGGTGTGCATTATATTTCTGCTATTGAGCTTTATGATTTGTATGTATGCCCCTGATGAGTATATTGGCGTATTTTCTTCTATACTTTAAATAACAGCAGCAGAACGGGGGACATATTCCAAGATAGGGCCCAGGATAAAGGACATATAGAAGAATGGGCAATATATATATATATATATATATATATATATAAGGATGGGGCCAGGACAGGATGAGGGACATATATACCAGGATGAGGACATACATACCAGGATGTGGGACAATATATACACATATATATACTATGACAGGGTCACTGGCATGGTATATGAGGGGAGATATGTGTCACGAAGATTGCTTTCTTCCGTGATCTAGAAACCCATGAGTTTCTCTCCAGCATGCTATGTGCTGAAGAAGTTAATCAGCCATGTTATGGGATGAGTTTGTAAGTGAGTAGGTAAGAGATGGGCGGGATGCCTACTCACCATATTTCCACCTTTTGTCTGGGATGTTAACTGTACAGCCACTGTTTTCTTTTCCCTGTATTGTGGTTTAGAGATGACAGACTTCAGACATGCTTCCAGATGGAGCTGAAGACACATGGTGGTCTGATTGGGCGAACACCTCAGACATATGGACTTTGCAATACGTTATCTTTTTGTTTTGCTGATATGCCAGAAAGGCCATGTTTACTTTGCTGAACCCTGCTATGGTTTATGCTGTTCCATAATAAACCAGAAGTTGATTTACAACAAGAAGTGTTCCTGTGTCTACTTCTGGAAGCAGCCGAGTGAGTCAACCCCTCACAATACATAAAAGCATACATACATACATATAAAGTTGGGG
This sequence comes from Dendrobates tinctorius, assembly GCF_039654945.1. Taxonomy (NCBI): domain Eukaryota; kingdom Metazoa; phylum Chordata; class Amphibia; order Anura; family Dendrobatidae; genus Dendrobates; species Dendrobates tinctorius. Next base: position 23,093,318 of record NW_027361739.1, on the reverse strand, counting down.
TTGTACTCACTTGGGTATAACGGGAGGAAAAAAAGGAGGCTTCTTCCTTTAAAAGTTCATGTGAGTTTATTGGTTCATAAACTCAGAAGCAAAACAGAAAACAAACAGAGTTTAGATCAGGCAACCAAAATACAAAATGTCCATAGCAGAGCTTGGCGCCGCCAGGCCTGTGGGCACACAGGCTGAGGTATTGTCCAGTATTCAGGCTCTGTCTGGAGCCAAACACACACAGTAGGTGTTCTCCCTCCCAACATAGAGACCATGTGCCAAACCAGGGTCGGACTGGCCCACCGGAGAACCAGAGGATTCTCTGGTGGGCCCAGGCACTGACACCTGCTGGCATACTGGCCAGCAGGTGCCTAGGGCCCCCACTGCTCCATGGGCCCCCACTGCTCGAGGGGCCCCCAAGTCAGTGGCTATGGGGCCCCTGAGTCAAGGGGACCTACCCTGTGCCAGCTAGCAGCAGCGGGAGACAGGATCCTGTCCCCGCTGCTAAAGTGAAATGAATATTCACGCTTGTGTATACCATTCCTCTTTAATATCGGGCAGCCCATCACCACCACCGCACCACACACACAGCACGGCGTCACTCTCTCACACTCACACACAGCACCACATCACTCTCTCACACTCACACACACTGCAACACATACACACGCAGTCACACAGCACAGCTCACCTCCCCGCAGCTGCAATGAGCAATGATATTGGTGGGGGGAGGCAATAATGGAGGTGATGGGCAATGATGGTGGTGGGGGAGGCAATAGTGGAGGTGATGGGCAATGATGGCAGTGGGGGAGGCATTGATGGAGGTGATGGACAATGATGGAGGTGATTGGCAATGATGGAGGTGATGGGTAATGATGACGGTGGGGGAGGCAATGATGGAGGTGATGGACAATGATAGAGGTGATGGGAGGCAATGATGGAGGTGATGGGCAATGATGGTGGGGGAGGCAATGATGGAGGTGATGGGCAATGATGGTGGGGGAGCCAATGATGGAGGTGATGGGCAATGATGGTGGGGGGAGGCAATGATGGAGGTGATGGGCAATGATTCGTGGAGGAGGCAATGATACAGGTGATGGGCAATTATGGAGGTGGGGGAAGCAATGATGTAGGTGGGGGGAGGTAATAATGGAAGTGATGGCAATGATGGTGGTGGGGAGAGGCAATAATGGAGTTGATGGCCAATGATGGCAGTGGGGGAGGCAATGATGGAGGTGATGGGCAATGGGGCAATGATTGTGGTGGGGGAGGCAATGATGGAGGTGATGAAATGGACAATGATGGTGGGGAGGAGGCAATGATTGAGGTGGTGGAATGGGCAGTGATGGGGTGGTGAGGGAGAAGGCAATGATGGAGGTGGTGATGAGGACAATGATGTGGGTGGAGAGGGCTGCATTATACTTTATGAGGAGACTACGTTATATTCTGTGGGGGACTGCATTATTCTCAGGGGACTACGTTATATTCTGTGGGCTACATCATACTATATGAGGGGGCTACAGTATACTCTATGGGGGGCTGCATTATATTCTGTGGTGGGGCTGCATTATTCTCTCAGGGGACTACATTATATTCTGGGGGGCAGCATTATGCCCGATTAGGAGGCTACAGTATACTCTATGGGGGCTGCATTATATTCTGTGTTGGTGCTGCATTATATTATATGAGGGGGGCTGCATTATACCCTATGAGGGTGCTACATTATATTCTATGGTGGGGACTGTGTTATACCTTATGAGGGGGTTGCATTATATTTTGTGGGGTGCTGCATTATACCCTATGAGGTGGTCTGCACTATATTTTATGAGGGAGGCTACATTATATTCTATGAGGGGGCTACCCCTCTATGAGTCTATGCCAACCCCTGCTACATAATTAAGATGTGTACTACCTTATATTCTACCCTGATATTAGCATGTTTTACCACACAATTGGTGGTCTTGTATTTATTTCTATCTAGCTACATAGTGGGCCCCAAGAATGATTTTCTCTGGTGGGCCCAAGGTGCTCCGATCCAACGCTGTGCCAAACAACAGCCTCCATTATATAAGCTGTTAACCACACCCAGATGTTAGGTATGTGGGTAGCTAGACCCACCCATTTTTGATAGCTACCCGTAACCCAGTCCCAGATGCACCAAACAAACCTCTTAGTGCTTTCATACACTAGAGAAAATACCCTGGGTTAAATCACAGAGACAAGCCATCTCTGCGACACATACTTCCCACCAACTATGTGACCATTAGCTACACTACATACCTCCCCCTCTGCCTAAAACTGTGGGGCTTGGCACTTTCTACTACCAGAGCAGGGATTCTCAAGAGGACGTTGGCATTACCATGTAGCTTCCCTGTTCTATGCTCTACATAAAAGTTGAAATCTTGTAGGGTTAAGAACTAGCGGGTGACCCTAGCAGTTTTTCCCTTTATTTCCCTCATCCATCTGAGTGGGGCATGGTTGTATAACAAACTAAACTTACGTCCTACCAGATAGTACGATAATGTGTCCACAACCCACTTTATGGCCAAGCACTCCTTCTTTATGATCGAATAATTCCTCTCACATGAAGATAGCTTCCTACTCAGGTAGAGAACAGGATGCTCTTCCCTATGTACCTCCAGGGAAAGGACTACTCCTAAACCAACATCTGAGGCATCCGTTTGGAGTATAAACTTTTTTTTAAATTCGGGTGCCACCAGAACCAGTTGCTTACACAGAGCCCCTTTCATTTTTTGATAGGCCTTCTTGGTCTCTTCGGACCATATGACATTACCGATTTTGTCCCCTTTAGAAAGTTAGTCAGGGGCGCGGCCATCATGGCAAAGTTTGAGATGAACCTCCTGTAGTATCCCACAATCCCCATGAAGGCTCTAACTTGTTTTTTTGACAGTGGTTTCGGCCTTGTTTGAATTGCCTCCACTTTACTGATTTCACCTCTCCCCACTACATATCCCAGGTATTTGGCTTCTTCTTTCCCCAAGGCACATTTCTTTTGGTTTATTGAAAACCCTGCTTTCCTTAGAGCATCAGACACCTTTTCCAGATGACTCTAAAATAGGTGTAACGCCGGTGTGTTTGTACCTTGCTTCTCCGGCGTTACTCTGCATGTCTTTGCTTTAACCCTTTGCTCCTTCCCCCCTTATTAGCTGGGATCCTGTTGTCTGCTACCTGTATGGATGCTGCTCAGTTCCCTGCTCTGCTGTGTAGCTGCACATGTGTTGATGTCTTTGCTCCACTGCATGACCATCCGCATGTGCGGTCCCTGGCTGCTGCTGTGACAGCTATCCGTGGGTTGCGAGGTCCTCTGCAGCTGGTGTGTGACTTTCCACGTGTGTCCAGGCTTGCAGCCGCTGCCAGGTGCTCTAAGCCTCAGTGCCTGTGCTGTAATGGTCTCTGTGTGTGCTTAGGGTGCGCACGGCCACACCTTCCCTGCTTTTATGAGGGCTAGTGTGTGCACCTGAGTTGCTTCCCCAGCGTATTGCTAAAGGGCAGCTCCTATATAAAGTTCCTCTTTACTATTGGGCATTGCCAGAACTTCACATCAAGTTTCTGTGTCTTGCTTGATGTTCAGCACCTGTCCTGCCTGCATGCAGTTCTAGATGAGATGTCTTCCACCTGCTCTGGGGGTAGAATTCCCAGATCTGTTTCTGTTATCAGCCTTGGGACACCTGATGTCTGAGTGCCTGGACTTATCCTGTTTATGTGTTGGTACCAAAGTCCTTGTCTTGATTCCTGCTGTGTTATGAAGTCCTAGTCCTGATTCCTGCTGTGTTACATTCCTGAAATCCTTGTGTCTTGAACCCTGTGCCCAGTGAATGTGACTTTTTGCTAACTGACTTTCTGTGATCTAACGTGGGTTCATTTTGGAAGTAGGAGTCCGGTGTGTCTGCTGAGTTTCTGCTACTCTGTGCTCAGCTTGTTATTCGGGGCAATCCCCGGCTGGTTCCAGTCGGGGCTTGCACCAAACCGTTTGAGTTCCTTTTTAGGTCGCTGCCAGATGTCCCGAACCCGATGACCATGGCATCTTGTCCGGAGCTCGATGACTGCGGCTTGATGTCCGGTGTCTGACGACCACTTCCAGATGTCCTGTGCCTGATGTCCTCCACCAGATGTCCGGATCCTACCCTTCCCTGCCCGAATCCCGGAGCCTGCCCATCACTGCCAGATGTCCGGAGACTGATGTCTTCAGCCTCATGTCCGGAGCCTGATGTTCGCAGCCTGATGTCCGGAGCCTGTCGTTTGCTGCCAGATGTCCAGAGTCCGATGCCAGTATTCTGACGTTCTACCTGAGATCTGAGTCCTGATGTCCTGATGTCTTGCCTGAGACTTGATGTCCTGATGTCCGCCTGGTGTCCAGATGTCCGCCTGGTGTCCAGATATCATGATGTCCAGATGTTCGCCTGGTGCCTTGATGTTCTGATGTCTAGATGTCCTTCCTGATGACCTGATGTCTTGATGTCTTCCTTGTGCCCTAATGTCCTGCTTTCCAGTCCGTGCTCCGATGTCCAGTCCTTATTCCGATGTCCAGTCCATGTTCCGATGTCCAGATGTCCTGTCTGTGTCCGAGGTTTTGACTGAGTCCCGATGTCCTGCCTATGTGTTATGAATAGGTCACCGAGGAGGATGGCAGGAATAGGTTAGGCCACCAGGAAACCAGAAAGGTTGGTAACTTAGCGGATTGCAAAACCCTGATCCTAACAACACAACTAGCAGTAGCTGTGGGGCGTACCTACAATGCCCTATATGCCTCGGCACAGCTGGAGAACTAACTAAGCTTATTTGTGAAAAAAACGGAAATTTGGCGAAAATTTTTAAAATTTCGCAATTTTCCAACTTTGAATTTTTATGCCCTTAAATCACAGAGATACCACACACAAAAAACTTAATAAGTAACATTTCACACGTTTACTTTACATCAGCACAATTTTGGAACCCACATTTTTTTTTCTTAGGAAGTTATAAGGGTTAAAAGTTGACCAGCGTTTTATCATTTTTGCAACACCATTTTATTTTTACGGACCACATCACATTTGAAGCCACTTTGAGGGGTCTATATGATAGAAAATATCCAAAAGTGACACTATTCTAAAAACTGCACCCCTTAAGGTGCTCAAAACCACATTCAAGAAGTTCATTAACCCATCAGGTGCTTCACAGGAATTTTTTGAATATTTAAAAAAAAAATTAAGAAAAAATGAACATTTAACTTTTTTTCACAAAAAAAATAATTCAGGTTCAATTTTTTTTATTTTACCAAGGGTAACATGAGAAGTTGGACTGCAAAACTTATTGAGCAGTTTGTCCTGAGTACGCTGACACCTGATATGTGGGGGGGAACCACTGTTTCGGCGCATGGCAGAGCTCAGAAGAGAAGGAGCGTCGTTGGACCTTTTCAATGCAAAATTGGCTAGAATTCAGATCGGACGCCATGTCACGTTTGGAGAGCCCCTGATGTACCTAAACAGTGAAAAACCCCCACAAGTGACCCCATTTTGGAAACTAGACCCCCCAAGGAACTTTTCTAGATATGTGGTGAGAACTTTGAGCCAACAAGGGCTTCACAGAAGTTTATAACGTACAGCGGTACAATTAAAAAATCATTTTTTCCACAAAAATGATCTTTTCATCCCCAATTTTTATTTTCCCAAGGTAACAGGACCCTAAAAGTTATTGTGCAATTTGTCCTGAGTAGGCTGTTACCCCTTATGTGGGTGTAAATGACTATTTGGGCGCATGGCAGAGCTCAGAAGGGAAGCAGCGCCATTTGACTTTTTTGGCTGGAATTGAGATCCAACACCATGTCGCGTTT